>NC_068946.1:34187984-34496830 GCF_026419915.1 Harpia harpyja
ATAAGGCAGGACCTAATTTAAGTTTATGTACAACTAAACATGAAACAGATAATCTGAGAAGTGTACATGTTCCTTTACAGAACATCTGATATGCCATAAGTATTAATGTATAAATTTAGATCATGTTCATTACTGCAGTAGTCCTTCATGGTTCAGAATGAGCTTGATTTAAAATTGAAACATAGCTTCAAACAGGTATTTTAACCATAAATACCTGAAAGTAAACATCTTTAAAATGTGAAAGTTGGAGACTTTATACAGCTGGTTAGAGTGGCTGGTTATTTATCATCTAAACTCGAAAGAGAACAGTGCGACTTTCAAAAACACTCATGAAAGTTTTCTCAGACTGCATGCTACAGAGTGCGCCTGCCAAAAGACCTCTGAGAAGCTCTGAAGAGCCCTTTATTCCCATTTTCTAAGGCTTCCATGCAGCAGGGCAGTTTGTTGAACACTTGGTTTCCAATAGTTTCCTCTTTGTTCAGAAATTAAAAAGTAAAGGGAAAGACATCTACTGATTTGGGAAGGACAACAGTCATTTAATGAAATAAACAAACAAACTTTCCATACTTTGTTTCTATGTCATAAAACACTTCCAGATTGTTTTCCATTCAAATAATGTTTTTTAATATGAACTATCTGAAAGGAATTAAAAAAAAAAAAAATTCAAAATTCCCTTGTCCAGGAACGTCTGTAGCAACTACCTCTGAGGAACAGCCAGTTATACAGATAAAGCTCTTTGCCAATGAACAGTTCAGCTTGTAAATATTACCTTAAATGATTTCTCCTAGATCCTTTTAAAAACATAGCAAGATAATGCAATAACATAGCCACATACTATATTTTCCTGCCTGAATTGCATCCAATAAACTACAAGACCTTACTCCGTGGTACAAGAATTTTCATGCCTACTCTCACATTTTATGCCTACAGTTAAAACATGCGCTATTCTGGTTATGTGACAGACCTTATAAAGTGAAGGGGACTGCACTTAAGTAATTATATTTGAGTGTGAATCTATTTAAGATGGGGCATTTGTTTCTTTCACATCTCTAACCTGATGCAGTAAACCAGGACTGAGGCCAAAGTGAGCATTTTATTATCCAAGCTGGACAGACTATATGGTGCTGATACATATTAAAAAAGATGCAGTTGTTTTCAACTTGTGATTCAAGGCAACCTGGGAATTTCATGGCTACATCCAAAGACCGTGAAAAGACTTCTTTTTAGAAATCAAGTTTGTTACCAATTTGTTTCAGCTCCCTACATGGGAGTCCACATTGCCACTGAAGGACGCTTAGAAAAACCCATGCTCAAAAAGCTTGAAGAGCACTGAACCAACAGGTCACGGACAGGGAGGTCTGCTCTCAAACACAGAGCAGTGTCGCCCCTTCTGTGGATGTTTTTGCCTGTCTGACAGGCAGTTCACTCTGATATTTATCGGAGAAGCATCCTGAAGAAGAGCACCGTACTGTGCAGCACTGGCCGGCAGCGAGCACCCGGGGCAGGAGCGCAGGGGAAGCCCAGGTGCAGAAATGACCAAAGTGAGGAATGGGTAGACAAAGGGCTGAAGAAACCTGTGCAACATGGCAAGAGCTGCTGAGCAGAAGCGGCACAAAGAACGGGAGCTTTGGTGACAACTGTAGAGACAGATGGAAAGGTCAGGGAGAGAAAAGCTATGGCCGTTCAGACAGAAGTGCAAGAAGCATTTGGCAAAACAGAAGACGGTAGAAGACCTGGGAATTTGGCAAACAAAACCCAAGACATATAAAGAGAGTAAGAAATGACCAATTGAGAAGAAACCCTTATTATAATAACAACCTGATTTTGAAGTGTTGAAATGGTTCCTTTTAAAAAAACTTCTAGAGTCTGTTTTCACTCTAGATAACACTGAAGACCAGTGTGTGACCTGAACTGCTGAACACAAAATATGAGGAACTTTTCTTAAATGGAAACTAGAACTTGACTTCATACACTGCCTTTCATACTTAGTGTGTAACAAATTGCTTTAAATACTGGCAGGCAAACAGCCATTATGCACTCAAGAGCTCATACATAATAATACTTAGCATTTTTATAGTGCTTTTCATCTTTGAAGTGCTTTACAAACAACTCATTAATCTCAACCAATGCACCTGCAAGGTAGATAAATATCTGCATTGTAGGTGGAGAAAGACACAGAAAGTTCAATGGCTTATCCAAGGCCATGCACACCACCAGCCCCAAAATCCCTAGCTCCTGGCTCCTAGTCCCATGAAGGACCTGAGCCCCACTCTGTGTTAAGATCGTGCCGTCTCTTCAGCCACGCAGCTGTAGGACAACTTGTCTTACTGCAAGAAGGACGGCAGCAGACGAGCAGGAGAACCTCCCGTTTCTGAAGCAGGTGAGTTTGCCTCTGAGCAGTGAGCTGCAAAAGCCTCTGCGCTGGCAAATGCCTCTGCCTCTCTCCCGTATTTATTTCACAAATTGCTCCACAGTCTCCAGGGCAGGAGATTCCTACAATTCAGACAACAGAAACCTGAAGCCTGTGGCCTCCAAGTACTGCCATGATGCAAGAAAAGAACTTCAGCTTCACTCTTCAGGCATTCTCTAACTATCAGAAACTTGGAATGAGCTTTGTCTAGCAAGAACAGTAACTATCTCCCTTGCTGGTGACCGGAAAAAAAAAATCTTAATGTGATTATACCACATGATTGTACTTTTACCTTATTGAGGTTTAAAAAGATCTGATATGATCTTTTTTCATGCTTTAAAAAAAAAACCACCTGAGAAATACCAGGAATGTCAAACCTGGAGCAGACAAGAAGCCTGGAAGATGTGAACTGTAATACAATACCTGTGCTGTGCTACAGCAGACCTTATATTCCCTTACACAGACAAAAAGAATAATTAATTTTTAGTAATGACATCTGTATTTCAGATGTTTATTAGTCACTAGATTTAAATAAGTAAATCTGAGAATCCTTATCTGTTCAGTCTTCACATTTGCGAACCCAGAGCTTTACAAGTTCTCCAGCCACCGTAGTTCCTCCCAGGGTAAACAGCTCAGGTTTAGGAAAATAAATAAGTCAGACAAACTGTTGCAATAACAGAAAAACAAAAAATAGTTGAAGGCAAGTTTTTCCACACTTTTTCTTAAGATATCAAGGAAAAAAGGCTCTCTACAAGTAATGGTATAACATGTTAGTTAGGTAAACATGGGCAGTAAAAGATAAATGAACAACAGCAAAAATGTATGTAGCTAAAAGAGTAATTAACATGTCCTGCCTGCCTGTCCAGTTGACCTGGACATAAAAGCTAGAACAGGAAGAAAGAAGCAGCTTTTAATTAATCTTCCCCATCTTAATTTTTTAAACTTACACAAGAAAAACTAACAAGGTCTCACAATCCAAAATAACATGAATAAAGAGCTCTTGGTCATTAAGCAGAAACTACATGTTCCCCACATTTAGAATAATTCTAAGATAATTATTTCATTGCTTTAAAATGGGCTTGTATCTGACTTCCAACTCCATGCTTAAAAAAAAAAGTCAAATTTACAACTCCTGTTGAAAATAAAGGCATATAAGACCAAACTAAAAATAAAACATATAGGAAATGCAATTAAATTTAATTACATTGAACACTAACATTCACTCTGCAATCATAATAAAATTCTAAAAACATTTTCTAAACAAAAAAATCCACCATAATAATCTTCTGCAGCTAAAATAATATACAATGTTTATATAATGCAGCTTTTCCAACAGAATGAAACAGATGAAAGAGAAACATGCAAGAACAAATTAGAATATGCAATTGTATCCACTAAACTCTGAGAGCATAAAAATGACAATGTAGTAAAAAACTCCCAACTTGATAACACAAGTGCTGCAACATTTTTTGTTATTTTGTTTAATAACTTGTCACTTTATTTGTAACCAGTAACCAAGAGATGTCAGAGTAACTTCTGTCACTGCCTGTGCTCTTGCTCTTTGCTGCTTCTTTTCAGTCTAGGTTAAAAAGAATCTTTTCTCCTAATTATCAACAAATGTTATACCAGATTTTACTCATGGTGAGGTGCACGACCTGTCAGTACAAGGCAACACTACGTAAAAACAACAACAACAAAAAAAGCAGGAGGTAAGGCCTGAACACAGTTTTCTTTCAATTCCCTTGGGAATCGTGGTACTATAGGTCTTGGATTCCTGGGCAGAGGGGATCATGTTCATCAGTTGCAGCAGCTCCTCTGGGCCTAAGTCCAGGTAGACTGCTTGTCTAAACTCGATGAAATATAGGCGCCATCAGGTAACAGCACTGGTCGTGGAGACTCCAGAAACGTGTAACTGAAAACTAAAAAATGAAATTAAAACACGGCTGTAGCCAAACAGCCTCTTTGTACAGGATGCAATAACTGTAAGGCAGAGAGCGTACAACATACAGACCGCTCCTTGTATACGTTCTCTTGCTTTTTCACATATGTAATATGAAAGTTAGACCAGGCACACGAGTATATTTTAACAAACACTGATTTTTAAGTAGAAATACATAGGAAAGAAACCACTGTGATAAATGCATACAGCTTGAACAGGCACAACATCCTTCCCCCCCCCAAAAAAAGAAAGCAATTGCCCTGTAACCCACTCCCCCCTCCCACTTCATTACTTCAAGATATTTTCAAATTAAATTTTAATGCTAATAAATATTGCTCAATCGACAGCACTGGGATGTGGTGTCTAGAAGCACTGCAAGCTATTCAGGGTTGGCACATTGTCATGTCAAACTGTCAAAGACAAGAAGAGGCAGCAAGTGTCTCTCGCCAGATGTGCATTTCCAAGTGCTTAGGAATGTGTTTGTTTTGGGGCAGCGGAGGAGGAAGGAAGAACAGAAAAAAAAAAGAGGGAAAATTATACATACAATCCTGAATTGAGAAGATCATTGTAACTAGGGGTCCTACAGGTGGTTTTAGCACAGAAAAGGCCTTTTACAGACTGCATACACGATCAAGCACTACTTTGAAATCATAGTTTGCAGTGGACCAGCAGAACTGTCACTGAAGAATGCTCAAAAACTCCTAAGATTTTGCTTAAATTTCCTCATGATTCACAACTGTCACAACCAGAACATCATATCTAGTATGTCTGAATATTGTGGAAAGGAAAACCAGCATAGATTTCATGACACAGACCTCCGCTGCAGCTTTAGCACCAGAACACATTCAAAATTAGAAATAACCTGTCTTCAAGGTGACGTCAGCAGAAACCCAGGTCTCTTCAGAATAAACAAAGAAAATGCCATGACACTATAGAAATATTTTTTTGGCAGCCTCAACCTTACACTCAAACTCTAGCTATATGTAGAAAACCACACAAGAAATGAGGGCAAGTGTACCAGACCAGCTCAGTTTGGTTTCCCCTGCACAGCTGGAGAACACCCACAACATAAAATTTCCAAACTTTACAGACATGTGGTACGTTGTTTTTATGTACACCTTAAATCCAGCTTCTGGTCTACATAGGGTAATTCATTGTAAAAGCTTTAGTAAAAGGAATACATTATCTAAATCCAGAAAGCCGCTTCACATATGTCCACTGTTAAACTGTGTGTTAGTCTGGTAGCTTAGGAGCACAGGCATTAGGGCAGCCTCAGGCCCTGTTTCATCCTGCGGATGCCGTGCTGCCATGAGACCCCCCACAAATTACTCCCTCAATGCTACAGCTTCTCCATCTGTCTGCTAGTGCTCAGGATTTCAGTCCCTTTTGTCTGCTGTAACTACCTGTGCTGCAACCTCTCGGAGGCAAAAAAACGTTATACTATATGCTCATAGGGCATCTGATCCTGCGATTTTGGATAGTGGAGCTATCTGCTCTAAAATACAATATAAATCACAATTTGAGGTCCAGAATTTCTTTAGAGATGATTCAGTCCTTCATTCTTTCTCTTCAAATGCTACATATTACAGTAAACAAGCTTAGAGACCACCAGAGACCTGTGATATACTCTACCACTACTCCTGATGTTTTAAGTAACAGAACACGCAAGGACCAAGAAGCCAGAGACTTCACTCGCAGTTCGATCCCGTACATAGGCTTGGCAGGGTCATCTTCTGGTGTAGATTTTAAGAGCCTGGTTGTTTTTTTTTTTTCTTTAATTTAATCCCTAGAGATTGTGAAGTGGTATCCTTTATTTCATTGATTTGCTGTATGAGTATAGAGGAGGTTAAATCAGTCATTTGGTCCTTTGCAGAGCAACACTAAGATCTGCGTGTTGGTTAACACTGCATTTGTGAGCCTGAAGAGACCTACCCTTTCAGTAAGAGACAAAGTTTGCCTTTTGTGCTGCCCAAAGCCAGCACTGAACTGCATACCTGGAATTAAAATCACAGATGTGACTTTAGGTTTCAGACTTTCCACCCTATTACACAGTATTATGTTGAGCCTTTGCTTCTATACCTGAAGCCAGGTAAGGAAATGCCAGACGAGGACTACAGCCTCTTGCAGGCGATGCAGAAGTTGTGCACGCAAACAGGGAGTGCTCCTTGCTCACGGACTTCCCCACGTCTAACTCTGAAGACTGAGAGCACACTGTAAAACCCACTTTGGAAACACAGCAACAAGCCAAGTCCCTATGATGGAGCATCCCAGTTTCTTGGTAGAGGCTTTCTCAGAGCTTTCCAGTATTTTCCTTCAGGGTCAGTATCCTATGCACACAGCTGGACACCAGCCCTTACAGCAAATCACCACATCAGGGCGGTGAGCTGCTGCAGACAGTGGAAAAGTTTCAGAGCTCTGCAATGGGAATGGAAAGAGAAAGCAGCTCCTTTCTTCTTAGGGAAAGGTCCAGGTGAGCTTTCAGGAAAACTCTACAAAATGAGAAGTGATACACATAAAATACATTTCCAGAGAAGTTCAATTTTGCCTGAAGGGTTACAGCTCGGCTTACCTCACTTAACTTCTGGTATCTAAAAATGTACCTGTCCAATATATTTATCACAGACTACTGGCAGATACAGGACACTGCCTGGGACCTGGCCACCCGAAATATAAGGCACGCAGAGCAGAGAAAGCATTCACAAAAGGCTGAAACTAAGTACTCTTCAGGAACTTGTAATGAATTTTGTCTCTCCATGGATTTTAATTATAACAATGGTGACGCTCCAGCAGCAGGTCAACGGGCACCTTCCCACAAAGAAGAAAAGACTTTCTATGTACTGGAACAAATGGCTACATGAGTAGGCATGGGTCAGCAAAGCTGCTGATGTGGCAGAAAATGGCGAGTTTCACCAGCTAGCCAATAATTAAAAAAACTCAGGTAATGCCTAATGTTGCTTATACAGATCACTTAAATGTAACCACACATGAAAACACTGCTGCTTTACAAGCTGCCCTCCCTCCTGCATCAAACCAGACCAGCGAGCTGCCAACCTGAACACAGCCTCCACCGCGATGGCTGGTTTTCAGGTAAATGGACAAACTGATCCAATTCACGGCACAGCTGGATATGTGCTAATGACTTTCCTTCGTTTAAAGGCTAATACTGATTGAGAAACCTAAGCTCACGGAGAAACCACACCCTATAAATCCACCCACAGCCAGAAGTGATAGATCTTGTCAGAACAAAGGCATTGCGTGCTGCCAACAATACATTCTCAACAACAACAACAAGAATACCTCTCAACTGAAAGAAGAGAGCAAGTAAACACTTTATTGAAAGGGGAATATTTTTTCTCTCATGCCTCAAACCATGAAAGTGCATGTCTCCCCCAGAGTTACTCATTGCTGCACTGTTGAAATGGGAATAATTCCTCATCTGCCTGATTATTTTCAAGACAAGGATGAAACTACCTTAGGATCATTTGAAAAATGCTAAAAGTGTACTACAGTCAAATGGTTTGAACTTCCACTGTACATCATTTGCAGCTGATAATGCTAATGTTAAATTCTGGAGACGTGAGTCTGTCTACAAATTAATGGAAAATGTGAATTAATATTTTCTTCCAGCTAATTGCCCAGCTCGTATATTGCACAGTGCAGCCAAGCATCATTTGATCTTGAAAACTCTATTGCAAAAGTTTTCAATCACTTTTTCTCATCTGCCAAAAAACCTCAGAATTACAGGACGTATTTCATTATCAGTCTCGAGTATCAGGAAATGTTTAGTCAAGTTTCCCCAAAACTGTTATCTGTATATGCTATGATTAATTTTTTAAAAACCATTAGCTTAAAAGTATTGAAAGTTACCATAGGTGATTATTAATTTTTTTTAAGTTGTACATTTCAAAGTCTCTTTTTAATGGTGATGAAGAGATACTTTTTAGCATTTGAATATTAATAGTTCTAAGAAGATTTTTATGATTGATTCTTAACATTAGAATAATCTCATATATGTTGAAGTTTATGGTTAAATACACTTATCAAAGTGCAAGCTACAACAACTTTTTTTAAATAAATGTAACTCCTGTTTCAAAATGCATCATCAAAAAGATGGAAACAGGTTGATTCAGTAGCATATGGCAGTTAAAAAATCTGGCATGCATGCTTTGATTTCAGCAAAAAATAAAATTACCATATTTTGAGCCCTTCTTTCACTTCCTCTTAAAAATATTGAAAAGCTTGCATTTCATGAGACCATAAGCATTATCAAGGGCTGCAGACTAACAAAACACAAGATATGGACCATGTGTATCAGAAATACTGCTTAGTAAAAGATTCAGTAAAGTTTTTACGGATAACTCAAGAGAGAGGAGTCTTGTATTAGCCATTAATGCTCCATCTTCTAAGCCAAATTCACTCAATTTCTTAAGTTGGGTCGAATGTTTTATGTCAAGTCCAATTTCAATGCAGGAGTGAAAAAAACAGGCTCCCATTTGGACAGAATGCACAAACTGACTAAATATCAATAATGATAAAGATTGACTCCAAATTAAGGTTAAGGTAACGGAAATTACATGTCCCTAAAATACAGTTCAGTACCTTATTTTTCACAGGGATGTCCCCTGCTTCCACTAGGACCAGCAGGCACCCTCAGCTGCGTTCATGAAACAAAGCTGACCACAGGTGTCTGATGAATTCTGGATAATGAATAAATATTTCATGAATAAAAGTAAAATAAATATAAAAGGAAAGGAAACTAAGCATACTGGGGGAAAGATGTCTCAACTCAGTTGTGATACTGATTCTGCTAACTATTCAGAAAGATGCTAGATTCTCTGTAGCAGGCTGTGTGGTTGAGGAGGTGACATGCTGACAAGTCCAGGTTCCTGCCTGCGGAAGAAGTGGGTTAGCGACAGCAATAGAATATCAGAGACTGCTGCAAAAAAGATTCCCAGAGAGTGAAGATGGTCCTCTCCCCTTGCAGATAGTGGAAACTGCAATGGTTTTGTATAGATGTTATTCAGTAAAGTAACTGATTTGATCTTGACCATGGAAATGGGGATTTGTGAGATTTACAGCTGGCACTTTATATACTTATTTAACCACCTCCCAGCTGGCGACCCCATAGCACACTTCTGTACACTAACATGCAGAGTTCAACGTAAAATGGTAATTTAAAAGTTGACTACCAGTTTTACCGTCCCAAATGGCAAAGCCATATCTGACCACAAAGAAAAACACTATGCAAAATTGTATGTATGCACTCTATCTAAAGGATGTAAACCAAATGACTTCATATTGCCTCAGTCACTTGCTACATCTTCTTCTATTAGTCCATTCTCTGCAGGGTCTGAACTAATATTTCTAACTTCTGTAATGCTTCAGAATAGTTTGATGATTTTCGTATAAATACCCTGCTGGAGAAGAGTTTATTATTCCTTTGAAATACTCAATTTTGCCTAGACGAACTATGAAATATACACAATACTCAACCATGCATTACTGACAAGACCCGTGAACCAAACTTGTGATCTATATGGCCCAAATAAAAATGGTCTCTAATATTAAAAAAAGAAAAAAAAAAAAAAAAGACTGATTTCTAATGAGACCCAGCACTTCCAGGCAAACTTGGAAATGCGAGGCTTTGAAGCTGTATTGCAACAAAATCAAACTCCAGCTATGACTCCCTGCATTTTTCAAAAAGGTTTAAAAACATGTTTATGTATCTCCACTTCATTTTATAAATGGAGGCGAAAAAAAGTAACATTCTCAGAAAAATTTTGAAAACAATCATTTCTAAAAGGCTCTGGATCCGCAGAAGAAAAGTATCTCACATCTCACATACTGTGTTGGAGGCAGCTACAGTTTCTACCCGAGAGCAGTTTCCAGGTTTGTCAGTACCTGTTCAGGAGCCCGTGTATGAATTCCCAGTTCCACAAGGGGCTTAACAAGGCAGTGTACAAGCAAAAGGACAGCCTGGGAACACACTACATATCTAAGAGATGTATCGCACACCATCAGTCTAAAGTGACTTAACTTCAAAAGTCTAGCCAGTGACATGTCACATAGATTACTACAGAATACTTATTCATTGCTAGAGATAGGGAAGCAAGATCAGAAATCAGTTATATCAGTATTTAACACAGTAAGTAAGTCATTTTACAAGGGATGTAATCTCATCAATTATTTTCCTGTGGCTCAAGGCCCTGAAACTTCATTACGAGAAATTAGGGGCTTCTACTCTACAGTAATTTACTTGCCTAAAATGAATAAATCAGTAAGAGAATACTATGCCTTAAACCATCTAAATTGTATTTGTAGACATTCAGTTCTTTGATGTCTTCTACTTTATTTTATTACCTAGGAAGTATCAGAGATGCAATTATTGTAATACCTGAAACTGTCATAATATGTAATTAGACCATTTACAAGCCAATGAATCACCATATAATCGTACCCAGTACAAACCGTGACATGACACACCGATTCGATGTGTCCGTGTTCTGGATGTTTCTTAGTTTTCTTTTACAAAATGGTAAATGCAGTTCACACTTCTATGCATCACCTGTAAAATTCTTTTCAAAGAATTTCAAGAAAGGGCGGCAGCTAAAATGCAGTTCAACCTACTGCAAGGCCACTCTGAAATGTAGTGTTTGAGCATACAGAATTTCACAAAAGTTTGTGCAAGCCACTCACTCTTACAAAGTTGTGTACCTTCTCCTTGGGTCGACAGCGTTGCAATGCTGAGACGAGCAAGGCAGACACTATTCAAATAAATTCCCAATATGGCTTCTGAAAAGGCACAAACTGTGTTTTGAACTTCCTACTATCTTTCATTCAACTTATTTTCTTTTTCAAATATAATAAAGATTTTTTAGGTTAGCCTAAGTCCTTCCAATATGTGGAGGATCTCTGCTGTTCAAATGCACTTATCTAGAAACAGTTCCATAATAAAGAAAACTTTCCTTTCATCATTTATAAAAACATAGCATCAAAAATATGAAAAAATGCCACAAAAGAGGCTACAAAAGGAATGTGTGTTCAATTTAGGTAGAACAGATTCCTTTAGGTGAACAAAAATCTAATTTAAATTACTTCTGTCTTTCAGTATTTGCAAATTAAATTATACTGAACTGTCCAATTCAGGGAAAATTGGATTTAGTTTAATCAGTCTTGTCTGAACTATGACAGTTTTGCTTTTTCAACTTCTGGAAATGCATATCCACTAGGGGTGCGGAACAAGGTTTGATGCCTGCAGGGAAGGTATGAAGACTTAACAAATTTAAACGGTTTGGCTCTTTTAATTGGATGACAGACACAGGGTTTCTAGGTGTGGAGGAGGCTGGAGGCAGCGGTAGGGCATGGACACTCGAGAAAACAATACCCAGAACAAAAAGGTGGCAGAACTGCTGAAGCAAACAATGAAGAATAGCATGAAGCTGCACACTAAATTTCAATTCATTTGAGATTTAAACCAAAAAAATCATTGTTTGCATGGTATTATATACTAAAAAGTGTGATTCCATTCATTCCACACACTTCCACACATGTGGAAGAGTGAAGGTTTTGACAGCTGTTGGACATAAAACAAACAGGAGACTCTGAAGGCCAAATGTTGCAGCTCTTCCCAGAGTTCAGCTGATGCTCAGATTCCAAGAGTCCAGTCAAACTGAAATTTCCTTATGGATATGAGCCTTCACCACTGAAAAAAAAAAATAATGTGGCACTTCTGCCCTGCAAAATTCAGGATTAACTATGAAGAAAAGACCTTTACACTTCCCAGCGTTTTTCAAGACCGTAGGATAGAATGAAAAATAAAAGTACGGTGGAAGATCAGAGTCAGTAACATGAGAAAAGGGATTGAAATTTTGTTATGCCAGCTGTAAAGTACTGCAATATTACGCTTTAGCTGAAAACACACAGCATTCAGTTTAATGTTTAAGTTAAAATCAATCAGGGGTCACTCTATCCCCTATTACTAGACTAAGTATTTAACAGCCTTAAAAAAAATTTAATCATACCACTCTTTCATCGAGATCATCGTGAGGTATTTCCTTCTGTTCACACATTTATGATTCTACAATGGGAGCTAAAAATAAACCCTCACATACCACTTCGGTATGGCCCAAAGAGCTTCCAGTCTTATTTAACGCGAGGCAATCAAAACACCGAGGAGAAGGAATGAGGCGAATCACGTTGTACAATTGTTCTCATGTATTAGTAAGTCAGTAAGACTCACGGGAGCGATCCACTTGTGACAGGTTATGTGGTAGAAAAGGTGCTTTCGGGAGGACCTCGGAGCGCGAGAGACGATCGGGCCTGAAAAGCCTTCACACGCACGGACAGGTAACCAGTTCTGCAGTTGAACGCGGTCGGTAGAAGGAGCGCGTATGCTCACGTCAGATTACTTTTTCTGTCCGACATTTAAACTGCGAGAGCAGAAACGACCACAGCGGAACTCGAGCAACACCCGCCCGCGGGCGGCCTGCCGGCGCCCTGCGGGCCTGGGCACCCGCCGCCATCCCCGAGGCAGCCCGCCCTGCCCGCACCGCTGCCCGCCGGAGGGGGCGGGCGGCCCGGCCTCGCCCCCGGCAGAGCGCCGAGGCAGCGCGCATGCATAAAGGTCGAGGCTTGACAGTTGCGGGCCCCGCTGACACGCACCCCTCCCGCCCCCGGGACGCCTTCCCGCGCCCCGAGCTCTCTGCCTCGGCGGAGCGGTCTCTCGCTGCCCCCGGCAGGCGCGCCGGTTCTCCCCACTAGAGCGGCGGCGGGACTTTTTGCTCCTCGATTTCAAAGCGAGCCGCGACTCAACAGCGGCGGCGGCTGCGCCGCGGCGGCCGGCGGGAAGGGCGGGAGGAGGGCTCAAGCGCCGCGGCCGGCCGGGCTCGCGCCTGCCCGCTCCGCGGAGGCGGCGCGCACTCACCTCCGCTCCGCAGCACGTTGACGGCTCTGGGCGCCGCCATCTTGCCCATGTGAGGCGGGGTCACGTGGCCGCGGGCGGCAAAGCCGGGCCGGCCGGCCGGGCGGGGCAGTCCTGACTGCCTCGCGCCGGGCGCGTGGGGCCGCCTACGCGCGCGGCGGCCGCCCCGGCGGCTGTTGGGGGCAGCGGGTCGGCCGGGGCCGTTGTGCGCGCGCCGCCTGAGGCGGAGGCGGGTCCCGGCAGGTGAGTCCCGCCCCACCCGCGGGTCTCGGGCAGGTGCGTGGCACGCCCACCCCCCCCCCCCCCCCCAGACGTCGTCCGGCGGCTGTCACCTCCGCGCAGCCCTCTGTCGCTGCCCCGTAGCCCTCGCGGGGCGCAGCTCGTCAGGCGGCGGTCGCGGGGCCCGGCTGCTCCCCGGCTGCGGCTGTGGCGGCGGGGCGGGAGCGCCCCCTTCCCGCCCTTCCGCGGCGGGGAGCGGCGGTGGGGCGGGCGGCGTGGGGCACGGCAGGCTCTGCCGCGGGTGACGGCCTTCAGCTGTCCGTGCGGAGCCGCGTTGCCGGTAGTGGCAGCCTCGGCCTGCCCTACGGTGTGATGCAGGGCGGCCTTCGGGTGGTTGTTGCCCTGCAGGACTGCCCAAGTGCCCTGCTCTGTGCTCTCCCTCCTGCTCAGCTTCGAAACGTGCCTAGCGGGCCTGGAGGCTGTACTGTGTTCAGCAGCGAGAGACGCGACAGTGAGACAGCTCTTCCCGAGGTGGGACTCGGTCTCAGAAGAGTTGCAACCACACTATTCCGTGAGTGCTGGAGCTACCTCATCATTTCTTCGCCTTTCTTTAAAAAAAAAACAAAAACCAAAAACAATCCACAACTTTTTGTACTTTTGCGAATAGAAAGATGAACTACTCTTTATGAACTAAGTTTCTGCTGTTGTATTTGTTGCGAAGGCCTATGCAGAATCTGAAGGCTAAAGCGTGAACCCTAAAAGTCAAATTTTTTTCTAGCTAAAGTCATTATTTCATCCTTACAACCAAACTTCACACATTTAGAAAAGATCTCAAAGAGCACACTTTTCAGTAGAGCAGCATCTTTCCAACCTTTTTTTGGTACAGGTATCACCGTACCTTAAAGAAACATCCAACGACCATCTTATGCGGTGTTGGTGTGGTAGGTTTCATCTTCAGTCGAATAAAAATCAAACTAAACTTCTAATGTCCACTTATAATTTTTATTTTCCATCATTTTGTTTCCTTGCCTGCATTTGGCTTGCCTGTATGAACAATTAAACACATTTTGAAATTATGTTCCTATGGCTAATCAGAGTTTGAGAAACGCTGTTACAGGACATAAATCCAAGAGGTGGCAGGCAAATACTAAACCTGAAGGAATCAAATCGCCAAATGAAAGAATGACTAGAATACATTAGGGTAGTGGTTGTAAGAGCAGAGGGAAGAAACCAAAATGTAGATGTAAGATGCAAGTATCCTTTCTTACATCCTCACACACATGTACTGATCTTTGTATCCTTACACACATGCACATGTACACACACACACAGTGGTAACCTGTGGGACAAGTAAGCAAATTCTCAAATGGGAACTGAGGCTGACTGTTTATCTCCAGATTTATTTATCTCCTGGTACAGCCGTTAGTAGTTTTTAACTTCACATGTATAAATTTTATAATAGTTAACAAGAACAGACTCAAAGCCCAAGGCAGATGGGAATGCTGACGTTATTTGCCCCCCTGTACTCTGGAAAAAGCCTGAAAAATGTATGAACGTGGAAGTCACACTGCAAGAATTTCTGCCTCTCAGGAGCAAATTCCAAGCGTTCTCTGATCAGAAAAATGTGCTGTGATCCTCTCAGTGGTCCTACACAGACCTAGGAAAAGTGCATCACTTAAATCAGCTGCCACGACATGATAGGCAGCCTATCATATAGCTTATATCCAGACCACATAGCAGTTTAAAGATCAATACAATACCTTGCACTGCCCCCAAAAAATAAAACAATCCACTTATTATAGCCACATTCTGCACCAACTGACATGTTTCATCGTCGTTATTCAGTGAGGGGAGAATGATAGGATTTTAACAGAAGAAAAATAGAGCTAGAAATAAATGAAGACATAGCATTGCTAAGCTGCCCAGTTACATCTTGTGAGCATCATTACCCACTGCTCACTGGTGAGAGGTATGCACACTCTTCATTTGCAGGGCAGAAATGCACATGTCTTCACCTTGTTCCTAATTCTTCAACATAGTATGGTCTTTCAGGTGCTTGAATCTCATCGGGCATCATTTTACCTTATTTTCTATCTTGGCAAGGCTTTAGGATTGCAGACAGCCAACCATTGGTTTTATGATAACGATGTACGGTGTAAAGCAATCACACATTATGCTCCTTGGCATAACTACATGTATGCTGGAGTGGGTGTGCTTGTGTGTGCCTAAAGAGAACAGCACACTTCACGTGAAAGTAGCCATGTATGATGCGTAATTCACCATCTTTTGCTGAACTGTCACTAAAGGAGAGAAACAAAGTGCTCTAAGGCAGCCTAGTCTCACTTTTCTTATGTGAGTCACAAAGTATTTCCTACTCAGTGGAATGAGGGCACTGTTAGAGAAAATGAAGTGAATGCTTGGCTTTTGTCTGTAGCCATAAGACCAAAATTCCATATTGTAACAGCTTGAAAACTGGTTGATGGCATAATGAAATGCAGGAACTGGAGACAATACTAGTTATGCTGCTACCACCTTTGTAATTATCTTGTCCTTAAGTGTCAGGTTATTTCACAAATACTTGTTGGTATGTACTAGCAGTTAGACTGGACCAATTCCTTTTGCATATCAGAAACCAAGAGGGGATCGATCGAGTTACGATCAATTACGTTCCAAGAGAACTGTGTAATTTTTGCAGTCTCTGGACGAATCTTAAGCCTAACAACAGTCCTTATTCAGTAGTCCCTAATTTATGCTTAGATGCAGGTTTTCTCCTTTTACTAAGAAATATAAATAACAGATGCAGGTTTGTTAGGAGCTTTATACCAGTAAAATGGGGATGAGTATCTCAGGAAAGGAGAGATACACCATATCCTAACACAGCAAACCTGAAAAATTATATTCTGCCATGTTCAGGTTCTGTCACCAAAAGAAAATACATCACTTCTTTCCTTATGTACGTAATTGTCTTTTGTTTACATTTGGCACCAAAAGAAAATACATCACTTCTTTCCTTATGTACGTAATTATCTTTTGTTTACATTTGGCAAATCCTCTGAAATCTTTAAGATGGACAGTGATGTCTCAAGCTGTCCTGAGCTTCAGGTTGAGAGGCAGCTTTGGAGAAACCACTCTTCAGTCCGGGGTCTTTCGAACACATCTGTGTGTTACTTTTTTCAAGGAGAGTCTTTCACATCCCATCTCCCTTAGACTGGCTCTGTGATGTTGGAGTCATCGTGTTCTAAATGTAAAATCCCAACTTTGTTTCCTCCCAAGACTGGGCAAGCAGATATTAAAATTAGCAAAAGATGTGCTAAGGAAGACAAAAAGCTAGGCTTCTAAATGCAAGTTTGAAAGCAGTCAGTCTGTAACAGTCTATAAAACAGAATTATGCCTTATGTATACATGAAATCTTATATAAAGCAATATAGAAATATGCTTCTAGTTCAAGTATAGCAGCTGGATACTTCTGGGGTTAGGCTTAGACTTTCCTGTCTAAGATTGTCTTAAAAGATGATCTAGTTCCACAGCAGTTTTTGCTGATGAGGCTGGTGCTGTTTGGGTCCTGCTCTAATCACAAATAGATGTCTTTTTTTCAGCACTGGTGTTCATCTGATCCACGGTGAGACAGTTTGGAGTCCTGAACTTGCAAAAAACCAAAAACCTCCTAGATCAGTGATACAAAATAGGTATAATCAGACAAAGCTACACCAAACTTACATCACAGCTCTAGGGAAAGCAAAGTGACATAGTCACGGTCCCTATCATATTAAATTCATTCTAGGCAAAGATTTTATCTTTTCCATGAACCTATGAAAGTTTTAAAACCATGAACACCCCATACAGCTCTGAGGAAGGCTTAACTGGAAGAAAGACAAGCATCTAAAAATAGCAGCTATTGAACATGGAACACCTCCCTTATTGCCATACCATTTAGAAACAAAAAAAGGGATGTCAAGCTCTTCCCATTGACCTAGATTTCCTTTACATTTTATCTCTGCAGCTCAAACTGTGCAACAACCGTAAATGGAGCACACACCTCCTATATGAGGAATGTTTACAGCATTACATGTTCTTTATTTACTAAAGAAAGAAGCTAGTGCTACTCTTGGAAAAAAACCAGCACACAGTACTGCTCCTGCTATATAGATTTTTTGTAACAGCAAAGAGGGAATTATGAAACGTTCTTCCCAAGGCTTTATCTTCATCATGTCATGACTTGAGATTCCTTCAATTTGGCTGGGAGCCTTATATCTGAAATGAGCTTTGAAGAGCAGGAGGACATATTTTTTCCCCTTTTCTCTTTGCTTCTCTAGTCTGGAGAATTAAAAATATTTTGTACATGGAAATCTGGAAATTGTTAAATTAATGATCCTTTTTACACTAGCTTGTACCATTATAGGTCTAAAAGGAAGCTCAGGTACAGGGTCTCTAGTCTCGTTTCTTGCAATGCCTTGCAGGCTTTAGCATAAGGAACAAAGAACCTAGTAAGCATGTATTTGAATGAGTAGTTTTGAGTAGAAGCTGGTATTTGTATTATTTTTCTTTTTGCATTGTAAAAAAGATTTGAGTGATAGGGAGGCAAGCCCATTCCTACAATTTTCTCTCCACAGTTATAAGCCAGTATGATGGCAGATAGCATGCCCTGCCTGAGCAGAGCTTGCATCTATTTGTATTGCTTTGTGTAATAGCCTTTCGTTTTTACTGGTTGCACTAAATTTTTAGCCTCACAATTCCAAATACTGCCACTGGTGTGGTTAATAGCCTTTTGTAAATGAAACAGTTTAATAGATAGAACTCAGGGTACAACTGAAATCTTTCTGATCGTTGGAGAAAGAGCCAGCAGTGTAAAATGGCTGGAAATACTTATGGCATGGGGAAAAAATGTTCCCCATGACTTTAAGTTGATTTTTTTTGAGAAAACGGAAATATCTGCAACAGATACCTGCTTATGAGATACTTATTTTAATATTTCACCATGCTGTCTTTTTGTCAACTTCAAGTCCAAATTATCCTAGCAAGCAATGCTTCACGAAGCAGTAGCATTAGAGAATAATATTTTTCAATATGAAAGCTGACATTCCAAGCTTTTAGCTGATAGGCTTACGAATATAACAGGTATTTCTAGCTCTAACAGTTTGATACTGATGAAATCAGGTCAGAACTGACACTTGGAAAAAAGGTAAAATGGCAAAACATGCAACATAAGATTTTCAAGCCTTCTAGTGTCTGACAGTCATACAATATGATAAAGGAATAGCATAAAGAGCAACGAAGTCTCAGTAAGAGACAAAAAGAATTGAAAAAATGATCTATATAAGCAGACATAAATCCTTCGTATAGACATTATGGACTGCTTACCCTCCTGCTGACATTGCAGAGGGAGACAATAGGTCAGTCTTGAATTGCCTGAACTGCCGAATAGCAGCTTTGTGTGTTTGCTCATAGGAGGCGCAGACATTTACTGCCCAAGATGCTGCTTTGGCTACACAGACCTTTATTCCCCCTACTACAGCAGTTAAAGTGTCCTTCAAATCCTGCAGCTTCAGGTAGCTTGCTTTCCCAGTTCTGAAACTATAGGTATTCTGTTGTATTTCTCCAGGTTATTAGTTGTTGAGCCAGAAGTTGTTTCCTAGTATCTGCAGTAGGTAACTTTTATGTTTCAAAATACATGAAAGGGAACAGTTTGACCTAGGTTTCTAAACATAAACATTTTTCAGAGCTTGACTTACCCCTTAGGACAAAATATTGGATTGGCACCATTGACAATAGTTTTGCACGGAAAGAAAATTTGTCTCTACCAGTTGGACTAAATTCACCATTTTAGATACTCCACTGAATTCTCTGAAGTAGGTTCACTGTTGCTCTGACTGGATTTATAAGTGATGGAAGGGCAAACCAGCAGCCTGATGCCAGCAGCACCTACAATGAAAAACTTTAAATATACTTACAGATCTTCTGTACATTCTGAAAAGAACGTTCAAACACAAAAAACTCTTTTAAATGGTATATCAGTATGTTGTGCAAAGTTTCACTTGATGTTTGAGTGAAGTGATCGAAGAATCTGGATTTAATCAAAATGCAGAAAAAAGCCATAGAGTAAATTAAATCACATAAACCTATTATTGTTTGCTCTAAGTTCCTGTTAGTATGTAATAACTCAAAAGAACAATAGCAGCTTAAGATAAGAAAGCTAGCACAATAGATTATATATTTGAACAAAAATAATTTTTATCCAGGATTTCTTTAGTGTCATTTTGTGCCCAGAATAAGAGGGCTCTAACAGCATTCAGCTTCAGCTGAATTCCTACTCTTCTAACACCTAGAGTTGAAAAGTTGCTACTAAGCTGCACTGTTCATTTGTCAGCTTACAAATCCACAAAATTGGATCCTCCCAGAATCTAATTGCAATTCTATATAGACAGCTGTTTTTAGTTCACAGGTCCTCTCTCAGCATGCAAAAGTCAGACAATACTAGTGATAGCTATGCTATTTTCTATACTACATTGATAAGTACTTATTTATATATAGTAGGTGGTCCCTGTTCTCAATTATATTAATACAGGAATATAAACAGGAGTTACACAAAACTTATTAAACTTTTATAAACAGTATTCAACTTTTTTTTTTTGTTTTCATAAATACGGCTCACTGAACAGCTGGAGTTGCTGCTGTATGTACTTCAGAAACAAGAATCCTGCAGCTCACTTGTAGGTGAAATTTGTTACCCTGTTGAAAACCGTGGAACAAAATATCCAGACTGGCAAGTCAGAAAGCTAGGACTTCAGTCTAGTAGCATCCATTGAAACCTGAGCGTTTTACCATTAATACTTGGTCTCTAAAACGTTAGTTCAAACAGGCTCACCCCAGAAGCCTACTGAACTAAACTGGCATATGCTCCTCAAGCAGTAGCGTCAGCGGAACTACCAGTTTTCTAGCTGTTACACAAGAGATATTGCCTCTTTCTCGCTGCCAAGGTAAAGGATAGTCCAGACACTCCTCAAACCACTTCAGGCAAAGTCAGCAGGGCTAGTTTAATTTGCTGATGAAGGTTGTTTCAAATAATTGGCTTAATTAACTGTAATGGATTAGGGAGTACTCACATGGTCTTTCCTGGCAGCAGTGCTGCAAGAGCTGTAATCTGCGGCAGGATGGCAGGATTCAAAGTTTCCAGATCTCCAAGAGGCTGTTTATTCCTATCTTTGGTGCCAAGAATTGGTAACAAAATAGTTCCTGTGAACCAGGTCATAGATTTTGCTGTCCACAGGCACATCCCAACAGCTTACAAATGTTTCCAGACCATACTGGAATGAGAAACCATGCTCAGCCTAAGACTGCACCTTCACCACTAAGGAAACTGGAGGCACTAGTTCACCTCTTTCAACAGTGTCAACATAAAAAGGAAAAAAAAAATATTCTGATAGGTTATGAAAAGATTAATCTGCCCTAATCACCATGTGAGAGAAGTTTCACTATTTGTCTAAGGAAAGCGATTTTGTCCTTTTGTCTCAATAGCTTCTTTCATATCCACCCAGCACAATCAACTGAATATGGTAACTGTCACTACCTCTAGCATCAAGCCTACATTTCATGACATTTCTCAGCCCTTCTGGGACATCCATATAACCTGGGAGTGAGAGCAGACAAACCTCTTTTCCCTTCCCACATCAGGTGGATGAAAGGAACAGATATGCCAGACTCTTCTGCCTTTTTATGCTCCCCCCCCCACCCCAAGAAAAATAACTTAGGAAGAGGGAAACCATGTTCAACCTCTGTAAGTGGGCAAACAGTCCATTAGGAAGTATTTTTTCTTGTACAGTCCTACAGTTTCTCAAAAGGCTTAAGCTACTTCATGAGTGGCTTCAGCCTTAGTAATGCAAAAGCTCAGGCAGTGTTAGTGTAGACTTCCCCAGAAGCACAAAAAGTATCCTGGACCTCTATGCAGAAACCAAATATAAGCAGTTCTTCACTTCAGCTTTCCCTCTTCTGGCTTATCACTAACACCTGAACATGTTCAATAAGAAACCAAAACCAACCAACCAAAAAAACCCAAAACCAAAACCCACCCCAGCCCCCCAAATCCCACAATTTACCTTCAGGCTTACTACTACAATCAGGAGAGTCTTTTAAAAGTTGTTATTATTAATAAGCATAATAGATTTGGATACTACAGTAGAGGAATGACATATCATACAGTCAAGATATCCTAGCCAGAAGGATTAAAATTTCTAAAAAGAATTTAATAGAAAATAAAAAAAACCCCCACAGGATGTTTTAAACATTTGGAAAACATCACACTTTTTCTCCACATCATATCAGGCAGTAGCAGAGAACTGTCAATCTACAAACTGCAGTTTTGAAAGCTGGACCTGAAACCCATTAGGACCATGAAACATGGTTAATAAATTTCAATGATCCTTATTCAGATTAAGTCCTCTTGATTACAGGCCAAGACAAATCAGTTCTAAAGGCTGAACTGCAAGAAAAGATAGCATAATTTATTCTTTTGAGGGAGGAGAGGCAGGATATTTAAGAACTAACCTCAAGTCTGAGAAGTAATGGATAGTAGAACAGAGTCAAGGAACTATATAAAGGTACTTGCTTCCTACAGATTTGTATGTTTCTTACACTAGTAGAAATGCTTTTGGAGTCCATACGAAGTCTTGGCTGTTTCCCCAACTGTGAGGTATTTTCCTGAAATCATGAACCTGAAAACTGGGGGTTTGAAAAAGAATATGCTCAAGGCCCTTAGAGGCTTAAGTAGAATGGGTCTGGCAGTTTATGGGAGCAGGATCCACTTTTAAAGACAGGGTGAAGAGCCGATACTCAGGAAGCCTGCCAGCCACACCACAGAACCAGTCTTGTAACCTGCTTACACGGCATTAAACCAAAGAGCACACAGGCCCTACACAGTACAATAGGATCCAAGCAGAACAGCCCGAGGAAGATCAAGTTAGGAGAAATTTGAGAGATGCAATATTTATATTGCTTAGATTTATGTATTAACTTGCTATTCAGGTATCTATTAAGTCTTGAAGCAAAACAGAAGGGAAAAAGAAAATCAACACAATTGAAGTGATACTATATCTGAGAATCTACATTGTTTATTACAGCAGTAAGTGCCCCCAAACCTAAAGTACAACATTTAAAAATCTACAACACAAAAATAGAAAATATTCAAAATGCACAGAAACACAAGTCACCTTTAATGTGATTAAAACGTCACATGAGATTTTTTGCAGTTAAGTGGCAATTAAGTATGTGCTTTACAACACTGTATAGAAATTTGCAAGTTTCCTGTACAGGCAGGATCCTCAGGCTTGTGCAAGTCGTTCTAGGACTCTTCGGTAATCTGAAACAAGTTGTTGGAAGCTCTCTTCTAACTGTTCATGTTGCATGTTTAGGTCTATTTGGTTCAACTGATTTGTCAGCTCTTCTGGTCTTAGACACCTTCTCATCTTGGCAAGTTCTCGCTGCTTTTTCTAAGCAATCAAACAAAAAATAGTTTGAACACAACCAATAATCAACAAGACTATGGTATTTCATTAAATTTATTCAATTTCAGTATCTAGTTCTTTAAGATGTCCCTAATTCTAAGAAAAACAGTAACAGTGTTTGATTGGGACATCTTTTCTGTTAAAGCCTCATAGTTTCTGTATTACCAATGAACCAGTGAAGTGAAAAACCGTTTCAAAGTTTTTCCTTAACCAAACAGGTTAGGTCTAATGGTACTTCTACTACTGAAGACGTATGGCATGAAAAACTGGACTGTAGAAAACTGACCAGGATATTTACTTCTATGCTGACATTAATCACACTGGTGTCCCATTATGTGGCTGTTCAGACAACGAATTTCCCCATAGTTGACCATAAAAAATTAATTTTAAGCCTCCTGTACACAGAAGAGCATTTCACAAATTGTTACAAATTATTCAGAAGCTACCAGAGATTAACAGTAACAACACTGAAATGCAGTAAGATTATTTACAAGCATAAACATTTGTACAGCAAGAAGACGAGGAGTTCCCCTTGCTGTGTCACATAAGTGATATTTTTACCTATTTTTTAAATACAGAAGTATTTTGAGGTGTTTTTCCTTTCCCCAGCTATACTTTTATACAGCTGATATCTATTTCTGAACTGCTCAGTTTTAGTTACTTTCCATTCTTCAGTCCTCCCTCGCTTTCTAAGAGCCAAATGTCTGTCATTCAACATTTCATAAAAGAAAAGAAATATATGCACTATGTATGCCTGGCATCTTATCAATAAATCTTCGCAATGCCTATGAAATCATAGAGTTTGTTAAAACAACAAAATTTTCCCAAACTATTCTACTTCTACTATCAGTCTCAAAACCAAAGCCCTTCTGTACTCTATTTAATTTTACACTTATCTCAAAGGAAAATTTGTTTTCTTTCTATGATTGATGCTGAGGGTCGGGAGGAAGGAGTGGAGACCACAGTTAACTGTAAATAGGTAAGATCAGAAAAACTTATAATCTCCCACAGATGAGCAAAGTTCAGTTCAGAAAAGGAGGCTCTGTATCAGAGTCCTGATGAGGCCTCCAGGCACATTTCTGGCCAATAATCAAGAAACATTTCCTTGTAGAAAGGATGTCAAAAGCAGCATTGCTGTTCAAATTTTAGATTCATGTTAGCTCCACCTAGTCAAAATGAATAAGATACTCAAAACATGTGAGAAGTTCCCAAATGAAAATAGAGATGAGTACCTTCTGAGCAAGCTTCCATCAGTAGAAAAACTAAAGCCTCCTTATTCTAGAATTAATTCAAAGTCTGCTTAATTAACAGAAATATCTGTTAAGATTATAAATATTAGCTCTGAAAAAAAGGTGTCAGCTTTTAAATGCCTGTAACATCTGATACTGTAGCATTAGGCCATCTCCAAGTTCCAGATTCCAGGTAAAAAGCAAACTTCCTCTGCATGTTTCAGATAACCAGTTGTTTCAATATCTGTTTCCCTCCAAATATACTACCAGCATGCCCAGGTACACAAGATTCTGAAACCTGCAATCAGTGACCTTTTACCTGGGCAGTTTCAAGAGGATTCTTTGGGAGCAAGTTATTGGGCTGGGCAGAAAAGTATATTCTGTTCAAGTAGCAAACCCAAACAAAGTATTAGGATTAAGAAAAGCAGCACAGCAGTGGTGTTTACTTTGAGAAGGGATGACATGAAGAACAAAGACATGATCAAGAAGACATGTCTACCAGCAGAGTCCACTAATGAGCATAAAAAGCAGAGTTCTTCAGAAATGGAGAAGCCACAGTGAAATTGAAATTTCACAAGCTACTCACCCTTTGAACTACCTTAGAGTGATGCTCTGTTCACTAAGATATCAGATCTTTTATTTCCTGTATTAGTAGTACTTATACCGAGAGCAACATAGTTGGCTGTATCTGTCATTCCAATCTAGTGGTGCTATATACATAAAAGTCTCAGTATTTTTAGCAACAGCCTCCTTGCTAATGTGAAGACTTCAAGGGGAATAGATATATTACAGGTTTTTTCATCTGGGGTTTCTGCATACAGTTTTGTTTCTGCTACTGTTAGCCAGGAAATAGCTGTCAGATGCAATACCATTTTTACTAAATTAAGGTAGTGGCAATTTAGAATTATTCTACATCTGTACAGCACTGTTCAAATGAAGCTATCAAGTTCTTTATATAAAAAAATTATACCAGCATTAGAGTACACAATAATATTTCTGATTCTTTATTAAAATTTGCTTCTCCCCCCCTCCAAATTAGTGTGTGTATATATATATTAAAGATTAGTTTAATTGCAGTTATGAAAAGTTTTTGAAAACAGCACCATGACAATTTATTGGAAATATTGTTTAAAACAAGTATGTAAGCAAGCTGTTTACTAGGTAGAACTACCATGAACAAGATGGCTGTATTTCAGAACCTGAAACAAAATCACAGAAAGGATGTTGGCTGCTTTAAGGATTCTTTTGAATCCTCATTGAAATAACTGAAAAATTAAAAATGCAATATTCTGAAGTAGCAATATTGCATATCTAGCAATACAAAATCCATTCGTTATTAATGCATTTATTGCATGCAAAGACTGAAGTGGAAACAACTGCTAGAAGCACTAGAATTGAAGCTGCTTATAGAATTTTGGATTTCCCTCATAGGACTTCAGTGCTGAGTGAAAGAACTGAAACCATGTAACAGTCCTGTTAGTTGAAAAATCACAGCCTTGTTTGTCGTGGACACTGAGTGAAATTTAGCAAATGAGAAAAGACACTCATGAAAGAACAGAAAGTGTTTTGATTAATGTCCTACCACTCAGCATGACATAGTGTTATCTCCAGACCAAGTATTTAGTACAGCGCTAGGTTCTCATTTCTGCTAACAGCCCCCTTAAGTCCCACATGAATACAATCAAAGTTTTGCTATTTTGGTGTAACAGGGTAAGTGTTGCTTTAGGAAGGCTTGCAAGCTAATCAAGGTACTTCTCATACTTCGTGAAACTTTTCCAACAGGGTTTTGGTTTGCTTAGCAAGTACTTAATTGAAGAGAGTAGGTAACATGCTAGTTATAGCAATAAATCTATGTTTATCTGTGGTCTTTTGACTCTAAATACAAAGACTGATGCCATTAGCAACTAGCATATATATATACTTAAAAAAAAATCTGTAACTCAAAGGGTCAGTTTATGCAACACTGACCAACTATATTGAAGATCCTGAGAAGCATACTTGATAGGAACTAAGAAAATTACTTTGTACTAAGTTTAGTACTTGCTTGCACTTTACTGCTGAAATTATTTTATATTCCACCTGCACAGAGTTCTATGTTGGCATGGCTCGATTACTTCTAGCAAGCTGTTTTGTTAAGACCTAGCTAACAAGTAGAACAGGAACCTAAACTATACCTAATCTGCAGTGTAAACTTATTACAGCATTTACCTTTCTTCAGATTTTTGGCTTGTCTTTTCAAGATATTTTTAATGTTTTCCAGAAATTGATTTTTTTCCCCCTTAAGCCTACCTGGGCATAATGCCACTTGTAGCTAGATAGCATAAGCTCAGTAGTAACTTCCTGCTGGAACTGGGCAGGAAACAGTCAGGAGCCAAACACAGGATCTTCAGCACTGCTATGTGTGAATGTTCTCTGCATCTGTATATGTGTCAGTTGAACACTGCATAACTAATAGTAGTTGATTGGCAACATAATTGGCATCAACTACATTTATGGAAATGAAAGTAAAATCAAGTATAATTAGCCTTGAAATAAGTATTAAATGATACTTAAGTCATATACACCTTATAGGGCCCAATCAGTCTTCTTTTAACGTCCAAACGATAGCTTCTGGACTGTTCTGCATCACCCATATCTGTTGCACGCAATCGGAGAATTTCATAAACTCGTCTTGTGTGTTGCTAATGAACAGAAAGGAAAATAAAAACCATGTCTGAATAAAGAGGTCACTCAACAGAACTCGAAGTGGAGAAATACTGAAAGATTAGAATAGTTCCTCAGCTTATCGGAAGACAGTCAGAGGCATGGACAAAGCCTCTGCCAAACCTATCCTCTTATCTGGTGGGTTAAATGAATAAACATTCTTGTTTTTCCTTCAAACCCATTTTCTTCCACACAGCCAGTGTCTGATCTCTCAGTGTTGCACCAGCTGTAGAGGTGCTACAAGGACCTGCTGTAAACAGGCAGCAGAAAGTCCAGAAGCCAGAGTCCAAAAATACTTCAAAGAACTGAAGGATTGGAACTAGAGTGACAATAAGCAGTATTTTGCTGAACAGTATCTACTTTGCTAATTTTAATAATCTCCATATACCTTTTGCCCTTCACAAGGCCCCCTGGAAGTTCTAAATATGAGAATGAAACAACTATATTTAAAGTTTTCTATTTACTAGGGAAGAAAATGAAAGAATTAGTAAATGGAAAAACTGAAGTGCTTTTGGAACCAGGATCAGCTAGTATCACATCTGGGAAGAAAAAAAAAATCATGTTGCTACTGTATTACTATTAACTGTTACATCTGTATGAAAACAGAATTTAAGACCAAGTATTCTTTTGCTCAGCAGCAGAACAAAAATAAGATGGTGTTTGTTTGCTACACTAGCACATGTTTAGATACTGTTAAAAAAACCAAACCCAACTTATTTACCCTTTCAGGTTTAATATACTAGACACAGAAGGCTGCAGATAGTTTCCTTATACAAGCTATACCATTTTCATGAACACATTTGAATATGGCTTCACACCCCCCATCCCTCAAGCCTCAAAGTTTTCATTAACCCACATTCAAATACATTTTTAATTAAGCAACTCTGCCTTTTCACTACCATACTCACTAATGAGTTTAATCACTTACTGAGGAGACTACCAGTACATTTAATTGTTCAATTTAACTGTTTAGTTCTCTAAGTGTTTAGAGCTGCCTTAGTAGCAGTTGTTTGCTACTTTAGTGTTCTGCATTCCCAAAACAACACTTGTTATTTGTATAAATATACCTGAAAGAAATGGAAACCATGTCAAATTCTATTACGTGAACAGAATTAGTACGTAAAAAAAAAAAAAAAAAAAAAAAAGGATTTCTCTAAAACCACAAGCTAGGTATCTCCCCTCCAGATACATCCTAAAAATCTGTTGAAATAAGCCAGAGTGTGTAAATTCCAAGTCTCCACCTTTATGTTTAAATTGTTATTCTGCTAGTTTGATACGAATATATCCAACTACAACTGTTCTGATTTAATACCTTATTTATTTTCAGTTTTTGTTGAGCTTCCATCACCATTTCTTGATTGAAACCTTGCATTAACTTTCCTGGAGAAAAGCAAAGCAAATCTTGACAAAGCTTTACAAGAACAAAGTCTCTTAGCTTCACATAGTTTTCAGATGGATCTTCAGCTAGAAAGAATAAAAAAGCAGCATGTAGTTAATATCAGCATTATTTGTTTCCTCATCTCTGGTATGTAATTACAAAGAACTATTGAAAACAAAAGCAGATACAGTATTCATCAGTATATAAACAACTGTGCTTAATCCTAAGTACGGCTATCAAAGTTTTAGATGTTTGACAGTAGACATTAAAGAGCTTGCAGAAAGCAAAACTTCTAATATTTTGTACATGCAGTACTGTACAGTATTATATAGGCATTTCTAAGAGACTGACTATACATGTTTGATCCAATTTAACTCCTTGGAAAAAGAAAATTACGTATAAAGCCTTTTTCTTCTATGTTCCATCTATTCTGTATTTGACAGAGTGGTAGAACTACTAGAACACAAACTAGTTATGTGGAAAAAGACTGGTGAAACCATCCTACTGTATACAACTAAACTAGCCAAAGATATATATTGACCACAAGTTATAGTCTTTGTTAGCAAGGAAGATAGGGAAAGGTACAAGGACCCAAAGGACAAGCTTATCCAAAATTAAAAGGCTGGAAGGGACCTAAGCAAATGTTGATCACAATTTCAAGTTACTTCCATTTTGCTTAAAATGGTAGCCTAACTATCAAAACTGTTGCTTTAGAAAAAACACCAAAGTTGAGAACTAGCTTCAGTGAACATTAACATGGTCCCACATGCAACTTTGTTCCCACTTAATGAACTATGCAGAAGGAAAATGCTTACAATGTTGTAAATATATTTCTTTCTTCCTTACTTAATTGTTCAGACAGGCTTACTACAAATAAGTAGCAGGGTCACGTTCCCCCCCCCCCCCCTCATTTTCTCCACGGACTAGCATTGTGGAATTTATTGCTACACAACTTACATCCCAGCTGTGTTTTTCTTTAGTTTTGAGGACCACTGTAAATAGTTGAAATTTGCAGTTTAAGGATAATCAAAAGCTAATAAGCTACCAAGAAGGAGGACTGGGATAGACGTTCTTGCTGTGTGTATGCAGCACTGCACAACTGACAATTTATTTTTTGGGTTGGAGAATGCTTATGATGATTGTATCAGTTTAAGTGTTTTGTGCATGAGCGGCCTAATCTTGTGTGGCAAGTCTTATAGCACTTATTCTGCAGAAGAGATTAGAGAAGCTGTACTGAAGTTAACTGATTCCACTTCCTTTTGCTCAGGTTAATTAAAAGAAGACGAGGCAGTTTCTGTACAGTAAGCACTATCAGCTTGTGTTAGGATGACAAGTTATAAGTAGAACAAAATATTTGTTGTAAATGTGAAACTCCAAAGTAAATTTTTTTTTTTTTTTAAAGCATTAGCTCTTTCAAAGAGATTAGGTAGATCTTAATTTCCTCTTTTCAGAGAGGTTAAAGGCTTTGCTTCACAATTTTAGATGCTACATAACTAAATATCCTGGCCATATCAACATTGTCCAGCCTGATCTTCCCCTCAAAAAGAACAATAAATAATTTCGTAAGAGCCTTAATTTCCATAACTTGAGTGCCATGTAGAATATTGCAAGCTTTCTCCTGCTTTATTCCATAAAGAAATTAAAACCTATTTTAGTGCACATTTACTGTTTGCTACAACCCTGCATTTAAGGCACTGAGCCATGAACATGTCATATGATTTATGCAGTACCATGTTAAGACTTTGTTTATCCTCAGCTACAAAAGCTATGTAAAGCTTTGTACAACTAAAAGGAAAAAGTAAATGCACGTGATTTCCTGTTGCATAAATGAAGTTATACTTCCTTAGGTTCCTATGAACTGGATTAAAATTATGAAGTGGATTACTTCATGTTAGGATTATCCTGCAGCAATGCATTATGAAAGCAAGAGTTCTGTTGTATTTTAATTAGAATGGGGGAGTTATTTCTAACTAAGATGAGGTCTGAGACAGCACCTAGAATTGAATGGGCAAGTCATGTGTTCAAACTGCATTTCTTCCTATATTGGACTTCAAACCACAGGACAGATGTCATGTTTGTAGCCATTTTTTATGCACATACACCCTTTTCCCCCGCTGCCATTTCCTCAAGAATTTTTTATTTTTAGGTATTTGTGCACACACCTCTAATATCATGGGTGCTTTCAGCCAGCAATACATGCTCCTGGAGCACAAATTCTCTACAGATTTTTACTGTCTGTAAAATTTTGGCTTGCACACCAGTATTAATACGCCATTTTAGTTTGGTGTGTTGTCCCCCCCGCCAATTTTGAGTTTTGGCTAATAGGAGTAAGCTGAACAAGGAATTTGACAAAGCTTGATCTCTTGGCAAACTCAGCTGTGTAACTCACAATAAAACGGCTAATTAACTGGTAATCCGTTCACACTAGGGATTGAATTTTCCTGGTGTGCTGTTCTCCAAGTAAAGGATTTAAGGAGCTACATTATATACAGTTCTTCTGTAAACCAGAGTACTATTAATCCTGAACTGAGTTGAAGCTGAATCTTCAAAAGGCCATTTAATTCTGACAAATGAACATGAAAGTTAGTTTGCAGGCTGACAACCTGTGAATGCTACAAATTACTTATTAAACAGGTGAACCAAGTTAAAAATTTAACACAAACCTGTTATATCAAGTACCATAGGAGAAGACATATAGTATCTATGAACTGTTTCAAGCAGCTGAGCACCATGGCCTTCTCCTTGGAATGGTGGCAAGATCAGCATCTGGCTACAGACAAAGGAATGTATTTTCAGTTCAATTGCATGCATTTGCAAACTTTATAATGTAAAGGCTTAAAAAATGAAATGGTATTTCATTTTAGACTGAAGTACGTGTAGCACTCTTCATGTTAAAATATAATTTTTAACAGAGTCTTAAAATTGCTAAATATTCAAAACTTGTTTGAGATTCCCTCTGCTTCAAGAAGGGAACAATGAAATAAATCAGTGCATAGCCAGCTAATAATGGGGATTTTTTTAAACAAATCAACACCATTATAAACAAGTATTGGGAACTTCAGCAGTTCCCTCTTCTGAAATAAAAGGCAAGGCACGAGTTACGCCGCCAATTACCTTACACGTGGCCGGGTTTTGTCTGGGTACACATAGTAATTATAGACTGTCATGTAGCCTACGGTCGCAAAGAGCGTAGCTCCATCCTTATTATACTTCTCAAATCTGCAGATAAAACAGAAAGCCAAGCAGGTCAATTACAGTCGCGCTCCCATGCAGTGTCCATTTTCTTTTCCATTCTCCAACTGAATTTTCAGTGTCAGCAAGCTACTCTGTGAGGGCCCAATGGGTACACCTGCTATGTTCTGAATGTACAATTCACTTAATTGGTGTGCAGCAACTTGTATAAATCAGGCCTCTTTACAGCACTTCAGTGCACTTGCCTATTATAAAGATGAATAGGTGGCAAGTAAAAGAAAACACAGGCAAAGCTCATTTTACTGTTTAAGCCTACATTCAGGGCTCTAACGGACAACAGCATTTAATTCAGCTCTATTCTCAAGCTTTCCCAAAGCATAATGGAGGAAAACTCAAGGCTCATAAACAATGGTTCTTCTTTCCTGGGAAAAATATCATTATACTGCTCCAATAATTGGCCAGCCACAATTAAAATGCAGGCTTTGTGGAGGTAATAAGGTCCACTGTTGCTTTAGAACTGTACTTACACTAGAAAGTAGTTCCATCTTTCATCATCTACATCAATAAAGCTAGCAGTTTCAATAAACCACATCAAGAACGTCTGAAGCCTTTCATGATATTCTCGAAAGCCTGGACATGTCATGTCGGCCTAGGGAAAAAGCCAGGAGAAGTCAGGTGAAACCTATCACAGATGTAAGAGGAAAAAAAAAATATGCAAAACCTAATTAAATTCTCCGATATAAAAAAGTGTATTTATAATTATTAATAAACTGGTAAAGTGACCGTATTTATATATTATAGTTGAAACATTACTGAAAGTATATCATTGCAAAATAAAACTTAATTTGGTTGCTCAAAAGCAGTTTAACTTATTTTTCATACCTTGTATATCTGGTATGTTATATCTTCACCAGCCTCCTCATTATGGACAGAATATGTGTGTAGCAGCATTCCAAAGGGCCTGAAGTTGACCTCCTTCTCCAGAAGAGACACAAAGTCATCTGTGTTTGTGCAAAAACCAGGAGGAATGATTTCTCTAATTTTACTTTCGACATCATCTGCCTGGAGATTACAAAAGGGGGCAGGATCAGTGGAAGATTAGAAAAAGACAGCATTGATGTCACTATTGTGCTATAAGAAATGAATATAAGAGACATGCTATGTTCTAACAGTAATTAAAAAAAAAAGGGAATAAAAAAAAAAAAAGAAGCAGCAAAAGCAAGCATTCCTGTTGTTCAGTAGTGACCTTCCAGAAAGTAAAGGAGCTGCACTGATGACATCTAGAAAGGTCACAATCCAGCCACTGTAAGCATCAAAAAGGTTGTAGTTACAGCATAAGTTCATGAACACTTTTATGTTTCAAAATTGTTACATTTGTTCAAGTAAAACCTAAGAGTGCTGATAGCTATTCTGAAAGCGCAGCATATTCAGAAGCTAAGAATTTCCAGCCAGCAATTCTCCAAGACTGTGCTACACAGCCTTGTGGAACTCAGGTTCCCAATCAGCAGCTTGTAAGAGGTATTAGGCAGTGCAGAACTAGGTGGAGGAAAAGGGACAAAGACCAAAAATGGTAGCTCCCAAACAGGAAAGTGACAGCTAGCATACTCTTGCATTCTTACGTCTCCCTGCTCGAAATGCCTGCCTATAGGATCAGCTGCAAAACACATTACAAACTCAGAGACAACATCCCACATTCTAATCAAAGAACATTTTGAAAACAAAGTTTGACATAAAATAATAAAAATATAATTTAAGGATACTGTCAGCAAATCTGACCTATAGTCTAACATACTGGGGAAGATGAAATATTCTGACACCAAAATTAAATTGAGACATTAAAATTACTCTTTTCAGATAACCAAAGTGAAAGTTAAAGACTATCAGCTGAGCAGACTTCATAATCCTTTTCAGACCCCAAAAAGACCACTTGATTGAATACATTTACTACTTCTTTTTAACCATGAATATTTGATGAAGTTTCACAATAACGTATTACTGCTTCTCACCAGGCAATAAAACTTAATGAATTGGTCTCAACTTAACAAAACCGTACTCCTCAATACAACCCCTAAAAGCCTGACATTACATTCAACAAAATGAGCTTACATTCAATTCAAACTTTCCTCTGGACAATGAATCCAGGTTTTTACTTAATGGAGTTTGCCGTGAGTTCAGCTGTAATGTTTGTATTGTATCTATTTCCACAAGGACTGACACAAGAACACTTTGTGTTAACTTACTAAGCAGCTCTTTCACACCGTTTACATGCATGATGGGTATTAGTTCAAAACCAAGACCCTTGCTACTTAGCATTTAAAACAGGGAAATTAAGATGCTTAGAACAAAATACACTACAAAAGGCTAATACAACATGCTACTAATTCCTGTTCTTTCAACCATAGTCCCTTAAGTAGAAGCAATGCACCTGCAAATGAATAGCACTTTATCATTCAGTTACATTTTCAGTGTAGAGAAAGATGGATGTAGTTCAGCACAAACAAGTTTTATTCTTAATGGTTTGGTACTACCAACATTTATATTTATATTTGTAGAGAGCACTATTAAGCAGTTAAAATATAGCTCTACAATACTTGGTGTAAGAACCCAGTTAAAAGGCATACAATCTTTAAATCCATTTCATTCTCAAAACAAAGGAGATGAATTTACTGGAACCTTTGCTATTCTTCTTAAAGCAATATTAGTTAAACATATTTTCTTTACACTTACTGATTTAACTGCATTACACAAAATCAGCCATTTTTTTCAGAATCAGTGAATTACATAAAGTATTTGTATGGAACACATTTTAGAAATGCTTTTTTTTTTTTTTAAAATGGCAAGTGCATCATTTACACAGACCTCAGGTCTGCACTGCTGACAAAGCTGTAGGAAACCACAACTAAGAATCTGTAGTGACTTTCATTTTATGCATCTGAAAAAAGAATGTAAAAATAATCTAGAAGTAAAACAATACTTCCAAGCATCAGTTCAATAACTCAGAGTATGTGAAAGATATCTAAAAAGGGTGAATATGCAGTATGAAGTATTATATAAATAATGTTTAAGTGATTTTGCTCCCCTCACATTTCCAAGTTTCTTCATTAGTAGTAAGAAGGAAGACAAACTTTCACCTGCTGAAGGCATGTAAGATAATGCACCCATCACTGGCTGCCACCACAGAAAAATCTTGGTTTACATAAAATAGACTTAAGTAATGAGAACAGAGGCTTAGCAGATAAAGCAGTAGATAATACTTCTTAGTTCTATGAGACTACAACACATTTTCACCTACTGCCTCCTTAAATTTCTCTCCCCTTGAAATGGGGTCTGACATAATTTAAGAAACTATATTCTTCAGTTACTTTTATCATTAACAAGATCTCCCTTTCTTACAGAGGAAGTCCCAGAATCCTCAGTTTGAGTGGTGGCATAAGTTTAAGGGATCCAATTTGCTGTTAGTAAGTCCTGGAATACTGGAATCTTGAAACATCAATGGCATACAAATAATTGGTTTCATTAATACCTGTACTTTTTAATGGAAACATCCATTACTTAGTAGGCACTTCCCAAACAGTCCTCTCTGAGGTGCTCATAATCCAAGGAGTTACCAGAATTTGTTTACTGCCTTTCCCTTGTGTATTTTTTGATATTGGTGAGAGGCTAATTTCTTTTATCAGAGCAAGGCACGCATATCTTACCAATTGGCATGGATGCACACGATGATGCACAGGTTTCTGTTCGGAAAAACAATCCCAGTTGACTACTGCAGCAGTGTTAAACATAGGCAAAGCCACTTACAATGAAGCGTGCAAAAACCTGAATGAAGCCAACCTGGAGTTGTTGAGTTTATGCTTCATGGAAGTACTGCCTGTCATGTATTACCTTCATAATCAGAATCATGTGAGGCGACGATGGGGAATTTGGTATAGGCTTGTAACTAAACTTGATTTGTAGCAGGACTACTTAAGTGCACAGTGTCTCTTTGTACATTGCATTTGACTCTGGATAGTTTTAGTACAAGAATAATATTTATATTAACAGGCAGTTATGACATTTGTATACCACAAAGATGCTGTTTCAAAGTGACTTAATTTAAAATAATTAAAAAACATATTTGAAAGCTGAATTTCTCTAACAATTATATGTATTAATTCCAGTGGGGAGCAATGGAGTGATCAGTAGTATTACTAAAAAAAAAAAAAAAAAGCCCAATATTAAAATTACACTTTTTCATTAACTTTTGTGTAAAGCAAATGTATTAGACCAGCTGCAAAGCAAGATAAATACATTTATAGTAAAGACTGTTTCAGAGGCTAGTGAAATAGTTTCCCCCACCCCATCATAAAATGCAGATGAAAAGGAAGATACTTGAACAGCTGCAAATCTCAAAGCAGCAAGCAATTCGGAGGTCAATGCTATTAATATTTACACTAGAACAAAGCAGCCTCTCTTCAGATATTTGAAAGAATCAACTCCACCCAAGGGATAAATTCTGTCTATTTTCACTAAATGAAGGGCCAACTTCTGTTCAAAACACAATCATACTTTGCTGAGCCTTCCCCACTAACATAGTTTAGATCCATCTTTAGGGAGATGATATTAAGATGCATAAATATGACTGCAGTTCTGGCTCTTCACATTTCAGGATCTTATCTTTTACCTCATGTTTGAGAAGATCTTGGAGAAAAAAAAAAATAGTAGTATTGGGACAAATATTTGTCAGTCCCTAGCAGAGGTTGTAGCAGCTGCTTTAGCAATGATGGAACCAAACTTAATATCACAGAATAAAACTACCTGCTGTTGAAAGGGCTTGTGTGGGTATTTAGATACAAAATCCTAATCTGTGAATAACTTTGCAGAGCATTAAAACTAACTTTACACTTGTAACCAGTTATGTTAAAGGCAGAAACTGCTGTCCTTGCCTAAACACCATCTATTCACAGTGCAAAGATTATGTCACGTATGACAGATAGTCCATATCTTAGTATGATTATCCTGAATAAACTGAGATCAGCAACCAAACAGTTAACTTAGAAAAAGTAAATGTTAATATGCATTTAAATTAACACCCTGCTGTAATGACAGTTTATGTTTTAATCTCTGCAAATACATTCATACCTTAAGGTGGTTAAACTAATGGCAAATACAAATGCAGAACAAGATTGATGACCACCGTATCTTTTTTCCTACTTAGGTTTAGGTATAGCCATATAGGCAGCCTATTTGGATGTACAGTGCTAATAATACCAAGGGAAGCACAGGGTAAGCTACCACATTCTTCCAATTCAAAGTCTGTAAATACTCTGGAAAGTATATAGAAGCCTCGCTCAAAAAGATCCTCTTTTTTGTCCCCATCTCAATCCCTTAAGCAATTGGAGGAATAATTCAGTACAGGAAACAGGGCTTGAAAGAAGCAAGGATTCTGAACAATCAAAAAAGTTGCAGAGTGTGCTTAGGGCAAGACAGACCTTGTTTACCTTGCTCATACCTCCAGAAAAGTGGCTTTGCCATTTGTACAGAAAATAGATAGACTGTGAGTATAAGTGTGCTATAGTGTGGATTCCTGTTGTGACATGATTTTGAAATTATATTGGTGAAAGGTTGGACTGTTTGATTTTATTAGGATAACTACTTTGACAACAAGCTTGCCTTTTTTCCTTATTACAAAAAACCTTCTAAAGATTGAAGAGCATGACCTTTCACTCCTAAGATATGTTGCCCTAGCCTCAAAAGTATTTCAGACATGTCCAGGCACTTAGCCTGCTGAACTAAGTATATTCTAACACAACTTCAGAACAAGGAAGGGCAAATCTTTAAAATTCACTTAACAAAGCCATTCCAATGTTTTTTCCTTTAAAATAGGCCTTCCCTTGAAAATATTTAAACAAACTCCAATGAATTTGAAATTAGGAACTTAAAATACAGCTTGATGACTATAAAGATGTTTACTTTAAAAAAAAAAAAAAGCTTTTCTCAGGCAGAGTAATGTGAAGTCAGTGCAAATATATAGCCGTTTCACACTACAGAGTATTATGAAGATTCATCAATAACCATATCAATAGCTCTCTTGGAAAGAAACCAACTCAGTTTTTTCTTCCTTATAACTAAGTAAAACTTGGATGATAATAAGTTTTCTTAATGCATCAGAGACCACTCTGAAAAACTGAGTTTTTCTAAATAACCGTACAGGTACTTATACAAGTATTTAACAGTTAAAAACATTGTTAAGAAGGTATTTTATTCCTATTTCTAAGTTCCATATACCTTTCTTCAATTGGCTGAAAGACTGATTAGCTTAGCTTTTGTGGGTTAGCTCAACAATATTCTGAGAGCATATAGGCAAAAGGATGGGAGAAAAAAAAAAAAAGCTTTTCTATAAGCTTGAAAAACCTGTAGGCAAAAAGATAAAATAGTAAAAAAACCCCTCAAAACCCAAAACCAAACAAGACATCCTGCAGGTAATTATATTATTGTGTTCCTTGAAGTAAGATATAAAGCACATGATACACAAACAGAAGTTTCTAATCTCACTTCTGCTTCACTTGTTCTCCACACCTGCCATTTAAAGAGACACAGTCAAGTATCCTACCTCATGGAGTGTTTACAGAAGCCTCCTTTTCCTTCTTACTGAATTCTCTTCAATATAAAAACCACCAATGCTAGTCCTCCTCCTGGAGACAGTTAACATGAAAATACAGACTTGCTAAGTTGCTGTGGTTTTTTGCAGAACTGGGTTTGGTATTAGCACAGCATGTACTGTTTGACACAATTTTGATGGTACTGCAGTCAAAGGAGGAACAATGTGAAAATGCATAGATGAAGTTCAAAGCTTTTTTCAGCTTAGCAACAAAGGAATCTTTGTTTATTTGCTTTTAATGTAAATCATGTTTGGGTGGGCTATTACTAAACCTAAAATTCTTGTCCATATCCCAACTAAACCTTCTCAATAACATTTTAAGTGCAGGTCTGGTTCTGTCTTTACCTCCACACAGTCAAACTTTTCATTAACTTTAGACGTATATTCGATGCGGAAGAGCGTTGACAGGTTACCAGCGATATAGTACAAGAGGATCTTCAGTCCCTTGTAGCCAAAAGCAACTTCACTGAGGAAAGAGAAAAGAACAATCAGGAACTCTATACACAGCGAAACATTCACATCACAGTGCTTTAATTTAATACACTTTGAAGTTCACATCATCTTTCCCAGTGAGGTATACTAAGCTTCCTAACAGAAAAAGGGAATCAAACTGGATGTGCGCTATGTAGACAGAGCTAATGCCTTACACTTATTTCCACTAGTTATTTTGCTCCTCTAGTGGAGAAAGAGAACATGTTCCTGAACTCAGTAAGGCAGTGTCTGTGTCCCTACCGTGACAGCTCAAGAAAAAAATACCTGAAACAGCTAATACTGCATTTATGTTTTTCAGTATCTTAAACTCATTGTTTATTTATATTAATTGACCAATAACATTTATTAAAACTTATTTTGCAGTATAGTATAATATTTTGGAACACACTGCTGCAATTTATACTGTATAAAACAAATAGTAACCCGTCATAGGAATAAGTGTGGTTTTGGTGGACAGTTTCTATATAGTTATCCAACATAACTAGAACTGAGTAAATGCAAAAAAAAAAAAGTATGGAATAGAAAAGCCTTTTTTACACTTTGAAAATACGAGTTGCCTGAACATAAACACTATACTGTTACGAAGTATAGAGAACTTCTTTTCAGGCAAAAAAATTGAACTGCAGAAAATGGTAATGTTCACAAAGAAACATGTTCTTTTTTGTTATTTTAATGCATAGTTAATTTTTTTTTTTTACTGAGATTTTTCTTTTATGGTAGCACACTTATACTTTAAATTTTAAAGTATAAGTGCCAGAACAAGAATTTGCTTGTTAGTTATACTGACAGATTGGAGAGTTCTCCGATTACTAAAAGTATATTATTGTCAGTGATAGCTGCAGTAGATGTGTAATAGTGTTAACTAATTTTATTACAATTAATATAGTTAGTTCATCCTACCTGGAGTATTTAGAATGCTTTTTAAAGGAATTGGAAATTAAGAAACCTAACTACTTTAAGAAGTCCACAAATATGTGTATGTGGATTTTCCTTAGTGTTTTTTTTGTTTGTTTGTTTTAAACTATGGCCAGATTGTTGAATGTCACTCTACTGAAAATATTAAATGACACTTTAGCACTAGGAACAGAGTGGCTAACTTCCCCACAATATTAATGAAAGTCAGCATACTTAAAACCAGAAACAATACTGTTCTATAGTTTCTGTATCCTCTGCACGTCTAACTGGTTAGAAGTGTACATATTAGAGAAAATAAAACCCTGAATTTGGTACACTTAACATTCAATGATGTAGAACAGCCAACAATGTGAGTTTAAGTTAATATTTGACTTCTATGTTTCATTCACTAAAAACTCCATGTAATAGTAAAAAATAAATTGATATACTGTTGCTAGATATTGGGTTTTGTGGTACATGTTACTGTGTAAGTTATTAGCAAGAATTGGTAATTCTTTCTTAGTCTTAGAAAAATGCCATGAACACAATACCCACTTAAACAAGTAATTCTGACTACAAAACCAGGTATTTCATTCTCTGCTAACTGACCTTAAAAATAGCATATAAAATCACTACAGGCTCAAACTCTATGAGCTAGGCACCAAGGCCACTGTTTAACTATACAGTCGTAAAACTGAAGTACTGCTGTGTCATTTGAAATAGCTTGGTATAGCAGGATCTCTTGTTTTCTAACAATTTGGAAGCAACTTTCCCCTTCCAGACCTGTTAATTTGACTCTGGATGCTTTAACTTACTCGTCTCCAAACACTTGATGGCTATACTCTGGATTAAATGTTGTGTTGTCATCCTCCAAATCCTCAGGAAAGCGAACTGAGAAGAAAAAAAACCCAAAAAATAGAGAGCATGACCAAGTCATCAGCTTCAGTTTGCTTATCCACAGATGCCCTGCTAGATGTTCCTGCATTCTTCCACTACAGTCAGACACTTCAATTATGAACCTATCTACGTTAGGCTGGCACACAAATGACATAAAGACATCTTGTGCAATTTAGATGCATGTTATTTGACCTGAGATCAAATAATTAAGCAGAATAAAACTGAGAAATTGACACAGATGTATACATGTATATATTTCATATACATATCTCCTGAATGTTACTGCCTTTAACTTCATCTTGAACACTGAGGACACTGCCCAGCTGGATACTCCCACAGTAAGCCAGATTGATCCTGTAATCAATGTTGCCTTCTCATTCTGCCATTCTTCTCCTACATACTTCACTGTAGGGGGTATTCATGGAGTAATGAATGGAAACTTATGTTCATATCAAATTTTTGGAGAATCAGCATAGATACATACAAAAGAGCTGCACCAATACTTTACTGGTATTGGTACCAATATTACCAAAATAAGCAGTGATTTTTTTTTTTTCCTGATTCTCTACTTTTCCTCAAAGCCTAGTATTAAACAAGGTCTTTTTTGGTAATGTTAAAACATTCGCTACAATGGCATCTACTCAAACTCAGTAACTTACCAAATGAGCACTTTATTCATGCTTATGGAGTTACAGCAGTTGCTCCACAGCAATTGTGACAAGAGTTCTTCCATCATAAAATATATGATTTATGATTAATAAATGAAATTAGAGAGTAAAGTAGGATTTTCTAGAATTTTAGAAGACTGTGAAACTTGATTTCCAAACATCCTCTGTGTATTTGCAATTTAAAAAATTACCTACAATTGGAAGGGATGTAACTCTTAACTTAGGCATTAAAGTGATAGTTCAGCCACATTAACAAGGCACAAATAGCTCAAGACAACAGGTGCACATTTTTAATGTTGAATGAGTTAATATTGCATTAGCATGCAATGTTGTAGGAGTTAATGCTGCTATTAAGGCTTTTTTTTTAAAGCTTGTGGAATATTGAACTACAGCTTCATTGCTGCTTTACTCCATTAAAAGCAGAGATGAAGAAAGAAGTTTTTTCTGATAATGTTAGAAAGTAATTATTCAAAGAGAAAAATGCAAATGAGTGTCCTAGTGACAAGATAAAAGTTTGGTCCTCTCAAAAGCAAAAGAGAATGGTTGCTCTTCTCTTGTCAGGTTTAATTCAAAGAGCAACAGATTTGAGGCAAAGTAGCAGTGTTAAAAAAAAACAACAACAAAAAAGAAACCAAACAAAACCCAAAGAGCAATTCTGAACTGTCACCATGGAAGAAGTTAGGACCCTGAAGAGGATAATTTATGACTGCTTTTATATGCATGTGGGAAATACATGCCTTTTTTTTTTTTTTTAAATGGTACTACTTTGTAGCTTCTCATCTTTTCTCTTAATATAATTTGTATGTGGAACATCTACACTCTCTGAAAGAATGGGTACCTTAATTAAAAACCCTCTAGCAGTCTCTCTGAAACCTGATATAGTAGCTCCTTGGATTTCTAGACAAAATTCACTCAGTTGTCATTATCTCTCATTCTTTCCTTTGTTATTAGAAAGGTAGAAAAGTAAAATATTAGATCTAGTCATAAAACCATTATTTGAAATAATGTTTAAGAGGAAGAGAAATACTTCACAATTACGGTGGCTTAAAAACTTAAGTATTTTGGTTATAATGATGTTTTGGCTCACAAGCTGAAGGTGACCATTGAAAATGCTACTAAACTATAAGGAACAGATTGCTAGTAGTAGTTCTGAAAAAGTGATTAACAGGTTCATTACTTTTATTTTCTTAATAAATTATGGTACTTGTACTGCTAAAGGGAACAAATTGCTGAAGGGCTGGAAATACTGGAAATTAGACAGGTATGCCTTATTCTTCAAGTTATTACTGCTGAACTTAAGTTTGAGATATAAGCAAGTCCACCAAGAGTTCAGTAATTCTGTCTGCATACTAGCAAATTAGCTATGGAGAGCAATAAACAGTTTGAGAGATTGACATTTTTTCTATTCATATTTTAAACAATTTTCATCAAAAATATCTTGTGTAATCCAGATGTTGGGGGGGGGGGGGGAGGCAGCAAAAACCCCAACCCAACAACACTTCTCAGCCTTCTTTCTTGCTTTTATTTTTTTTCCCATCAAAGACAGAGGAAAGGGAAAGATGTTAAAAAATATAAACCCAGATATTTGTAACCCTAAAGAAATGAGTTCTCTTGCTATGGTCACCATGAAGAAGACATACTTAGGACTGCACCACAGCATAGGGATTAGAGAAGAAAAGGGAAACTAAAAGAACATAATGCTTACTTCAAGAAAATAAGACAAGATGTAACTCCAATGCCCTCTGGTAAAATGCTAATAAATTGCTGATGACAATGGTACGCAGAGACAGGACTTAATTTCTACAGCTGTACTTCAATTGTAGTAGTCTCAGCAAAACTAGACTATGTATTCCCATTCTTGTGTTTGTATACTTATATTAATAAGTACATATTAAAACCTGGGTGTATTTAAGTATAAGGAAGTTTCTTAAGAAGGTACTAAAATATTCCAGTATCAAGTGCACAATATTTTAAAAAAGTGACAATACCTAGTTTCAGCTGAATTGCTTCATTTGTATTACACTTGTATTCAGCCAGCTTCTTCTCCATAGCAGTAAGTCCTGAAGAAAAAGATTTTTTTTTTTTTTAAAGAGACTTATGATGTGTACAATCTATGTGTCACTATTATTCAAGGAACATATTCAGAAAAAGCTTCTCAAAACCAGAAAACACACACAACACAAACCCACAAGAAGTACTGAACAAGTAGGTTAAAAAAGCTACAATATGCTACAATGTGTACAAGGAATATAGAGATTTATCTCAAATGCTTTTCTGCAACTAGAAAACAGACCATAAGTATCTCTCTCTTAGTTTCTGAGAATGAAGGGCATTATAATAAAAATATTTAAATGTTTTAAGTTATTACCAATAAAACATATTTGAAAGCTCTAAGTAAAAATTAAGAATTCAGTCTAACAGATGTTTCTTTTAAAGAACATGTTAGGTAACATCTTCAAGGTATTTCAAGTGTTTGCATTAAGTGATTTTCATAAACAAGTGTTCACGAACTACAGTGGCATGTATACCATACCACCAGCAATTATCTAGTTACCACTTCTCTTCCAGAGCAGATGTGGAAGGAAATAACAAATTGCATCTAGTCTGTTTTTCAAAGCACAATCCAGCACAGAAGACACGTTTCACTTATCGTGGTATTTTTCAGCTGGTTTACAAATCCAGCCCCCCCTTCATTTCAGAAGTCTCATCAGAAAGTTCTTCCTCTAACTTCGAATAGTAAACTTTAAGTAAAAACAAGTCTGGGTTTTTGATTCCCTCCCCACTCCCACTAGACTAGTGGGCACGGAGGTACACTCCGGTTTACCACTACCAAGCGCGGGGACCGTGAGCCCGAGGATGCCTGCCTGCCTGCCCCGCAGCAGCATGACCATAGCAACAGGGGGGCGGAAAGTTAGCCGCGCTCCCCACCCAGACACCCGATTCCCCCGGTCGCCCGAGCTCACTGCGGTCAGCCCTCACCGGCTGGTTCCGCCACGGCCGCCCCGAGCTCACGCTCCGCTTCCTCGCCCCATGTCCCGGCCACAGCGCTCCCAGAGCGCGGGCGGCACCGGGACCCTGCCAGGGCCCGCATGAGCCCGCCAGAGGGGGGACAGAGTCGACTGCCCCCGGCACCCCACTCCCCCTCAGGGAAAGGCGCCGGCAAGCGCCCAGACCTGTTCCCCCAAGCGGACAAGCCGCCACCGCCCCCCTCCGCGGTCAGGGTGGCAGGGCGGGCCCTGCCAGCCCTCAGAACGCAGGCGGGCGGCGCAGGGCAGCCCAGGCCCGAGGACTTACCCGCCATTTCCAAAGAGCGGCGGCGGCCGAGTCACCCGGGCAGAACGAATCAACCCGCGCGCCCACTCACCGGAAATGAGCGCACACACATACACTTCCGCTTCCGCCCGCCGAAACGCAGCGAGGAGCCAATCGCTGCACTGTGCGAGGCGCGTAGCCCGCGCGCATGCCCAGTGCCGTCCCGGCGGGAGCCTTTAAGAAGCGAGGCCGCGCCATTGCTCGTTTGCATAGCCCCACCCCCAGGTAGCCGCCGCCGCCGCCGGGAGCCCGGGCTGACTGGGCCTGGCCGGCGCACATGCGCAGTGCTGTCTGCCGCGGCCTCGCACCTGCGGCGGGCCGGGTGGCGGGCAGGGCCTCCGCTGCCGGTTCCGTTTCAGCCGGGAGCGCGCCTCCCCCTCTGAGGGCTCCGGGCTAAACCGAGGGCTAACCCGCTGTGAAGAGGCCTAAAATACAGCGTCCGCCCTTCCCGCTTTGGAGCGGGCAGAGCAACCTCTTTTACTTCCACTCTTTCTTCACGTACAGACCTCGTACGGGCTCAGTGCCCGTTACACTTCAACTGGAGGGAAAAACTAGAGCTTTATCATCAGTAAAAAAGGAAGCCATAGGCTGAACCACTTGTTACAGCCACTGCTGGACGGACCGTGGAGGTTTCTGCAATTTTCTTCTAAGGGTCTGTGTCCTGATGCACGCTATTACTCTGCAACAAGCACATACAGGGAACTTGCCAAACAAAGCGGTTTAGCGGTCAAATGCTTACCAAACAGGCAGATTTCTGGCAAAACTATTTCTGCTGTCAGCTGGCACGTACAAGTTATCTTCAGGAAGTTTTTGTTGACCCATAGCTGAAAAAAGTTCTGCTTTCTAGAGGAAATGAGTTATTTTAAACCTAGGAGAGGTGAGTCATTGTTTCTTGACTACCATTATAAACTCCCAACTACTATACTGTAGTTTTAAATCTCACTGTATTATCTGAGGTATAACAGAAACTGCCCTTTTTATGTTTTCCAGTCACGTGTAATTACAGAGATCTCGTTGGGCCCTTGAAACAGTACAGCAAGACAAAACATGCATTATTATTTAAGTCAGGTTTTATAAGCACTTACTGCGATTGAACTGTCCAAACAAAGTATAAATTTCTCCTTTCTTAAGGCTGTGGCCTGCATGTTTTTCATTTTGAGGTATAAAGCAAGTCAGCGTGCTCTGCTGCTAACCTATTACAAGAGCCTGTTGGAAGCTACTGAATTCCAGCCAGAATTGATTACTTTGTGCCTCTGTTTCTTTGTTTGAAATACGGGGCTACTGCCACTTTGCAGCCATGCTGCCAGCGTACCGGTCTATGAACAGTTTCAGCACTCTGTATCAACAGGTATAGCTTCGCTGACCCTCAAGGGAACGGCTGCGTCTGTTACGCCAGAAACGAGTTTCAGCAGCATTTTAAAAAGTTCAGTTTCGCGCTATGGAGGCGCTACCAGCAGCCCCCCGGCAAGGACTCGCGACCGCGCTCCTGGTGCCTTTGCTGGGGCAGGCGACAGGCCGTCCAAACCGCGCAGATGCGGGCAGCCAACACCGCCCGCGGTGGGTCCGTGTGGCTGCTAACGCAGGGGGCGAGGGCGCCCGCCGAGGGCACGCGGGGCAGGAGGCAGAGGCAGGGCCAGTACCGCTGGCCGCCGCTCCGCTCCCCTCGACCCCGGAGACCTGCGGCGGGCGCTGCGGCCGCTGAGGAAAACACACCGAGGGGAGCGGGCCGCGCCGGGCGGGGCAGGGCAGGGCGCTCATTACCACAGCGCTGCGCTGAGGCGGCGGCTGTTGCGGCGGCGCGGCGGGTGGGTAGCGGCGGGCGGCTCCTCCTCCTTCTCGCCGGGCGCAGCATGGCGGTCAAGGTGACTCTCCCCCTCCGTCGCTTGTCGCAGGAGGAGACGGGCGGACTCCTCGCCTGCCCGCGCGGGGCGGCCGGGAGAGGGGGGAGGCGGGCGGCGGGAGGAGGCAGCCGCTGCCGCGGGAGCCCCGCGGGGGGCCAGGCGAAGCTGCCGGCGGCCCCGGGGACGGGGCAGCGCGGCCTGCCCTGCCTCCGCCTCCTGAGGCGAAGCGGCGAGGCTGCGGGGGCGCGGGCCGAGGGCCCTGCGGGCGCGGGGGCGCCGCGGGGGCGGGGGGGGCCGTTACCCGGCGCGCGCGGGCGTTAACGGCTGGGCCCGCCGGGCGGGAACGGCTGGCGTCGCGTGGGGCCGGGGCGCCGCGCCTCTTCCAGGCAGCCCGAGTCTGACAGCTGTCACCGGCACTGGAGCCCTGTAGAGCCCCGCAGCAAGCGCAAGGGGGTCATGTTTGGGGTTCGCCCTGTCGGGTAGATAAGGGAGCTGGTATTGCTGCCCTTATCGGCACACGCAGCGGTTTTTACCGACGCTCTGTCGGTAGCCCGGCTAGCAAAGTATTAACGTGCTTGTGTTCACAGGTGCAATCAACCAAAAGAGCGGATCCTGCTGAACTACGAAATATTTTTTTGCAGGTAAAAAGATCTGTCTAATGTTGTTAGATTGACAGACTTCTATTTTTTGCCCTTTCAGCAGCTTGCCACGGTATCATACGCGTGTCGCGCTTGTGGGACGCTTAAAAGTTCACTTTGCGGGCACAGTGTGTTGAAAGGGCTGTCGGGCACTGAGGAGAAACTGCTCCTGACACAAATCGTGATTAACCATTTCCAAATGATAATCTTAAATAATTTTCTGAGGTCTTTTCTGATTTCCTATAAAGCAAATAATTAAAACCATGACTAAGTACTGTTATTTTTTAAATACAGTTTTGCAAGATTCCAAAAAAAATTCTTTTTCCATGGCTGTATGTTTTGTCCTTGGGGTTTATATGTATTCCTCTTACACATGGATGGACAACTGGCAATGTTTTTAGAACTTAAAAGTTAATTTCTTAAGACTGATGTATTTCATAATATTATCCCTTGCAGGGCCTTAGGATTAACACATACAAATAACAGCATGAAGCTTTTTCCACTCCCCTTAGTTACAGTGAAGCACGATCTGAAAGGAAAATCCAGTCAATCCTAAAACTTTGATGATAAGGTTTGAATCAGGCAGATGAAATAAGAACAACTATGTTTCAGGTCATAGTTGGGCCACTGATATTTCCAAAATCACTAAAATACCTTTTCTCTTTTCCCTTTATGTTGAGTATTACACAGTATAGTTAAGAAACTTTCCTCTATGAAGAAGGAAAGAATATAAAATTAAGTATTAGAGCTAATTCTGTAAATAATAAAATCTATTATTTAATCTTTGACATGTATCTTTTGGTCCTACTGTCTTATCTAACAGTTTCCACATATAATGGACAGAGAGACCTTTTTGCCTGAGCGAGAGAAGTTACATTCCAACCATAATTTTGGTGGATTTTTGCTTTTGCATACTGGATTACACTGGTAACATTTCTAGAGTGCTAAAACTTAGAACACTGGAATCAAACCGTGAAAGCCCAGCATTTAGTTTCTAGTAAAAAAATCCTCCATTGTAGGTTCATTTATTGTTGACATGACATTTAGCTTTTGTAGATGAGGAATACAGTAGAGTATGTTAATAAAATAAGTAATGTGAAAATATGATTTTTTAAAATATATATTAATACAATATAAAAATGTGTGGTTCTAGAACATCACACAGCTCTTTTCCAACTTTTCGGAAGATACTTTTGCATGTTTGATTGCAAAAAAGTGAAATGTGGTGTCAAAATACTCTATTCAGCTCGGAAATGTGGACTTTTTATGATGCTTGACTTCCAGTCAGTAGCAGTGCTTGCTTCTGGAAAGAAGTAATTGTTTGAAGTCCTTGATTTTGGTCCTACAAGGAAAAGTGGAGAGGAAGAACATTGTACAACTGGATCTTGTAATTGTCTCTCTGACAATACATGTTTTATTGACCTAAAAAGCAGACAGTCCGGTTTTAAAACAGCTTTTTGGTCTTCTTCATGTCTATCTTGTAATCTTCAAAGCAACATGCAAATTAAGTTGTGGATTGTTTTGTGCTCTGAGGAATGAAAAATACGAAAGCTCTTCTGTCTCCTCTTGAGTATCTGAGATTTGCAGTAAAAAAAGAGAAACAACACAGACATCTCTGGCATAGAAAGAGAGTTTATATTTCTTTTGGATTATATTTGATTATAATTGAGTTTGAAATTGTTTTTTTTGTTTGATAGGTAGCAAGCAGACTTAGTTGCAAACTTGAAAAAAATCAAAAGAGAAAACCTGCTCTTTCTAAGACTAAGTTGTAGAGAGTCTTGTTATGAAATATTGCTAGTGTTGCACACGTCAGTTCAGACGTGTTGTGCTCTTTGCTGAGAGTGCTAGCCTGTTCTGTGAGCTTCAGCTAAAGGTCGTGCATTCCTTCCTAAATTTGGCTTCCCTTGGAAATGGGCGGAAGGGAAGATGTGCACCCTAGGCCTCTTCGTCATCCACCTTATCATAGAGAGGGTACTTAAATTTCCTTCTGTTCATGCATATCCTCTATAATGTGATATGTGCCCTCTGTCCATCCAGTTTAAGTTGTACTTAATGGATGCTTGATATATACCTTTCTCTCAGAACTTCTGAAGCTTGCTATATATTTCGTATTTTAAACTGTTAAAAATCTTAAGTTTGCCTTGTATTAAAAAGATGTGCTATTATTTCTGTGTAATCCTGTAACTATGAAATGCAGGCATTGAACTTTCATGTTTGTGCACCATCAAATAAGTTACCTGTCATGTGTTTGCTAACCGCTGACTTCTATAACAACCATAAAAAACAAAATAGAAATTTACTGAAGGATAAAAGAGTTATGTAGAACAACAGTTATCAGATTTCTTAGTAAGCCTTCATTCCTTTTTCTTAGGCAAGACACAGTCAGCCCTTGGGGTATATAGTTATATAGTTGAATTATTCCCTGACTGCTGAATGCAAGTGGAACCTGTTCCAGCAAGGTGGAGAAAGAAACAAAAACAAATTTCCAATTTTAATACAGGAAACTTCCCCCTTAAAAATGTCCTGAATCTCTTGCTCATAGCTTAGCTTAAGTAAAAAAAAAAAAAAATGTTAAGGGTACCCATAGGTCTCTTTTGTTTTGGAACTTACTTCTTATGATAAAATCATTGGGATAGAAAAAAACCCTTTAAATTGAAAACTAACCAATTTTTCAAAGAAAGCATTGTTTCTGAAAGTGTGGCAATACCTAGCACTATATTGTAGAACTAGAGTAGTGTTTTTGTGTGTTCATGTTATGTGGTGATGTTTAAAAAAACTCTCACGCAAATTCATCAAGTGCTTACCTGAGACAGTCTAGAAATGTATAATAAGAATTTTGTGTTATAAAGTAATATAATTCAAGACTGAGGAAAATATGGGTTTAATTGATGTGTTATGTTTTATATGCAAATTAAGATAAAATTTACAATTGTCTGTTTTGTGCTAAAAGATTCTTGACTTACGTTGTATGGTGAAAAGATAACCTGAGGACAAATGTAAATACGTGCCGAAAAGGAATAGCCTAGCTACTTCATCAGGCGTTAATTTATTGGCTTGATGCCAAGCCCTTTTGAAATACCATGACCTTCTCATATGGAGCTCAATGTATCTGTCAGTTAAGTATTTTTGTCTCAAACATTTTTTAACAAAACTTCCCCCACGCAGTTTTTATTGTAAAACAATTCGCTATTTGTAATAAACTCGGATAAATTGGTGTCTGAAAGAAAAAAATACGACAGTTATATTTTGACTATCTTTGATATGCATTCTGCTGTCATACAGTTGAATTCCATTATTCTTGAAGATATGCTCAATACTCTGCATGTTTGATGGTTCTTCATACACAAAAATTCCTTTGGATTGCATGTCTCGCAGCAGAATTACGCTTCATAATGCATTTTCTAGTCACTTGTGTATACGACTAAGAAGAGAACCTTTCTGAGTTGTTTCAGTGAAGCCACAGTTTCAGTGTATTATCATGTTGGCAGCAGTGCTGAATTAAAGGATTCCTGTCCACTGCCTTGTGTTCCTATTTTTGTGGAAATCATCTATTTTAATTCTGCATTAGTTCAGTAATCCGGTTTACAGTGCAGTCTTGCAAACAGCTGTCATCACAGCTATCGGGTGGAAGAGGGAGAGGTGATGAGGTGATGTGAGGGGCTGGTATTGTGGAAGAGGTACGGGAGATGCTTAAGCAGCCATTGATGCTGATGCAAGCTCCTTTACACTGAAATAGTGTCCTGACTGAATTGGTTGGGTTGGATACAGCTGAAACACGCATGAGACATGTGAATGATCCCCTTTATCGTAATGGAGTGTTACACCTTAACAGGTATTTTGTGTAGGTCTTATTGTTAATTTTCTGATTCCTGTGGGTCCATGGAAGAGTAAGGGCCCATTTTGTTAATCTTTCACATAAAGCTGTGTCATCTGAATCAAGATACTGCAGTATATAGTGGAAAAGTTACAAGTTACAGATAAGGCCATTAATTGTATTTTGAATTCACTAGCACAGAAAGAACACTTATGTAGTCATCATTTAATGACTAGAACCTAGAAAGGTGAATTATGTTTTTACAAATGAATTAAAAAACAGTACTTTTATTGTAAATCAAAATTCTAATGAAACAGCTGTGTAGTTTTGTAACTTCACTTTCTCAGTATGAGCACAGTTCTATGTATATGTTTGAAGGTCTGCATCTAAATCATTGTATGTACAAGTAGACTGTACAGTAGAGAGTGAACAGAAGACGTGGATTTTAAACAAGTAAGCTTGCTTATGGGTTTTGTGAGCAAAAATGCTGAGAAACAAACTCAGTCATCAAACTGGATTGGGTCACAATAGTTTAGGGAACTAGAAATCTTGTGAGCTCCTTTCCTATGTTCTAGGTTGCAAACATAGTTTAACTTTGCCATCTGAAAACTTAGGTTTTATTTCTAAGATTACTGTCATATCATAAATAAACTACAAGAAATTCTTCCTGCAACTATACTGCCATCTTGAAACAAGATCTGAGGGGTATGAACTTGCATAATACATTTCCCTTTCATCACTTGTGATCCTTTCTAATCCTGCCTCCTCATGTTCTTAGTTCAAGATTGGTATTACCCAGTGTAACTGCACAGCTGAGGGCATAGAGTTTACTTTATGCTGAAAAGTTCACTTTTAAATTAAAGTTGACCTATAGATAAGAACCAGTGATTAATGATTTGAAACAGAAAAGTGGTCAGTAAGAATACTGATATAGACATGTGGCAGTTGTCTTGGTGTACAAATAATAAAGATGTACTTGGTTATTTTATTTTTAGTTAGTTTTATTAATATTTAAATTCTATAATTTAAAATTTGCCTGTGACTTTTATTTGAAAATTAATAAAATTAAAATGCAAAAGCAAATTAAAATATTTCAGTTGACTTAAATCCTTTTTGTCTGTGTGTGTGAATTTTTACTCAAATGAAAAATGCCAAAACTATTAGTTTCAGGATAAAAATTAATCTGAAAATTTATTTCTCACAAAAAGAGAAAATAAATAATACATATTTTCTGAACTAATTATAATAATGATCAGGAGCAATTATTCAGAAGATATTTGCTACTAGAAACTGTAAGAAAATTTATGTGTTGTGTTTTTAGAGTGTAGCTGCAAATGGAAAGCTACAGCATGGCTGTAATTTTTATAAATTTATGCAATTACCTGACAGTTTCTGAAAATATGTAATTGTCTTTTTATTAGAAGATACTGGTCATTATGTGAACATGTCTATTCTACAGGGATAATTTGATTGTTGGTGGTATGCAACTAGTATAGTAACGCTATTAGTTTAATCAAGCCCTTTAATTTCAGAGCAGTTACGTGCAGACAGTTGTGCACCATTTCAAGTGATATTCAGTAAAGATACTGTTTTGGTAATCACTGATAATTAGCATCTAAACAGATTCTTTTGTGTGGTTTTATTTTTTATTTTTACTCTAGTATGCCAGTGTTGAGAAAGATGGTGAGCATTACATGACCCCAGAAGATTTTGTGCAAAAATACCTAGGACTTTATACAGATCCACGTTACAATCCTAAAACAGTGCAGCTGTTGGCTGGAGTGGCAGATCAAACTAAGGATGGGTGAGAATTTTGCTTTCCATTAGAAGCTTGTAATGCATCGGTAAATGTATGAGTGAACGGGTTTGATAATTTCATCTTCTAAAATACATTATTGATTTTATTACACTTTAAGCTTATTTAGATGATAAGTTTTTCCTCAAGTACAATAGACTATAAATTTGTGGAAATTGGGAAAAAATACAGTGTTTAATGTGCATTTTTTAAACTAAGGTTTGTTTTAATGGAGTTTTAACAATTACTACAAATGCAGAAGAAGTTGAACTGCAAATAAGTTTAATGTAGTACGATTGCCTTGGAAAAGTTCTTTTCTGTATACTCGCGTCCATGATTAGATACTACGTAGAGTCTTTGGTACCTGTAATTAAATGTGGAAATACGGAAAAGCTTTCTTATTTCTGTAGTGTGCAATTCAAATAAAACCATTGAGGTCTTTTTTAAAGTGCTGGCTATTAGGAAAGCAAGACACTAATGACTCTATGAAGGAAGAAGGTGTTTGCCTAATCAAGATAAGGTCACACCACATAAAGCTTTTCCAAGTCTGCTTACAGATTATATTACTTGCTTTTAGACAGTTCTTGGAAGCTAATATACAAAATGTCTGCTCTGCTGAGGTGGTACCCTCTAACTCACTTGTCTTCAAAGGAGCCTTTTCTCTTGCTGCATGTAGGCTTCTAGTTTTGGCCTTGGATTGTAGCAGGAAGCATGGACATTGATAAAGTAAAGTGAGAAGGTTAAGATGGCTCAGAGAACAGGTCAAGAATGCAGAAGGGAGTCAGTATTTTGTAGAGAAGAGAGAGAAAGTTGCTGTTAAAATAGTATACAATACATTTGTAAATATATAGATGTAACTTGTTTTAAATTGAAAGCCCCTTAACTTCCTTGGACTTGTGAGTCTAAACCTGACCTTTGATATCACTTAAATGTTTTTGTTTTCCTGTGTTCTGCTTTAGAATGTTTTATTAGTTTGCATAGTATCCTGAACAGCTTGCACAGTAGCTGTGCTTTACAAATGAAATTGTATATGCTGTATAGATTTTACACTAAATGACAAATGTCAGATCTCCTGTTTGATCTGTTTTTTTTTTTTAATAAAGCTGCAGCATTTTGATAATACATACATTTGATAAATCCAGATAACCTGTCTCTCTGTTTGCAATACATGGCTGCAGCTTGTTGCATTGTTACGGATTGAAAAGGCTATTTTGTATGTATCTGTTGAAATAATAGTCTAATTGATGACTAGTAAACTAACATGTTGAGTATCTTGTTTCTCTGAAAGCAGTCGGTTATCTTTTACGATGTGCATTTCTTCAGAAAATGTCTTATAAAAGGATCTTTCTTACAGTAAGAAATCAATTTGTTTTATTGCTACAACAGAAGTTTACATTGAAGCATCACTTTTTTGTTGCTTCCCCTGTGAATATAAGTTTTTTGGGGTTTGGTTTTTTGTTTTTGTTTTTAAATCTGGGTAATATTTGAAGTGACATAATCAAATATGGGGAAGTGTGCTTTATCTACTTCTGTATAGGAACAGTGGGAATGGAAATTGTTACAACATGGTCTGCAGTGCAAAATGTTTGTCTGTCTGAATGCTTGTCTGAAACTTATTTTCCTAAATGTTTTAATCTATATTTATCTCCAATCTGTATTTCATGTGAAGAATTTGTTATACCCCATCATCATCAGTTTATTTATTTACTTTTACGTTCATATTCTTTCATTTGTAGTGAGCCTGTAATATATCAAAATCCAGACTCTAATAACTATATCATCTGCACAGAGAGTTTAATCTGTAGCATGAATAATTATTGTAATCTTCAACTGAATTCCAGAATACATTATGTCTTTCCAAGGACTTAAAGTTACTTTATGAAGTCCAGGGAATTATCAGTAGTCCTATTCCATACATACATTTGTAAATTAAATGACAGCCCAGTGTGTCACAACAAATCATTGAGAAGCTTTGGGTTCTGTTAGGAAATTTAATTCCTGTATCTGCTATCATATTCTCTTAGCCTTGCTTGCCCTTCAAATACTCAAAGTGTTCTTAGTAACTTTTCTGTGTTAATATTTTTTAATCTCATTTAGGTTTAAGTTTGGCACTTTAGAAAAAAAGCACATTTTGGAACTGGCTGTCTGTAGGCATATGTTTAAAAAAAAAATGTTTTTTTACTTGTTTTCTAATGATAACTTGATCCTTACTTAACTATTCAGAGTACTACTGCGTTGTCCCATTGCTACAGTACAAGATTGGTTTGCTTTAGTGGAACACTGTAAGGTAGTTCTTAAAACAGATGACTGTTCACTTTCAAAGTGTTTATTCTTCATTGTTACAAATGCGTGTTCTGAGAAATTAATGTGATGAGCTCTAAATTAGAATTTGGCCTAAACTGCCTTGTCTGCTGTCTGTTTAATGCAATGGGATTTCACTGATGCTGTAAGCATTCCTATGTCTTCAGACTGCAGGCACTAGATTTGAAATTAGGATAAATATCCTCTCTGAATAATGCACTTATATATGCATGCTAAAACCAGCTTCCCAATTACATAAGTCAGTTAACATTAGTAGGTATTGCAGTTTTAAAATCAAAGATTTTCTTCTCCCTTCAAACCTTCAAAATTTCACAGTAGTAATTTAAAATTCTTCACTTTAATTGCTTGTTTCTGGGTACTCTTTTTATCAGCATATTGTTCTTAAAATTTGGAAATGTGTTCGTAAGTCCTGAAGAAAGGGTTGATGTTTCACATAATGGAGAGTCATAACAGAGCTATACATAATGTCGAAAAGCTATGTTGTGTGGGGAAAAAAGAGCAAAGAGTTGTAGTAGGAAAAAAGGAAAGATAGAGAAGAATTGTAAACACATGACTTGCTTTGTGTGCTTTTGAAGGGTAACAGTACAGAAGAAATGAGAGGAAAGGAAATTTTTAAAAATCTTACAGGTAAACTGAAAGGTGAGTGATTTGATACTGTTACAGACTCTAACACAGTGGGTTCACTGAATGATACTTGAGTAGTGATTGGGTGGGAAGCTCCATCATTCTGTTTAATCCAGCTCCTGTTATCTCTGCCCTAATGGATAATGGAGGAGTACAGGGGATATCCCTGCTCTTAGACATTGCAAGTTGAATATATGGAAAGGAAATTGAATGTGTCTGTCTCCTTTTGCTGTAGGCACTGTTAAAGTGAGACCACCGAAGATGGCTTCTTTCAGGTTCAGGCTTCTACGAATGCATTCTACAGATCATCACTTGATTCTGTCAGTTATAAAGCTTCCTGGTTAGGAATCAATTTGTATGTCAGGTTTACGCTTGTATGTGAGGTATATTTTAAAATGATAGTATTTACAATTATTTTAAAGGATATTCTTTTTCTTTGATGCTAAACCGTTATTTATCAAGATCATCCTTTGGATGAAATTGACTTTGCATCTGAAGAACCATTCTCACATGTCTGATTTTTGTGGCTAAAGTGTGACAAATGAATATAATAATTCTGTATTTGCCATATCTTAATTCCTTTCAAAATCACTACATTTTTTTCTGTATTTTCTGTATAATGCATATATGCAAGAATGTTAACATCTGTAACCTTGTTTAATGTATCTCAGTTCTGCTTTATGTGTACTTGGATAGAGAAAGACTAGCTAAACTAATGAATAGTGTGGCTTGATTTTTTTTTCTTTTTTTTTTTCCTGTAGGGAACAGAATTTATACTTCACTCTTTAGCAGTAAGCAGTATATGTGTGAAGTAATCACTATGAGCTAATGATCTCCTATGAAGAGTACTAAATTCAGATGAATTATGTACATATTCTGGGATAATGTACCATCTACAGTGATATTCTGTGTTCTAACAGCATCTACTGAAATAGTAATTTTTTTGTTTAATTTTAAAAATATAATTAAAATTCTTATTCCCATTGATAATTTATTTGATGCTAAAATAGATACCCTGTTATTTATTTCGATAAACTGAGCTCAGGAACTTGTAACTGGATGGAATATTCTAAGCCATCAAGCGAAGTCACCTGTTTTTACAAGGATGAAAACACACATTAGTTTTAATAAACCAGGTTTGCTGTTAAAACCTAAGGCTTTTTCTTGCAGTATTCTGGAAAGGCCACAGTATATGCCTGTTCTAAATATCTTTATGGATATGTGATTTTGTTCTTGTGCTAACATTATCCTTTATCTTCTCCTGACTTAGGGCTTATTTTTCTGCAGCTGTTCTTACATACAGCGTTAGGATCCCTTCTAAGTGTTTTTTCTGTTAGTCAGAATAAGCTGAGTTCCTCTAGAAAAGTTATTTATGATTATCCTAATAAGTTACCTGTGCATACATTCAAGTCTTGAGTTTATATGTGTTGAACACAAGGACTTGGATTTCTATGCAGTGTTCCAGAGATGTTGTGGGAACCCTATCTGGGGATACTGCTGCTTCCTTATCTGGCACAGAAACAGCTTTCCTAATGCATCCTCAGTTGCATTTTTCTGTATGGTGACTGTCTTGCATACACAGCTCAGAATCTTGTGATCTGCTGTTACACTCAAATCCTTCCCTGCCTTGGCCATGTCTAACTGTCCTTATGTCCAAATGTTCTTATAGGTTCTTCCTTTCTTTCTTGTCCTCAAGTACATGACTGCAGTTCATGTTATATTTGAAGTGTAATATTTTTTCTATATATGTAGTTAAGTATAACTTTTTCTGAACTTGTTTTTTATAAATGTTATACATTGTTTTAAGAAAATACATATGTTGTATAGTATATTCCTATACTTGTATTAAACTATCTTTTCTTTCTCAGTAGAAATTCCTATATAAATCAGTAATACGATGACAGCCCTGTAAATTTCATGGTGGTAGAATTTCTGTGGGTTTTTTGAGTCTTAATTTTTAAGTGCTGTCTGCTTACATTTATAATTCCAAAGTAATAAATTGTAGGTATTCACTGAGAATTGATTATATTTAGTTGTTGATGGATATGAAGAATTCAGTCCTTTTATAGAGGAAGAAACTGAGTTGCATAAAGGTTAAGTAACTACTTAAATGTAACAAATACTTTCTCAGTTTCCAGTGAAGAGTCTTAACTTTTTTATATTAGAATTTTATTTTAGTAATTGGATCATACAGTTTTCTAGAGCATCAAACACAAAATATCCTTGGGTTTGTGAATAATTTTTTGAAATCTTTGAACTTCTGTGTTTTCCTTTGTAGGTTGATTTCCTATCAAGAATTTTTGGCATTTGAATCTGTTTTGTGTACTCCAGATGCAATATTCATAGTTGCTTTTCAGTTATTTGACAAGAGTGGCAATGGAGAAGTAACATTTGGTAAGAATACCTAAAGAAAAAAGTTTAAGAAAGTGATTATAATAGTATAAGTTGTAATGATGCGTAGAAATTCATATTGTGCAGTACTGTACTGATTTCCTAAGAGTTTGCATGAGTAAAACATTTTTTTCTTTCAAGTGATAGAAGCTTAAGAAATACACAGAAATAAAATATATTTTGCTCTGTCTTGAATCAAGATTTTTCTTGTTCCTGAAGTAGTTAATACAATGCTGTTTTGTTCAGTGTCATCCTAAGTAAAATTCTGTGTCGCAGACTTTGAACTCCTTCAATGATGAGGGATTTTTAAAATATGTTCTGGATCTCCACATATCTTTGAAGAATTGTCATTAGGTGTAGTAGGAGCTCAATATAGAAATGAAGGAGGTCTAGTCTTTTGAATTCCTAGTTTAGTGTTCCTTTTCTTCAGGAGCAAATCTTACTTTAATCTTATGAGTGTAACTTCCAACTAGATCATATATTTGAAAAATTAGGAAGAAAATATGGCCTTTAAGTTTTGTTACTTTTTTTTTTCCCTAATCACATAAATTAGTAATTGGACAAAATTCTTTAGGCTAACTATACTGCTTTACGATGTTGCTAAATAACTGTTATTAACATTGCAGTTTAAGGAGGACTAGGTTTTATTTTTAAAACTTCATATGTTTATGAAAATCAGATAAATCAGTGCAAAGAATTTAATAAAATGGAATGAGAATTAAATGTTATTTCTATCCAAAAGAATAAAGCTCTCAATAAAGAAAATACAAACTATGCTTGGATTTGTAACCACTTGCTGTTTGTACTATTTCATTCTTACGAAAATTGTTGCAACTTGTTGGAAAAAAAATGCAAGGGTCTGTTTATGGAAACAAACTGCTTGACTTATGATGTCTGTTAAATTCATCATTAACTGAAGGATCAAACACTAAGCAATTTGGATACACAACGTCTTGAAAAGAAAATCTTTTAGAACTTAAGTGAAGTCAGTAAATGCAGTCATTAGGAAGTAGACAAACTACTACAATCAGTGTGATCGTGTTAAGGATGGTATATTTAATAATCTCACAAAATGGGGATGTGCACTTTGTAGCTCTCATGAACACACTTGAAATAGCTGGTTCCGTAAATGAACAAAAAGTAATTTCAGATTGTATACAGATTTCTCAATCAGACTGAGGATTGTTATTTTTATGAGCACATCTTTATATTAAAGACTAAAAGAACAACACAAACAAGAGAAGCTGTAAAACAGAAAGTTGCATAATTTTTTCCATATCTTTCTTGCTGAATTTTTTTTTATAAGGCTGATAAATCTTGAATAGGAAACTCTTTAGGGAATTTAAAATTTACTATTGGTTTCTTGTTTTTACAAAATGAATTATATTGCAATTATTACTATATTTAATAGTGACATATCAGTGGTACATATTTTTGTGCTACAGTTCCCACGTTTACTGCTGCTTTTTTGCTTTTTTTTTGTTGTTGCTTGTGACATGGGATACTTATTTTTGCTTCATAGGCATAGCATACAAATTAATGCATCTGGGAAAAATGTGAATGATGATATGTAACATCTTCTGAATTTGGTAACTTTGCCGTCAATTTCCAAGTCAGTCTTGTGGCCTATAGAGGCTGTTTTACAAATGAGTCCTGCACTCTTTCATTTTCACACCACATAAACAGAAAGGCACAGAGTTTAGTTTTATGTAAAAACAGGAGAATATATAAAATTAGGTCTTAAAAGTTTTAATAAATTATTAGAAATATACTGAAATGGAGTAAGTTCAGCCAGTTGGTGTGAGAATTGCTATCCGACAAGTCAGCTCTCTTTTATCAGTGTGTAATGTATCCAGTCTGCGGATAACTGATGTTGGTTATGGGAGCAAACATGAGTCAAGATTTTCTAGCTCAGATGTAATGCTATGTGGATGTGATTGCATTGATTCCAAAGCTAGCAAGTCTTGCCAGAAGTGACATGGATTTACTGAGGTTTTTCTACACTGTGCATCTGGAGCAAGGGGTGGAAGTGCTAGAGAGTGGAACACAGAATCAACTTGGTTCTGCTAGGCCAGTAAGTTGAACCCAGCACTGGGCTTGCTGGATGTAAGATACGTCCCAAAATCATTTGGGTATGACTATGGCTTTTTCAAAAAATATCCTTATCTACTCAAATTTTCAGTTATCTGGAGAAAGTTAAGTATACTTGTTGATTTTTAGAGCTGGCTCTGTATTTGAAAGCAAGTTGCTCCTGTCAGGTTCACATCTCCTTCTTAGGATTTATTTACTGACATGGACTCAGACCATACTTGAGCACTTTAGCTTCTTGCAGTCCTCTTGAGCCCCAGTCTGCCACTTGTCCCTTTAAAAGTGTAGCTTCCAACTCTCCAATGAGGAAACTATTAATTAAATTGTATTACAGAAGAACTTCTGTCTTATGAGTTGAGAAATGGAAGAGGACAAAGAGTTTATGATTCTTTAGAAACTACTTGGTAGAAATACTTGTCAGCTATGCTATGCTAATCAATGTCTTTGTGCAATATCATATGTTAATTGGGATTGTTGAAACAGGAAGCCTTCTGTCACTTTAATGTCATCTACTTTCTTACTGCTTTGGGACGTTGTTCCAGGAGTTTTGGACATCCAGAAATCCTGTATGAATGGCTGCCGTAAATGTGCAGATAGTATGCTGCAATATTTGTATAGGAGGTCCATTGCAAGAACATGAAATTAGACCTACTTTGTATGAGCAAACTGTACAGCACGCTCAGTACTCTACATGTTTCAGCTGCACTGGACTTGCTGTCAGCTTGGTGAATAAAAAGCAATAAAATGACTATTTTAGTAACCCATTGATACAATTGACTTTTTAATCATGGAGAAGTAGAAAAAAAAAAACATTTCTCTTCCTGATCAAATGCTTGTATATCTTCATAAATGATTCCTAGGTGAATATTTTATGGAAAATGTGTTGCTGATGAGCCCTTACAATATTGCTTTAACCATAAAATATTTTTGCTGACAAAGAAAAGTGATTTTTTTTTTTTTTCCATGCATTGTCTGTCTTGTTATGGGTTGCTATCTGCAGTCAGAGAAGACTGACAACCACTTTGCTTTTTTGATCATGGGATGTAACTGACTAAGCTACTTAACATGAATGAAATATTTCAAAACACTCCATAAAATTAATGCTATTGTACTAAGGAAACTTCTTTTTATTGCTATTCTGTACAGGTCTTTAGACCTGAATTCAGGTTAAAGCAAACCCGAGTATTAAATCTGCTCAAGCTATTTGGTTTGCTTTGATGTTGAAGCAGATAATCCTTACTGTGGTTAAAAGGTAAAGTCTGTGACTATCACTGAAACTTCTCTCAAAAATAGGTTGTCTAACTGGAAGTAAAAGGATTCTTTGTAATTTATCCCTTCAGCAAACCATACAATGATCTGGACTATATCGCTTTTAATTGGAATGTAGAATTTTGAGGCTTTTTCCAGCTATTCTTCCTTGTAGAGTCACCACAAAGAAAGGCATTCTCTGATAAACTGGAGAATTTCAGAGACACTTTTTTAGTTAAATACCCATGCTGGTATGGATAGAAAGATAGAGCTAAAATAATGAGATTTTGAAATTTTGAATTTTACTGCCTTCATGTTCATGATTCTTCTGTATTCAGAATTTTTATGTTATTTTGGAGATAATTGGAAAATATTTATGGAACTGAACATAAGGCATTTTAAAACATACTGCAGCTCAAAATCTAATTAAAAATATTTTGCAGAGTATAATGGCCTCTTCCTTAAAGGCAGTGGGGGGAGTAAGAGGATTGGATACCTAGTAATGCAACTGTGTGAAAATGACCATGATATTGGTAAACTGAAGTAATAAACATCAATGTCATGGTTTCAGAAGTTGGCTATACAGTGATACTGAAATCTTGTCCATCTGTTTTCTTAAACAAATTTTAATCTGGGAGAGAAAGTTCTGATTTCCCTAAATCAGGACATAGAGTTTGAGAATACTGGAAGAAGGTGAGTGAGAAGAACAAGAGAAAGGACTTGAATATATGTTGTTGTAGTTCTTTGCTTTTGAGTATTATTTTTCAGGAAACACAGATCACTCCTAGTACTCAGTCTTCCCCCATTTCCAAAAGAACCATTAGATTGAAAATGCTGGGATTTGGATTTAATCTTACAAGTTCTGCTTTATAAAGTATCATTTGCAACCATAAAGACTGGAAACCTTTTAAAATGTAAACAGAAAAAAATCTCATAATCACATGGCTACAGATCTGAGGATATAAAAAAACCGCCATGTTTTTATCAAGTGTGCTGTAAACTAGAACTGTTACTTTTCTTGGCTGCCTGGTAGCCATATGTTAGTTGCCTGGTTTCAAGATGTCTTTCACTTAACACATGCAGATAATGTAGGAAACATCACTGTATGTTATGACTTTCTTTTGTCCTCATGGTTTTTTTTGGTTTTTGTTTGTTTCTTTCCTGTTGTGGGATTCTTTCAGGTTTAAACCACAGTTTTAAACACTTGTGAGCAGTGTGGGATGAGAGCCCCTCATTAGTTTTTTATAATAATATTCAGTTCAAAACCATAGTTCAGCAAGAGGGAATGGAAAAGGAGAACTCCACCTTAAAATTATATATATTGACAATTTGTTGTTATGGCTGTCACTAATGTTAACCTTAAACAGAATCACTAATCCTTTTAAAATAAGAGTAGAAATACAATGTAACTATGTCTAGTTTAGCTTTCTCACTTGGCCTGCCACTTGTCATTTTGCTCTCACGTCAGAAATTACTGTATTATTTACATTTGGATCACTCTTAATATACTTCTGTTGCATCAGGTGCTACACAAAAAGTCTTTTCGCCTTTAACTGTGATTTTTTATTTTATGCTTGAAAGTGAAAATATGTAAAATTTGCTGGTAGCAGAAATAGTGAAAAATAGCAACATAGAATACATTAAAATGCATTATGTACATTAAGGCTGAAATATGTACATGTAGATGACTGAGTAGACATTTAAAAAAAACCCTATTAAACAACAAACCTTCAGCATACTTATGCTAGTACTTAAAACTATCACATTTATATTTTTGTGTTTCTCACAAGCATGACTGATGTTCCATCACTGGTGAGAGGAAATGGCAAACTCTGTTAACAGGTTGATGGCACTGGAATTGTCTGAGGTTTCCACTCTGCTTCTTGGGGAGCTGATAAGTCAAAATAAATAATAGGTACTACCTCAAGGCTTACTTGGGGTACTGAGCTCATCCCCACCATGGGCCATCAACAAGACATCATAGTGTTTATAACTTAAAGTATTCTTCCTCCTCCTATGAAATTCAGTATTGCCTAAAAACTTTGTTTTTCTTGTGTCGTTTTTGTGAGCCCGATAGGTAACAATGTTTGATGGAGGTTGAGCCAGACATGTGTTTGCTGCCTGCAGATAGCTGCTCCAGGCATCTATAATTTGTTAAAAATGATTGGGTGGGGAAATTCTGAAGCAATCTGGAAAGAATGCGTGTCGCCTTGGAGGTAATGTGCTAGTGCACTAGAGTAGTAGGTTTATTGTTCCTGGGGCTCATGGTAAGTTGAGTGTGTCATCAGGCTGCTGACTTGTATGCCTATCTGAGAAGAAAATGCATTGCTATAAGCCTGGAAAGAAAGTTATCAGCTCAGTAGGAAAGAATTCCACTGCGGAAAGGTGAGCAAAGAGTAGGAGAAGACATTAGTAAATGAGCAACATGTATTGACAGGGACAATGAATGCATTCTGTAAAATGTCATACTAAAATGAAAGGGTTTAAAAATAATTTGCTGTTTGCCCCCTGCAGAATAGCTCTGTTGGAAATTTGAAGTACTTGTAGTTTATCTTAATTTAGAAGCATTACTGGGTTTTGACTGAGGGAGAGGAAGAAAAAAAAGCAAAAAACCCTAGCATTTGTACCTTAATGTTACTTGTTTTCTTTGTTGTCAGTGCTTTGCTTCTGCTGTGAAAAAAATAAATTAAAAATAAGACATTTGATCATAATTCAAAGTGGTGGAAGCGTAGGTGATGATCACATTATGTGTAATTTCTGAAACGTGATTGTCCATTTGCTGCTTCTCATCACACAAGTTGTTAGTTGTGATGGCTATTTCCTTTAATACAAGAGAATTGCCAACAAAATTGGATTAAAAAGGTATTCTTGATATATTTTGAAGAAAACATTGCTACTCTTTGGTGGAAGTAGTAAATTTTAGTGCTTATGCAGAGATGTTTGAGAATCCCAAATGGCTTCAGAAAATTGTATTTAAAGTTTCAATGGTTTTAACTGTGTCAGTTATTCAGAACAGGTACACGGTTTTGCTGCTGTACTCCAAATGTTTCATAAACAAAGCCAACATGGAATTAATTAAACATTAGATACAACATCATATCCTTAAACCGAGACTACTGTAATACATGCAGTACACATTACTCATTGTGAGTGATTGCCAGTGGAAGAAAAATGGGTAAGGTACCTCAATTTTCAGAGAAGCAACAGGCTAATTTGGATACCATTTATTAAAGCTAGTTATCCACTACTGGAATTCTTCAAGTACCAGTACACTCAACTATTGAATATAAATTTATTAATTAATTTACCAGTATTATTTTTATGTGCTGAAGGATCTTGACTTGTGATATGTTGATGACTAGTTGTAAGTGTTTTTAAGAAAAAAAAATCAATAGCATAGGAAACCGATTCTTGGTTGTTTAAGTAGTATACAATTAAACACTTGAATGAGAGTTATGAAAAAACCAGGAGATTAAGTCTCATTAAAAATAATTGAAAGATCTATATGAGCATGTAAGAATATTTTCTTACAAGAAAAAGTGAGACTTTTTTTAACCTTTCTCTAAGGTTAAAAGAAGCAATCATTGGAAACAATTGAAAATAAATTTACTGGCTGCCTCAGCACATTCTTTCCTAAGTTTTCATTAGGAGAACTCAGTGTGTATTAGAAGTCAGTTTTACAGATGTGTCAGTAGTCACTAACTGGCACCCTATTTGTACATCAGTAGCCAAACCAATTGATCCAATTAAGCAGGCCTGTCTTTTGTTCTGTTCACAGTTCAGTGCCATTTTGCAAGCTCAATAGTGAGCTGCGCTGATCTGTTTGTGTTTGTAATACATGAAGACTCCAGGTAGCTTGGTCAGAAGCTGCAGTGAATCGGTGGTAGTTGGGGAATTTAAATGTTCATCTCCTGGTCCTTTGACCTCAAGCAATGATGAATAGACCTACTACAGAAAACTTTCAAAGAAAGTATGGCAAAATAAAATAGTTTAGCACTATGTACTTTATCTCTCATTTTCTTAACCCTCACCTTGCATATTGATACCAGTGAATAGATATGAGTGGACAGTTACAAGTAGTCAGGGTGGTTTTTTAAGTTTCTTGTTTACGCGAACAACTCCTTTAGCCTACCTTGCTGTGGAAACTGTGGTTTAAATTGCAGTTTTTTCACTATGGTGTGTGCTTGACCTTTAAGTAAGGGCTAAGTTACAGTTAAATCACTTACTAGCCATAATCTGCCCTTTGAATATGTAATCTCAGACTAACTGTGAAGCAGGTGGTCTAGCCAAGGAATCCTACTTTGTCCCCATTCTGAGACAGATTTATTCTGAACATTTCCCATATAAAACCATATAGAGATTTGCCTAGATTTGATCTAGAACTAGTAGAAAGGCTATAGAATTGGAAGAATGAATGAATCAAGTAGTCCCTTCAGCACAGAGAAAGCAACATGTTTACTCCAAGTAAATAGCTCTTGATGGAATTATCAAACGATATTGAAGTTCTTCGTATTGCATTTTGTCTTTTAGCAGAACTGTTTAAACATATAAAAGAAGGGGGGTGTTTTCAGCTAAAATATTTTGTACTTTGTTTTAAATTTAAGCTATATGCCACATTTTATTTTGGTTGTTAACACGTTCTGGGTTAGCTGATAAATCAGTTCAGGTACTTGGAGGGAGATTTTGAAAAGTGTTCACGTGGTATGGATAGATGTCCAGTTATACTGTTCATGTGTTGGATAATCTGCACAGAAAGCAAGCTTGTTCTGCAGCATGGCAATGCTGTGTATGAATAATGCATGCTTTTTTTTCAGATGAGGTTTTTGACTGAACTCAGATAATACATTTGGCATTGAGATTTCATTTGTACAGTATACATACAGAGAATTCTATATTCTGAAATGACAGGTTTTTTCTTCATTTAAAAGAGGACATCTCTATCTTCACTTATCTTAAAACATTTTAATAACTGAGACTACCAATTATGTTTTATAGGATTTGATTTTTATGCTAAGGCCTTATCAAAAGCTTCTAATAAGGTGCTTTCTGCTGAGTTAATGATATGTTTTAGATGGCATTTCTTATACCTATCTTCAATAGACATTCAGACAGTGTGATTGTAATAATCAAGTTTCAATCAAACCATACTTAGTATGACAAATATTGCGTGAGATTGTAATGCAGGTATTCGTGCTCTTGATAAAGGGCTTAATTTGACTCCTAGCAGAGACGGAGAACCACTATTGATTTTTATATCAGAATGCAAAATAGCTCTTATTTGTCATGTATGAGGGGAAATTGCTTCTTAATTAAAACTAAATAAAACATTCACTCCAAGGTTTTATGCAGTAATACAGAAAGTATCACGTTGTGTCACAAATGTGTTCTTATACAGGTCTTTAAAGGTTCAGTTAGCAATTACTCTTAACAAACTAAAACACTTCTTAAACAGCTGCTTAAAACATCATTTGTTTGTATCCTTCCTGGATTGTTTGTAGATTTACTGTACCCCAAAGCTCACTTGTTGTTTTTCCCTCCCCCAAAGCAAATGTCAAAGAAATATTTGAACAAACTCTTATTCATCTTCAAATCCCCTTCAACTGGGACTGTGAGTTCATTCGACTGCATTTTGGACATAACAGGAAGAAGCATCTTAACTATTCAGAGTTCACTCAGTTTCTTCAGGTCAGTTATTAACCTTCTTCCAAAGTAGAACTGAAATTCATTTTCACTTCTAGCAATACACTAATACCATTATAAATTTTGAGTTTATTCTGGTAGTGATAATCATTATCTGATACTAATCCTGACAGCTATGATGAACTGTTATTTCTCCATACCAGTTCTGTAAGCAGCGTGTACTCATTGTGCTTTAACCTGAATACCATCATATAAAAGAATTGGACTAAATACCCTGTTCGTGAAATTAACCATTTTACTGATTGCTGTTAAACTGGATGAGGGTCTACTTTTTCTGTCATAGGAATTTAATAGCAAAACTAACCTCTACCAGAGAAAGGTAGCATCCTTAATATAACCAGTTGTTATTAACCATATAACCTCCCATATAAAAGTTTTAGCTTCTTTAACATTTCTTTAGTTTTGTAAACGTTGTCCTAATACTACCCTTTTTTCTCTCACATATAATGGGAGTTTGGTCTTAAATGCAGCCAACTTAAGTGGGAGGCAAATCTGCTTTCCTGACATGTTGCTGAAGCACCCTCTAGGGATCAGGCTTTAAAGGATTTCACTCATAGAACTGGACTTTGTGCTAAGCCAAAAAGTTACAGTAAAGGCATATTATGAATTGAACATTAGACTAGAAGGAAGTAAAGGAAGACATCAGTTATAAAGGATGGAGGAAGAGAGAAGTAGGAGAAATGTACGTTATAATTCATGAGAAAGGAGTTCACAGAATTGTAGGTAATTGTACTGAATTCCATAAATTAACATTCAGTGGTCACCCTATGATATAACTTAAGAGTTTCTGTCTAGCAGAAAAACAGATTATGCACTTCCAGAGCTGGCCTTTGGTACAATATAGTTTTGGACATACTGTCCTAAAGTAGGGAGTGATAGATGTGCTTTGATATATTCTGTAATTGTTGTCCAGGATAAAAATAGATCATAGAATCATAGAATAGTTTGGGTTGGAAGGGACCTTTAAAGGTTATCTAGTCCAACGCCCCTGCAATGACCAGGGACACCTTCAACTAGATCAGGTTGCTCAGAGCCCCATCCAACCTGACCTTGAATGTTTCCAGGGATGGGGAACCTACCACCTCTCTGGGCAACCTGTTCCAGTGTTCCACCACCCTCATCGTAAAAAATTTCTTCCTTATATCTAGTCTGAATCTACCGTCTTTTAGTTTAAAACCATTACCCCTTGTCCAATCGCAACAAGCCCTACTAAAAAGTCTGTCCCCATTTTTCTTACAAGCCCCCTTTAGGTATTGAAAGGCCGCAATAAGTTCTCCCTGGAGCCCTCTCTTCTCCAGGCTGAACAACCCCAGCTCTCTCAGCCTGTCCTCATAAGAGAGGCGTTCCATCCCTCTGATCATTTTTGTGGCCCTCCTCTGGAGCCACTCCAACAGGTCCATGTCGTTCCTGTACTGAGCTGTATCTGGATCTAGAGCAGATTCTAGAAAAATGTATCTAACTAGACAGGATCTGAAGTCTTTATTGTAAATTGAGATACTGGAGTTTGGCACAGTCTTTCAAGGTATAACTTGATGTTACTTTCAAGGAATAAACTGTGTCCTGCATTTGATACTACATATTCTAAGTGATCCCAGGCACAAATTCAGGACACTAGTGCAGAAAAAACCCAGATTGCTAGTGACAAGAATCTTTTTGTTGGGAACCCAGGGCAAAGTGATAAAAATCTTCTGGTTTTATGTTTATTGCTCCAAGACACTGTCATGTAAGATACAGTAACCTCTTACTGTCATATAATAAAAACCCTTAGTAGGGAAGGGTAGTATGGGCTGCGGTAATTTCGATGCATACGCAAGTTGGATATTGTTGTCCCTCCTTTTAGATCAGATTGTTTTTCTTATTTGGTGTAACAGCATCTTGTGGGGTTTGGGACTTGGATCAGAGCAGGCTTGTTGCACCCTGATCTGGAAAACCTTGATCTTGAGGTTATAAGAGTTGAGAAATTACTGTAAAGGTGATATAAGCTAGATAGTTTGCCCTCTTCTTATTGTCTGTCAGATCATGGTTATTATTTTAGCTGCTTCTAGAAGTCTGAATGACAGCTGAATGTGCTTTATTGTTTGCTTGAATAGAAGGAAACAACTTTTTCTGGACATAGAATTTACAACCATCATTATTATCTTGAGGTTAGGTTACTGCAGTGTGCTTTATATGAAGGTTTTTACAGATTGTATAGGAGTTTTAAATTGCCTGAAATGAGTGACCATTTCTGACATTATGGGAGGTAGCTGTTGGGGGCAATCTAAATCTATATTATATAATTTTCACTGTTCTCCTGTTTATTTTCAAGTACTTTTCAATGAGTTAGCTTATAATAGCCCAGTCATATTTCATCTTGGATGTGTAAGAGATCAGCTCACTTTGAGTCTTCAAGATCAGTATCAGAAGTTTCTCTAGCAGTTAAGTATTTAATAAAGGAATAGGTAGCAGACAGGACGCGGGTATGTGAAGTTTATTTCCCAAATCATTTAGTGAAAGTGCGTATTTCTTTACAGTTGAATTGAGGCTTTTCTTTGACAGAGGAATGAATCTGTGGATAGAATCAGTATGCAGACTTCTTGTTTTAGTTGAGCTGGCCTTTAACTTTAAACTGCAGTTGTGCTGTGGTCTGCATGTGCAGATGTATTGAGGCATGCTGTAAGAATATGAACTTAGTGAGAGTTTTGTGAACAGTGAGTTACAGAATTTGCTTCTAATCTGCTATTTCTGAATATTCGTTCTAGGAGCTGCAGTCAGAACATGCAAGACAAGCCTTTGCATTGAAAGACAAAAATAAGAGTGGTATGATAACTGGGCTGGACTTCGGTGACATCATGGTTACCCTTCGGTCGCATATGCTAACTCCATTTGTACAAGAAAATTTAGTTTCAGTAAGTGTAAAGAAAAATGCCTTGAATTCAGCGTTTGATAGCTGTAATGTTTTAAGATGTTACTGCTTCTCTTCCACTTTGTTTTCTCCTACCTGTTTATCACTGCCTTGGTGCTAGAGATTATCACCCTCATAACAGAGTGGGCAGGGTGAAACATGGCAGCACTCGTTGGCTTCAGTAGTGGAAGAGTTTGGCAGTCTGGTTTACGTGCTTAAAGTGCCATTGGAAACAGTTTGACTTAGTCTACTATACTTTCCACTAAAGCAGGGCAAACTGTAGTTGGCACAGAAAGAACATTAATTTAGGACAAAAGCATCTAATTTTTATATTTGAATATATGATAGAACTCAAAAGGTGGAGGCTACTTACAGTTTTGTCCTTTTATATACTCTTACATTCTTTTCTTTTTCAGATCAGAATTTGGAAAATCAGTATGTAGATTCTAGAGGTACAATGGTTATGGCTGTGATAGTCTGGCAAGATCTGTAGGTAAAGTAATGACATAAAAGTTATAAACTAAAAGTATATAGTATAAAAAGTATATAAGAATGAAAGTTATATAAATATAAAGTAATAACTTTTATCTTACTATTTTACCTGTAAATCTTGCCCAGCCTAACTAATAAGGCATACTGTCTTCCATAAAATTTATAATATCTACTAACTTTAGACTTTGAAATAAATGGTCACTGCTGTATGTGATGCAAGAAGTCAGTTAGTGCCTTTAAAGTAGCATTTTCATGCATTTCTGTATTAAAAATGGAGAGTATTAGAAAAATACTCAGTGACACATTTAGTTTATCAGATAAATTGAATAATAATCTACTTATGTGTTTATTTCCTGATTATTTCCTAATGTTCAATTTTTACAAAAAAATGGTATCCTGTCTAGTAATTCTCCCCTCATGTTTCTATTAAAAAGATCTTAAAATTACAGGAATAGAAAGATATCTTTAATTCTTTCCTTGTTTGCCCAAATGAATGTTTCTGTAATTTCTGATAAGATGTTGTAAAAGGGCTTAAGGCACTTAACTGCATTCATTTAATTTTTAAAGGTAGCTGGTGGAACTGTTTCACATCAGGTCAGCTTCTCCTATTTCAATGCATTTAATGACCTTTTGAATAACATGGATCTTGTTAGGAAGATATACAGTAATATAGCAGGTACAAGAAGAGATGTCGAAGTCACAAAAGGTAAAGTATATTTCCTACACTTCATTAATTTTTTAGTTCTGTCCAATTTGTAATCTAGTGTTGCATATGGGTTGAGGCAAGTCAGAAGCTGCAATAGTATGCAAGGTTAGGGCTACTGTGAAAGTGTTTAAAGGGTGATTTTCATCCTCACAGGTTAGTAATGATTTTCAGCTAGCTCATTAAGGAGAAGAATTGGGATTCTGGCAGGACCTGTGTTGGCCTTACTAGTTTGAATAGTAACTGCAAGTCAGTGTATTATTGACGATTTTACTACTCCTTGAAAGGGATACATTGTTGCTTAGAGATAGAAAGTTCCTAGGGAATGTGATAGAATGGGTTAAGTTTGAAAATCCAATCATCAGTAATCTCCATAGAATCATAGAATCATTTCGGTCGGAAAAGACCTTCAAGATCATCAAGTCCAACCATTAACCATGCCCCCTAAACCATGCCCTGGAGTACCCTGTCCACGTTGTTTTAGCTCTAGTTACTTTATCCATGATTAAATCTTTTTTAGAAAAATGATAATAATTTATAACTTCTTAATGCTTACGTGCCTGAGTGGTTTTATATATAGTTTATGTCTGTTAGGGCATAGCTGATCCCTGTACATATGAAAGGTTGCCATATTTCAGTCTTGCCACAGGTATGAGTGGATTGCATTTGTAGCCATTTTATGACAGATTTTATCACTGATTTTATTACCTGTATGGATGGGACCAGCCAAGCCTATGTGCGGTAAAAAGCATGCTAAGTTCCTTTTTTTTTTTTTTTTTTTTCCTTCTCTGTTTGGCTTACATTAATATGCTCTGCATACTTTCGTCCCTAAATTAAAGCATAAAATGCCTGTCCTCATCCTCTAAACTGTGCTAACAAATTGCCTAGCAATGTTTTTCGGTGCAGATGCATAAATACATTCTTGCTTGGATTTGTGTTGTGAAAAAAAGCTACTGTGTTTTCACTGCTCAGACTTGTTTACTGTAGCTTGCCAATTATGTCATGAACATGTCATGTAATTTGGCTAGATGAATACCTAAGCTTGGGGTCATTCAGAGCTAGGAAAGAAAGAAATTTGGACATGATGGCAATAGATGAGTCAGTTGCCCTTAAAGCTGTGAATAATGGACCATTATTCTGGTCTCGTGATTCTTGTTTCTGAAGTTCTGCAAAACACAAATTGTGGGTGTGGTTTTATTAAGCTGATAATAAGAGGATTTTTGTTGACTCTGATGAATTCTTACTGTAAATCACAGTTGTGGAGTTAGACTTGCTCTGTGTTGCAAAGGCCTGTTTCATGATAGATGTTCTCCTAAAGATATCTTTTTCCTTTGCATTATGGATTTTGTTTCTTGGTGATAGATTTCGTTTTTATGATATGAAGTTATTTGTGAGCATTTAAAGAGGAAATCTGACAAATAATACAATTACTTTATTTCTCTTTCCCTTTTAAATCCAGAGGAATTTACCCACTCTGCAATCCGCTTTGGACAAGTTACACCACTGGAAATAGATATCCTCTACCAACTGGCAGATTTATACAGTGTTACTGGGTAACATAATAATTAATTTTATCATTTTACAATCATTATTTTGCTGTTTTCTGTGTGAAAACTACTAATTTTCATCTGAATTTTAAAAAGTTCTGTGTTCCATTGTATTTCGTTACAGTAATTTATTCAGTGTAAACTGACTTTGCTGTATGCATGGGTTTTGTAAGTGAATTGTGTATATCATGCACAATTAATAATTATCATATTACAGGTATACACATAAAATAGCAAAATACATTACAGTATTCCCAAAAGGCTACAATGCATTGGTATTGCTAACTTTAAGTATTGATGATGTTTTGTGTGGGTCTTTAACGCATGTGAAATCTTAGGTAGGAATGCCTAGAAATAGCTTATTTTGTGTATTATATCCCTTATTACTAGTAATCAAGAACTTGCTTCTGAATAATCCAAGTTCCCTTTATCTCCACTTGCGAGCTACACGAAGAGAATGCCTTCTAACTCCAAGCATTCTTTATTGCAGTGGAGCAAACTTCTTAGATGTGCATTCAAATATGACAGGTGGTTTTTTTTAAACTCAGGATGTATTTTGTGGGGTGTGGCCAGGAATACCGTATTGAATATGTTTGATGTTTTATCTAACAGTAATTTGCTTTCTATCTCTTGTGGAAAGGCGCTTAACTTTGGCAGATATTGAGAGGATAGCACCGCTGGCTGAAGGTGCATTACCTTACAACTTGGCAGAACTCCAGAGGCAGGTAGGTAGAAGAAGAAGAAAATTGTTGAAGTTAAGTGTTTACATGTACTTGCATACGAAAAATGAGAATGATACACTTTAAATATTAGATTCCCAACAAGTGAAACATGCTGTGTGTATCACTGTAGGGATAGAAATGGGGCAGACTACTGAGCATGTGTCTAAACAAGATATTAAATGTCATATTGAAGGATGGCCTGTTCAGATATGAGCAGGTATAGATACTTGGATTCTTTACTGTGAATACATTTGTTCACTCCTGAAAAGGCCTTTCACTTCACTAAATAATCTAACTTTGTAATTATATAATTATTTTTAGATAGTGTGGTGGGTTGACCCTGGCTGGATGCCAGGTGCCCACCAAAGCCACTCTGTCACTCCTCTCCTCAGCTGGGCAGGGAAGAGAAAATGTAACAAAAGGCTCATGGGTTGAGATAAGGACGGGGAAATCTCTCAGCAATTACTGTCACGGGCAAAACTGACTCAACATGGGGAAATTAGTTTCATTTATTACCAATCAAAATCAGAGTAGGGTAATGAGAAAATAAAAACTAAATCTTAAAACACCTTCCCCCCACCTCTCCCTTCTTCCCAGGCTTAGCTTTACTACTGAATTCTCTACCTCCTCCCCCCCCAGCGGCACAGAGGGACGGGGAATGGGGGTTGCGGTCAGTTCATCACACGTTGTCTCTGCTGCTCCTTCCTCCTCAGGGGAGGACTCCTCGCACTCTTCCCCTGCTCCAGCGTGGGGTCCCTCCCACAGGAGACAGTCCTCCATGAACTTCTCCAATGTGAGACCTTCCCACGGGCTGCAGTTTTTCACGAACTGCTCCAGCGTGGGTCCCTTCCATGGGGTGCAGTCCTTCAGGCACAGACTGCTCCAGCGTGGGTCCCCCGTGGGGTCACAAGTCCTGCCAGAAAACCTGCTCCAGCACGGGCTGCCCGCAGGGTCACAGCCTCCTTTGGGCATCCACCTGCTCCGGCGTGGGGTCCTCCACGAGCTGCAGATGGATATCTGCTCCACCGTGGACCTCCATGGGCTGCAGCGGGACAGCCTGCCTCACCATGGTCTTCCCCACAGGCTGCAGGGGAATCTCTGCTCTGGTGCCTGGAGCACCTACTTCTCACTCTCCTCTCTCCGCTGCTATTGTTCTGTGCAGGGTTTTTTTTTTCCCCTTCTTAAATATGTTATCCCACAGGTGCTACCACTGTTGCTGATGGGCTTGGCCTTGGCCAGTAATGGGTCTGTCTTGGAGCCGGCTGGCATTGGCTTTGTCAGACATGGGGGAAGCTTCTAGCAGCTTCTCACAGAAGCCACCCCGGTAGCCCCCCCCCCACCAAAACCTTGCCACACAAACCCAATACAGATAGTAAAAAATATGAGTATTAAATGCAAGGCTTATAAATGTGTTCTTTTTTGAAAAATTGGGTGAAATGATTGGCTTAACCATTTATCTAAAATGATCCTTGAATCTTACTGTAGTTGTTGGCTATCTACCCTAGACAATAGAAGGGGAATTCATATTTATTGGAACTGATGAAAAGGGTAGAACTGGAAGATGAAAAATAGCAGAGTAGAATGTTAACCCTCTATTTCACCAGACCTTTACATTCATGTTTGCTAGCTTTGCTTTTATCATAGTTTCCTTATTAAACATATACATATATAGTACAGCATAAAAGCCCCAGGCTGTGCAGTAGGATTTTGAATATAAATTACTTCTAACTTCAGTGGCTCTTTTTACACTGTAAGCAACTGTAAGAACTGAAGATTTAGGACCAAACATTATGCAGGTGTTTAGCTTATGTTTAGACTTTCTGCCACAGTTACTGGGTACTATTCTGCTCACTTCCAGTATAGCCTTGCAAGTTTGTGTTAAAAATAAATCCAGATTTTGGGGTCTTATCTTCACTGTATTTTTGGTTCAACATATAATCTGAGAGGTTTTCTTTTGCAAGGAGATCTGTCTAATGCTAGTTAAGTTGTGAATTAAGTTTTACCTTAACCTTCATCTAAGGTTGAATCTGAAGTACCGCTGATAGTGAAACTTGCAACATAATGGGGCATCTGCTGTGCTGCTAGTAGAAATATTCCATTCCATTCCATTCCATATATATTCTACGGAAATCCTTTTTCTGAAGCATTTTGTAGGTGACTGCTTTCATGAGAGTAATTGAGGGGGAATTAACTCAACTGTTAATAATGTAAAGATAATAATGCACTCAGGGAAAATCCTTGAAATGGTTACACAGCAGATTCAGAAAGGAAGACATACATACATGGTGAATTACATAGTTGCATAATCATAAAATACATAGGCTGGTTGCACATTGGTGTTTATTATGCGAAACAAAAAAAAATAGGATCTGATCTTAAAAGTTTCTGGTCTGCAGTCTTTTATTTATTTTTAGTGTCAGAACTTCATGAGGAATTGCTATTCCACACAGAGCTGTACATTCTCGAATAAGCTTTACAAGAAAATACAATAGTGTTCATCTGAACCAGTGTATTTTGCTCCAAGAATGTTTCCACATCCCCTTTCCCTCTGTAATACACAAAGGGAAGTAGGATATCTAATTCTTAAGATCTCGTATGAGCATATCCCATAGTTCTGACTAAATACATCTTTGTGTACTCAGTCGATAAATACAATTTTTCATCCTGAGGGTTCCCATTTTCTTACAATGTCTAAACAAGTCAAATTCTCTCTCTTTCAGTCTGTGTTAGGAGTTCATGGGGTGTCTATCAAGACATCTGAGGGTTCTGATTCCCAAGTGGGCATAGCCTGGCTTGGGCTGGGTTCTGCTCCCAGCTGTCCACATCTTGCTTGGTATGCAGACAGCTGAGCTTCTTAGGAATCAACTGAATAGCCACATCTTGCATTTATGACAATGTGATGCTCGTGATGAGTTGCGTTAAAATGCTGCTCCTGAATTGCAGTGATTCAGCAACTGATTCCCAAGTAGCTCAGCCATCTGGGCTGTTGGGGCCGGAGGACATGCAGCTAGCAGCGATACCTTTGTGAGCCGTTCCAAGCTACACTGTCTCTCACAAAGTGAAATTCAGATTCTCTACCCTGGTGATGCTAGTGACAGTACTGCTGCAGGGTGGTCTGAGATGAAGTGGCAGCACAGTGACAAAATCACCTGTGCCTTGTTCACCACATGAATGTCCTGTATTTGCCAGTGGATGAGGGGTCCCAGGAGTCTTACCTGAAAATGAAAATTTGCATTTATAAAGCATTTTATTTCTTAGCTCACTTTTTATGCATATTGCAAAGAAGTTCCCTTAAGCAGTTATCTCCACTGTAAAATCTAGGGTGTGTATCAGTGACAGGGAAATCTTTAATTAGTTCAACTGCTATGGTTGAAAAATTGTCCTATACGGAATATAGCAAGTCTTCCATATGTGGGACTTTGAGTGTATTTTGATTACTGTTGTTACAGGTGGATTTGGTCATTCAGTTCTCTTTCAAACAAATTGGTCCAAAACACAGTATCTGGTCTGTCCTTAATGTTACTGCTCTGTTGTCCTTGGGTGATAAGACATATCTGAGTCAATGAAGTGAGTGTCCAAAACCTACTTGGCAGTAACTGTCTTCCTATGGATTCCTGAAGACAAGAATGATGGAATGGTTTGACACGGAAATGTGTATACAATGTTTATCCAGACTAATGAGAAGTATTTTTGATGAAGTTTTGTAATTGCATTCCTAACCGCCAACTTTGGTTTTAATAAGTGTCTTTGTGGCACTCACCTTTCTGAGTAGACAAAATACTGACTTGTTTTATTTTACACTTCAGAATTACCTTTGTAGGTTGGCACTGTTATAAAATGAGCTCACTGATAAAAGTTTCACTCATCACTAGAACAGAATATACTCTTTTAACACTCTTAGAGTAATACATTATATTTTCATCCTATTCTATGTTCTGTATCAAGAGTACAGCAGAAAGCAAAGTAATTTAATTTTCTTTGATTTATAAGGAACAGTCTTTTACTAGACCTTATCCTAATTGAATCTTATGTTACCTTATTTAACTGTATTGACAAAATGAAAGATATCCCTTCATGGAAGAGAGAATATCATCCCAGTGAGGTCCAGCTGTCCCTGGAAAATAAAAACAAGTCTGTAATCACTTTTATATAATATAAAAATTCCTTCTTAAAGGAAAATCTAAATTTTTACATAAAGTCACTCTATGTAGATGTGGTGGAAATGGAAATTAGCCTGCTTTCAACCATGTTTACTTTGTTGTCAATTTTTTCATTGTGTAAGATTTTCTTAAAGCCTAGCAGCTGAATATCCTATGGAGATGACAGCTACAGTAATTTTCTGTTTATAAATATTCATGATTTGAAAGCTATAGCATTAATTACATTGATTTACATATCCATCTGAACACACAAGTAAACTGCAGACTTTGTGAACACTTACTTAATAGTATAAAAGTGATATTTCCTACAGAAAGAATTTAATTTTTAACATCCAGTGATGTGTTCATTAAGATTAATGTCTGAATGTAATGATCATATTTTGATGAGAACTGTGTGGAGCTTAGAAGAAAAAGAATAACCTTAGAACAGCTAAAAGGAAGCAGGTATGCTAAATTAGGAGAATTTTTTTGTGGAATGAAGAACCAGTCCTGCTTCTAAGCCTTTTTGGGGTATTATTATGGCATGTGTCTTTTATTTACATGAATCAAAAAAATATCTCTGTAGTTCAGAATTTTTTTTGGTGGTTATTTTGTTTTTATTGTGATTTTTGGTTTTTTTTTTTTTATAGGAAAACTTAAGTGTTTTGAGAGTAGTGAGGACATTCTTCAGATTTCTTGCTTCTGTTTGCTTGTAAAGGCAATACATTTGATTTATGCTTTTTTATGCTGGTTCTCATGTGCAGTTTATAATTTTGGTGCTACCTAGAATTTCTCTGTTGTTCTCTGTTAAGCTATATTGTTGGGGGAGGAAAATGTCTTGTGGAAGGAAATGGTGGTAGCTGTATCTTCTTCTTCTGTGGAAAAACTGTATAAAATATAACTCATGTTTTTTTACGGGTAATGATCCCATCTTAATCTCATAGGCTTTTGTCCTACGTTGTGTACGTACAGTGTAACATTATGCAATAAAGGCAGGTTTTTCCATATCCAGTGTAATACCAGTCCAAACAGAGTAGCTTATACGGAGGTACATGCTGTCTTTTCTGTGGGTATTCCACCTTTCAGAGCTTCAGTAAGCTAAATGTAACTTAGTTAAGAAGCCTTGGTGAGTTAGCTGTGAAATGTGCATGCAATAATCTTTGTGGAGAATTCATAATGTGCATCAGACCAAAGCCTCCTGTGCAGTCTGAGGTCTGTATACGTTCCAGCTGTGCTGTCAGGAGCATATCTGCTAATGATATAGGGTGCTTTTAAGAAAAACAGGTTTGTGTTTGGGAGATGTGCTTTGGTATCTGCTTTAATATGGAGTTTAACAGTTAACATCTAGGCCACTTATATAGCCCAGACAAGTTATACTGCATAATATAAATTCTTCCCTAATCCCCTTATTTACGTTTGGAAGAAAATTTGGCCCATTTTGCATACTTTATAGTGCAAGTTTATGAACACTTACATCTTGTTTATCAGTTACCTTGTTTCTGATAAGTGTCTAATAATATGATTGAGTCTCTGCAAATATTTTCTGTGCAGACTTGTATTTATTTAGAACTCTAATACCTTTATAGTAGTGTATGTGATTGAAGTGAGTGAGGTCATCATTTTATCTGTAATTATCAACTGCCTGAAAAAGTCTTCTGAAGAATACTTTGGGGAATAATTGACTTTTTGCTTGTTTTGAAGACATGAAAAGTCATGTTTATGCTATGTATTAATGTATATGTTGTCTTAAAATATATCCTGTGCTGATAGATGCTGTCTGTGAGATGCTGAATTCGTTTTGAGATACTGAATTTTATTTGAGCCAAAAGGGGATTCCATGCCTTATAAATTCAAAGGCAACAGAATGGAAAGTAGCAAAGTTGTTTTGAGTTTCTGTCTACTTTTTCTTGACCATAGTTGTTTCAGTTATACTAGGAATACGTGAGGAAGAATATTTTCTGAAAGGAGTATTTGAAAAATGTGTTTCATTCATTAGATGTAATAGAAGTTCTATAGTAATTTTTTTTTTCCCTCAACATAAAGCTACCAATTTTTATTGGATTCTTTCTGTAACATTATAAAAGCCAATTCACTGGCATCTTTGTTTTCCCATACAGATTTTCAAGCGGTTTTTTTTTTTTTTTTTTTTTCTTTTCCTCACACAGCAATCTTTTGGAGAGTTAGGCAGGCCTATCTGGCTCCAGGTAGCTGAGTCGGCTTACAGGTTCACTTTGGGTTCAATTGCTGGAGGTGAGTAATATTTCTGGTTTCTGTTTCAAGCTTGTGTTAGTTTAACACTGTCTTGCCAGACTACTTGGTCTCATCTAAGGTGCATTTCTTGGTTATGCATGTGCAGAATTGGAAGGTGGAACCACTTTTGGTTGTGCCATTCCCTTTCTTTCCAAATTGCTTCTGTTCTAGTATCCCTCCACAGTCCTCTGAAACTCTACTCCAGTAATGAATTTCCTTACTGGTAATTCAGATTGGTTTTCTTTGTTCTACATGCCTTGTTTTATGTAATAGTGTAATCCATTCTCCTTGAGACTTTTTTTTAGACTTTCAATATTGTCCTTTCTTACTTCCAAGATAGCAGAGATCTTACCAGCTTATATGTGCTTTGTGTTTAAATAAATGTTGTAGAAAATCATCATAATAATTATATACTACACCAACAATGATGCTGTAGAAATAATACTCCAAATACTTTCTTACAGCTGTTGGTGCTACTGCGGTGTATCCCATAGACCTGGTGAAAACACGTATGCAGAATCAGCGCTCCTCTGGTTCAGTTGTAGGAGAGTTGATGTATAAAAACAGCTTTGACTGCTTTAAAAAGGTTTTGCGTTTTGAAGGCTTTTTTGGTCTTTACAGAGGTAAGCGAATAAAAATATATATATATATATCAAGTCGGGGATTTTCTGCCCTTCTGTTTTTTTATTTTTTTAATACCTCAACAGCTAGTTTCTTATAGGAAAACCAGGAAACTTGATATCATGTACAATTTTGCTTCTGTTTCATAGAGCTCAGTATTTATCTTCCCTCGAGCATTGTTCGTCATAAACAATTGCTGGGAAAAACTGGGCATTTTTTTGTTGTTACTGATTTGCTTCTTGTTGCCTAGGTTGTTTAAAGTCTTTAATTTTTGGGGTGTGAGTGTTGTGGACATGATTGTTTTCTCATAAACTGAGGATTGTAACTCTTGGCTGGGGGCAAACATCAGGAGCAGATTAGCATCTGAGGAATAAAGATCCATTTTACTGCAAATATTTTTTGTTGAGACAAAAAACAGTCATTTTGAAATGTACCTGTTAAACTGGATGCCAGATGTTATGCCTCATACTTTTGCAGGTAGTGGGACTTGTTTTATGATTTTACTCCATGAACAAGAAATTGCATCCTGCTGTTGTATTATGTTGCTCTATTTTACTTTAAAATATCAACAGTGGAACTCATAAAAGTTGTAATTTAAAAAAAGAAAAAAAACTTCTCTAAAATACAGGTTAAGAATTCAAAGCAACTTTTTATCAGTTTTATCAGTTAGACTGGAAGCTATCTTATATCTTGTTTTAGTTTAGAAGATTCTGAAAGGGTTTTTATCACATCAGTAAGGTGACTTACATAGAGGGTACATGCTAGCCAGTCCTCTGAAATTGATAATTAGTTGAATTCTCTATTTTTGATTGTCATTTCACATAACTTAGTGAAATGCACAATTTTCATAAGGATCAGTAAGGTATTTATTAATTGGCACACTTTTTTTTTTAGTTGGAGCAAAGTCTCTCACTTCTGTGATGGTCCCAGCCTTTTTTTCTGCTTTGCAATGTGTTCTGTCAATGAAGATGATGGACAGTGTCCTTTAAGGACAGTATCTGAGAAGTTTTTGCATGTGAAAGTCTGTGGATTCTGGCTAAAGAGTTTTTTGTTATCTTGCAGGATTTTGCTATGCAAGTGAGTAGAGGGAGGAATATGTCAGTGAAAATGTTAATGAAATAGGTGTAATCTCCGTAAATTACGTCTTACTGGTAAATTGTTTTCCTTTTTTGTTGCTAAATCTTTCACAAAAGCAAATACAGCTTGAGTTACATTTATGAGACTATTTCTACAGTGCTGTTCCACAGTACTGTTTTCTTTCTTTTCCTGTTCCCCCTAACCACATGGTTTTGCACAGCAGCTTCTGAAACTGATCATTTGTCATTTTTATTTTTGTTTTCTAACCTTTCTCAAACGCTTTGAAATCAAGGATGATTCCATTGATAAGTTAAAAGCAATGCTTTACACTTGAGAAAAAATGTCCTTGTTTGAAAAAATGTCAGTTTGTTAAACCTTTTAATAATCTGTTTTATAATTGTCTTCAAGATTGTTTACCATAAGAAGTTCATGTAGTTGTTTTGAAAATGTTACAGTTAATGGTCAGCATGTTACTAAGGTCTTGGACTCATAGAATTAGATGGTCTGTGGAAGTATATTAAACGAAACTACAGAAACATTTATGGAGTTGACTGTGGGTCTGTCACTGGGTTCTTATGTTGCCGAGCCAGATTATCCTAATTGTATTGTAATATAACGGTACAATGTAGTTGTTTTCTGCAGTTTAAAAAATGTAACTGAATGCATACTGGAAAGTTCATATTGTTAAATAAAAACTTACAGTTTTTGCTCAAAAAAATTATGACACACTTGAATCCTGGCATCCAACTTCAGAACTAATGAAGTATCTTCTAAGGTCCCTCACTAGACCATGCAGGGTCTCAGGTTCTCTGGCACACCAAATGTGTGTGCCCAATGAGTTCAGCTGCATAAAAGGGAGTGGGGGGGTTGTCTTGTGGTGTTTTGTCTGGTAGTTTGGGGGTTTTTAAAGAGTAGGCACTGCAGAACTGCGCTGGGAGGGCAGCATTTCTTTTTGTTATTGTCAACCTTTCTTTGTATTTAATAACTACCTTTCCTCAGCATAGTAAGTCTGTAAATTGCACAGAAAGTACCATGTTGGAAGAAAACACTACACTGCATATATTAACTGCTACACTTTCTATTTAGGTGTGTTTGCTCTGAGCTTCCTTTTAAGGAAGTAGTATAAAAATTCTGCAGGCTGGGTACTTTTGGTAATTTTGAACACTTTTAATGAATTTTTAGCTATTATTGTTTTCACTTAATGGATAGTTGAAAACTGCATTGATACAGTTTTGTTGCTGTCACCTGATATTTGATATAATTAGCATGGGATTTTTTGTTAGTTAGCTTGCAAACATTTTTGACACACTGGTATTCCCTAACCATGGAATAACATTAGGAAATGAACACTTCTAATAAAAATAAGCCTTTTGAGTTTTATAATCTATACATATGCCAAAATGATTGCAGAGAAAATGAATTTAAAAATAACAGATACTGTTATAATCTTGTATGCTAGGAAGTTAAGACTGCCATCTACTGATTTTTTTCTTAAACCTATTAGTTCCTAGAAAAGTATACTTGCTTTTGTCAAATGGCAGTTCATTTTGATAGTAGCTATATTCCAGCAGCAAGGACCTTTCCAAAATCGGTTTCTGTCCACTAATGCTTCCTCTTGGTGAGATAAAAAATACTTAGTAGTAATAGGGTTTAAAGAAGTTCATGCTACCATGTTGGACTGAACAAGAGAAAATCCTTTATATCCTTAGTTGACTGGAGCCTTCAGAAAACTCGGGTTAGTAAGTCAAGTAGAAATGAGTTGATAATTTATCATAGTCATGTGTATATCTCACAATTACTCTCCTATTTTAAAAAGTAATTGCAAGCTTTATGGGAAAATGATATTAAGGGGCTAAAAAAGTCAAACGAACTCTTAATGTAGTAGACATATCCAAGGTGTATGTTCAGTCCTTACCTTTTTTTTCCTTCTGTACAGCAACGACATCAAGCTTGCCTTGGTTGTGGAAAGCAGATCTGGTCACCCTTTTCATTACCATTTTCAACAGAAATCTTAATATAAAATTGTATTGGTATGAACATGCAGTGCTCTAGCAGCATCATATACACAAATGCCGTCCGCCTCAAAGGATATCCCATGTGCAGAAAGGCATTTCTGTAGAGCTCTTATAAAATACTAGTTTCTATATTAGGAAGATAATGTTGCCTTATGATGTCTTTGTTTCTATAGGCTTGTTACCACAGCTGATAGGTGTTGCTCCAGAAAAGGCTATTAAGCTAACTGTACGTATCTTTTTTTTTTTTCCCCTCCCCCGGCATCCTTTTGTTTGTTAACATACACAGGATTTATTTCCTAAAGTGTGTGAAGGATGACCACTTACAAGCACTCTAATATATATGGTTACGGATGTACTTGATATATGTTAATAAGGAGGAAAAAAACCTTAAAATTGGGTGTAATGTATTGTATCTTTATTAGGTTAATGACTTTGTCAGAGACAAATTTACTAAGAAAGATGGTTCCATTCCACTCCCTGCAGAGGTCCTTGCTGGAGGCTGTGTAAGTATCCATCCTGTATTCCTAGGAAAAATTGATTCTCAGTCACATGCAGTATAATTGGAATGACAGTTAATGGCTGTGCTTTGTTGATTTGAACAGAACTGTTCTTTTTTCTCCCAGTCACAAGAACTAAAAAAAGTACTTTTTCTGTTTTGAAAGCTTTGCATACTTCTGAGTTGAGTTCCCTTGGAATTACGTGCTTGAACAATTTCTTTTGGCCCAGTTTCTAACTTTCAGTTTCAGCAGTGGTTTTATTCACAAAAGGCTAAAGAGAGGGTGCCTTTTTTCTCTCTCTCCATACTTGGGTTGGTGTTCATGGTTAGTTTGGAAACATAGAGGTAGTCCTTGAGAATGGATTATAGCGATCATGTTTGAGTTTCTTTCAGTGGGGATGGGGAGCTAGAACAGTTTAAAAAAATCTTATTTCTTGCTGAAGATTTTAAGAAGGAAAAGAAATACACTCTTCAACTTGCTATATGTGACATTTTTCTATTTATGAAAATGTGGAAAAATTGAACAGTGTAGCCTTATCTTTCAGATTAACAGGTATGAGTGAATATTCTGTTTAAATGACTTTGTCTAAAATGTAGCTACATTACTCCAGACACTAACTACATCCATCATCTAAATACAGTTCAAAACCAAATTGTGTTTTCGTTGAGATTGAGGGCTGTAATGGAGTGGATCCCTTAGCAATCTGTAAGTGGTTTGAATTGATATTGATGCTAGATTTTTTTTTTTTTTTGGTTGTGCATATTGGCTTATTTCATTTGTGGGATTCCCCAACAGTTGTTAACCCTATAAAATGTTTAAGGCTTAAGTTAGGTTTCTTTTGTAGTGGAGAACACTAATAACTTCCAGTTGAGTAGGCTGACAGGCTGGTATAAAACCTCCTCAGCTTACAACAAAACCTGGGGCAGAAAGGTTGTTGACCTCTGCAAACTTTTAATTCAAAGAAGCAGCCCTGAAGGGAGGCTGCTTATAGTTCTGTCTGATTGAATTTAGCAGCCTGGTACATGCTTGAGTCTTCACCTGTCAGTGTACAAAGTTTATTTTCTGAGAAATGTGAGAAAGCAGCTGTGATGTATAGCTAGCAAAAGACTAACCTTTTTCTGGAAAGCTCAATAACACAGAAAGCACATACTGGTAATTTGTAACAGAATTGAATATAGTTAATCAGTGTTTTTCTCTGTGTTGTGGTTAATAATTAAAATCAAACATCTGAGAATCAGTTGTATTATTTTACATTTTTTTGTAGTGAAATGTATAATATTACATTCATTAGAGGCTTTTCCACTTCCTTGTAAGGTATTCCTTTTTCAAAATAACTTCATTGTCTTACTGTAGTGAACATGCAAAAATTGGGGGGAAATCTGAGTTTCAGATAAGCTTTCAGAAATGTGGATGTTTCTGTGAAGCTGAGCAGATTTATAATCTGTCCAAACAGAACCTTTTCTTCTAGCTCACTGTCTTAGCTGATATTCTCATCTCCTTTTTCAAGATAATACTTATCTCACTCAATCTGGGAGAATTTTAAAAAAGTTGGCTAGTTGGCTTCTGTAGGAGAGGAGTTGGCCACAGTTTAGCAACCTCAGGGATGTTCATTTCTTTGTAGCCTCCTCTGGATCATCTGATACCTTACCAGTTGATGACTTTTCTGTCTGTACTGCTGCTTAGTTCCATTTTAGCAATTTCACTTCTTCCTAAATACCAGAATCTTTATTAGCAAGCTTATAAAGTTTATTCTAAAAGTCTGGAAGTGTCAGTTGACTAAAGCAGTAGCAAGTTGATGTGTTAGTCTTTCTGTCTCTCATTCTTAGTAATTTTCATCCTCATTGTGACAGCTCTTTTCAATGTTGACTTGCTTGGAAATAGTGTTGTTCTTCACACTTCTGGTGTTCATTGTATGCTATTTTTCTACAAAATATTCTGAGGCATAACCAACAGTTACATCCGAGGAAGTGCCACAAGTGAGCTTAGTCCATTTCTATGTGCAGGGGCACGCAAGACTTTCTGTTTGGGTGATGCTACCTTTCTTCTTCATTTTTCCTTTAGTCTGTTCCTTTACTCTCTGTTAGTACAAAATGATGTGGGACTGTTTGGGTTTTATATATGCTGAAATTATTTTCAGCATCTGGATTTGGGTAACCTGTTTTTTTTGTGGCTTTTCCTTATTGTTTGACACTTAAATATTTTGCTAATAGTACACTCTAAATATAGGCTAAATTCAAAACATGCTTTTTACTTTGTCATAACATTAGAAGAAACAGCATTATGCCCTTATGTAGATCTCAGAGATGTACTTATTACTGTCTCTGACCATCACTTGCCTGTGTTTAGTGTTGAACCTTCTCCTGATTAGCAGGAATAATGCACTTTTTCATCATTTCTGGTGTGGAACTGGTAGTGGATGAGCAAGCCATATTTTCAGCCGTTTTATAGAGTTTGCAACAGAGGCCTTCCTGACCTTTGAAGGTCCACCCTCTTGTGAGCCGTATAAAAGCACATCGTGCGTGCCACAGTCCTCAACTAGGAACAAAAAAAATTCTTGTGAGGAAGTGGAGGCAGCTTGGGAAGGGCTCCAGCAGATCTAGCAAATTCTCCTCTCTGGATGGCAGTGCCGTATCAAAGCCTATGTATGGTGTTACAGTCTTCTAAGACCCACACATGAGGACAGGTGAAACCTTTGACATTAAGACAGTAGTGATTCAAGAGAACCTGCGTAGGCTGTTCGGTATCCTCAGCTATGGAGAGGAGCAAGAAGTGCTATACCGTCCAGTAAAGGGGCTGCCCACAGACATGTGCCTCCCCCAGAAATGGTAGCTCCGAGAGACTGGATCTCTTTGGCCAAAATCTTACTTCTCAGGCTCCAATTATTCTCAGCTCCTGTAAGGTTATGGAATAAACTCCCGTTCCCAGCAAGAAGAAATGTCTTCATTCTCGTAGCCGTTAACAAAGACATCCGCCCACGCAGTGACCTGTTCATATGGTCAGCTGCCTGTCTGTTGTCTTTCCTTCCTTACTGCAGGGCAGGGACCTCCCGCAGGCAGCCTGTGCCCTGTGCTCCTTGAAACCTACCTGCTAGCTGCTGGGCAATGTAAATGTCTTTGGGAAGTGTAGGGTCTGCTCTGTCAGAGCCCAAATATTCCCAGCTGCTCCCAAGCTGTAGCTGTATTTGAAATCTGCAGAACAGCTACGTGGGGCAGCTCAGTTACAGCGGTCAGGTCATACCTGTCAATGAAAGGGCTCTGGTCCCTGATGGATGAAACTGATATCCCATCTTCCTACTTTCCCGAGAGTATGCTGGTTTGTTAATCATCAACAGCACTATCCACACTTACGCATGTTCAGAGCAAACAATTTCTTTCCCTACTGTTATTGTAATTAATTGAATTACATTTCATTGTAATTCAGTGATCAGCCTGCATTCCTGCCTTTGGAGTTTTCAGCTACCATTAGCTTTGGGTTGCAGGGGGACTGAGTGAGGCTTCGGCAATGCTTTCGTGTATCCCGACAGCAGCTGGGGAAGCAGAGAGCGCATACCTGATATGGACAGTGCTTCTCAAAGGAACTTACACACATGATGCATGTGAGTACATTGTGAAGGGCAAGATGCTGTAGGACAACTGTTTGTCCTCAGTTGGGAAGTGATGTTGAAGTAGACATCTAATGCTATGTAAATGATCCATAAGTAATGTTACAGTAGAAAAAGATGCTGTGATTTTAAGCTGTAATTCCTATGAGTTACACAGGAAAATAATGGATTCTTCCCATCAGTGCAGCTGCATGGTGCTTAGCATTTTGAATGGATGAATCCTGTTTCATCAGAAAGATGTTTCCGATTCATGCTGCAGGGAGGAAGAGGATGTGGGGTGCCAGACAGAAAGGGTCTAAGAACCCTTCTTGGAGGTGTAGGCAATGCATCTGTTGATGATTAGGGGTTGTGTGTTTGTGTGTTTGCACATACATACACATAGAAGGCCAAATTTACCACTGATTTAAAAGTCATATATTTAAACATTAAATGTACCATTTAGTCTAAATATTTTGGTATATTTGTAAAAATATTTTTCATATGTATTTATACATACACATAAACATGTATATAGGCTTATCAGGCAAATAGCTATGTGTCAAATATTTATTTTTGAAAAAAAAATTTAAATGTTACTGTTTTTATTTAACAAACACAAAAATGAATTATAGCTGTCAGTACTTTTCCTTCAAAATTTTGAAGATACTGTACTTCTTTTAATATACTTTAAACAGATAAAGTTAGAAGCAGAATTAAACTTTACTGCTTTATCTTGATCTCGACTGTGGACATTTAAAGTTAGGGAGAAATTTATTCTTTAGTAAAAAAGACAGTAAGCTTCCTGTAGGTGCATGAACAATGACAGCTTTGCCTCGAGAAAGAAGTGCAAGTTCTTTTTGATGTTTTTAAACTAGACTGGTTTAAGTAACATCTTATTTTAGCTGCTTGTATGGGACATACTTGTGGTCCAGGATGTGGTGGCTTCAAGAAGGAAGGAAGGAAGGAAGGAAGGGCTTGAAATAGGCCTCTCCCCCTTTGTAGCATATGCCTCTCGGGTGGAATTGGAAAGGGCAAGAGGTCTCATGTTGCAGGGTCATTTGTGTATTTCCTTCAGCCTTTGGCATGTCATGGGGCGTTTGCTGTGGGATCTCAAACTACATCTTTTCTCTCATAACCTTTGCTGTCAGATTTAGTTCCTTTATTTGCTCCTTGTAGAGTTATTTTACATGACATTAAGGTTAAGTAGAAGCTTTTATTACTGGTATTTTTGATGTGTATGAATAACCTCCATTCAGAAACAAATTTGTCAACCTTTTTTAAAGTGTCTGTTGTAATTTATGTGTGAAGGGAGGTTTTTTGGGGGGGGGAAATCTAGATTTAGTGCACCTTCTTCAAAAGAAATTCAAGGACTGCAATATATACCTCTGTGTGTATATACACGTGCACGTGTATTTAACATACATAGCTGACAGCTGAAGTAAGATATTTTGAAAAAGAATGACAATGATTGCCACTGACTTGCACAGAAGCATGGAGATTTGTATTGCAACCCTGCACACTCCCAGTTCATTTTTATTTGGAGATCCTTTGAGTCACTCTCCTCTGCACCCTCTTTTGGGGAGTGCTCTTCCTTTGTTCCCCAGGCAGCACTCTTCTCTGCCTCACATGTTCTTCCTCAGATAGATAGGCAGCCATTTACTTGAAAAACACCTCAAAACCAAACAAAAAATGACCCTCGCATTCATTTAAAAAAAATACACAATGAAAAAGTGAGTTTTCTTGTGTTACATGTTCTGTATTAAAATCAGTGCTTGTCTTGTCTGTACTTGTGATGTGTCTAAGGACCTAACAGATTTATGCAATTCCTGTGAATTCAGTGCTCCTCTTCATGTGAATCAAATCACTGCTGTGCAGAAAAGTTTGCTGAGCTCCAAGTATAACACTATGAAAAGTCAAGACTTGGATAGAAATACATATTGCTAATAGGGAGTTGGGTATCTTGACAGTTACAGCTCTTTTTGAGAAAGCTGCCTGTCAAGAAGTTTGTCAACACTGTAAATACTCAATGTTCAAAGTGTTAATATAATTAAAGAGCTTTTCAGATGGTTTTCTACTGATAATATAAGTATATGTTAGGATTTTCCTTATATTTTATTTTGCTCAATAACCCAATCATCAAGTAATATTTTAATATTAATATTGTCATAATATATAAACCTGTATTAACTACATACAATTTGTAACATTGTATATATAATTAGTATTGCTACTAAATTATTAAATGTGTTGTGTTTAGAGTCTTCTCTTGTCATTTCTGTATTAGAAGAGGGCTGTTGCTGATTTTAACAGAAATGTAGGCAGTTGGGCACCTAGGAGAGGAGAATGTTAATTACAGGAAGATTGAATTCAGGGTAGAAAATGGAAATGTTTATGAATTGGCCTATTTGTGTTTCTATAGTGGGTGTTAGGCAAATAGGAAGAGTTATTTTGGCTGCTCTGCAGGATGTGCTAATTTATAACATTGAAAATAAAAAATGGAATTTCACATACATATGTAAACAAAGAATGCATATGTAATAGGCAGGTAGCTGGTAATTGTCTAGAAGGAGTGAATTTCTAGCTTAGTGTCTAAAGTTAAAGTTATTTGAATTTTTTGTGTGGTGCGTTATATTATGTAGTAAGAGCATTCTGCTTAGTGTTTTATCTACCAAAATTATTTTAAAAAATTATGTAGGGAAATGAGAAACATTTGAAAATGGTTTTCTGTTTAGTGCAATATGAACAAAAAAATTGGTTATTGTTTAACAGAACTTGCCAGATGCAAATTTTATTTAGATTGGAACTTGGCCTAGCAGGACAGCCATTTCATCTTGCATGTATAGGTGTGTATGAACTGGGAAAGAAGAGGTGAGAGGAGAAGTAAAGAGAGTCTGAAGAATGGCTTTGCACATGAGTGGTGTCAGGTAATAGTAAACACTGTGCAGTAAGTCCAAGGAACAGAGAAGATGGGATCAGTTTGGCTGGTCTGGGAGTTCTAGTGATCTTCCTGATGGTTACAGTAAATGTCCACAAAAATGTAGGCTTTGATTTTCTTTCAGAGAGGTGAAGAAGCGAGAGAATAAAACGGAAGATTAACAACCTAGACTGATTATTTGAGTGGGAAGTGTTAAAGACGGTAACTACTACAGTGGAGATAATAAGCAAAAGCAGGAGTTGATCTCCCACTGTTTGGGTCAAGGTGCTTTAGTAAAGCCATAACAATGATGATTCTAAATGTCAACATTGAGTGAAGTAATAAACGGTGCTTGCAATTAAAGGATGGCAGTGTGCTCAGCAAAGGTTCAGTGAAGTATCGGGTGCTTGGTCAGTGAAGATTTTGATGCTTCGTGCCCCCTATCCCGTAGATGGTACCCAAGTGCCTGGTCGTTCTCAGTCAGAGCTGTTGAGGTTTGCAATGCTCTTTTGTCTCAAGTCTAGAATAATTCAAGTTACGAACTTCTAAGGCATGCTTCAACACTAATCTCAAGTTTATTCTGCCTGCTGCTGGAGAGAGGAAGATTGTGCTATAGGCAGAAAGGATTAGCGTTCATTAGTTCTGAATCAATTAGCAGAGAACACCATGCGTGCTGTCCAGGAGGTGCTGTAGCAGACTATTGATTTTACTTCACCCACACCCACAAACACCCCGAGCATCACAAAGAGAGTTTATTTCCTGGGCAGTTTGGAAGTGGAAAAAAGCTTTAATTGCAGATGTTCTGCATCTTTTTCCTTCAGTAAAGTTTGATGGGTTGGAGGAATAGATCAGATTTAAGAGCAGCTTTTAGATTGTGGAAGAAATGCTTTTTAAAGTTGGCTGTATTCAAGTGGTTATATGCCATAAATTTTAAGGAAGTGGTTTTAATTTTTAAATGAAAAAAGGTGACTTAGGAAGAGGGGGGAAAAAGAAAGCTTAGTAAAATTTAGCTGTTTTGTGATTAACCACACACTTCTCCAGAAATGAATGGTAGTACCTACAGCAAACCAGGGAGAAATCTAAACGTCATTTTAAATAGGTTTACGTGCTTCTGAAACTGAACTGTCAGATTGAATCTCTCTCAAATCTGAAACACAGTTCTTTGAAGGTCTTTGGTTAAAGTGCAGAATCTGAAGCAGCTCTGCAACACTATTGCTTTGCAAGAATAGTCCTTCAGCACTGCTAACAGAATATTTCCTGCATGTAAAATCTGTCATGCTCAGCTCAGAGAAAGATAATGACTCCTGTTTCTATCTAGTATCATATTTTGAAATGTTGCTCTTCCTATTTAAATTTTATATTTTGTTTCCACTTAGGACAATTAAAGGCTGCTAAACAAAACTCCAAACACCTTTTCTAATAATTTAAAATTACACCATTAAATGCAAATTTACTTCTTAAACAGCATCACCACTAAATGCAAATAACATGTCTACACATTGGTGATGGATTATTATTGAATAAACATAAGGTTGTCTTTATATGTGTTTGATGCTCTAGTAGCACAAGTCTAGTGATTATTTTAGTTTAGTATTTCATGAAATATCTGATAGACTTTTAAACACAACCACAACTTTTAGAAAGTGGTATCAAGGAGAAAAGCAGAGACAAACTGAGTTAATCCACCTCTGTGGACTATAAATATATAAATGTAAAAATTTATTTCGTACAAACCCATGATTTCTGATTCAGGGCTTTTAACTTGCAGACAGGTGCTTTATTAAATATCTCTTGTATATCTTTACATGAGAATATCAGCCAATGCGGTAAGAAATGAAGGCACTCAGCACCTTGCAGAAGTCAACCTGTCACCACATGCTCTAGTAATGCAATTTACTTTCTTTTTCTTGGGTTTGCAGGCAGGAGCTTCCCAGGTCATCTTCACTAATCCTCTGGAGATTGTAAAGATTCGGTTGCAGGTAGCAGGAGAAATTACTACAGGACCCAGAGTCAGTGCCCTCTCTGTTATAAAAGATTTAGGCGTTCTTGGTCTTTATAAGGTATGTATTTCTGCTTTGAGCAGCTTCACCATTTTATGTTTTATGCTAAACTTTTATACTGTTGTAACAAAAACTGTTAAAAACAAAGACATCTTTTGAATTTAAAACCAATTTCTTCCTGCAGGGCAGCCCCACAGTGGAAAACTGAAGAAAACCCACTTCTATATTAAGGCAGTGGGATACAAAAAACTACTCCCCCATTCTATCCTTTGGGCTTTTATGCCAAGCTACAGGGAGTCCTGTATTGCAGACCTGCTGTCTTCTGGCACTGATCATTTCGTTTGGTGGGGTTTTGTGAAAAGTTTCTTTAGCTTTCGCTGTGTGTTTTTCTTACGTTTATTTTGAATCTCTGTTATCTCTATTGTTATCTTTGCAGCAGGATATTCTCTTTGTCTTAATAATTTGATGGCAGTGAAACAGTAGTGGAGTTTAGTAGGATTCAGATTTTTAAGAAGTTAAGTGGTGGGATTTGTCAATAACAAAAAAAAAGCCCATACTGTACTGTATTTCAGCAGAATGCCAGTCAACAGATTCCTTCCCTGCAGGTATACTTACTGCCATCATTACAGATCAGATGTAATGGAGCAGAAGCTATTAGTTTTCTTAAACAAGGAAGAGTATTTCTTCCTGTATCTTCTGCCAGTGCAAGGGGTAATACGTAAATTCAGCAGTTGTATTAGCTGTGCACTTACAAAATGTCATTTTACATGATTTGTCCATAGACCTGCAATAATACTGTAAAAATGTGCAAATTTACTTTTAGAGCTGATGCTTTTGTTTTGAATTCAGTAGATGAGATTCATGACCACTACATTTCCTAAAGATCATAGGTGTTTTGGTACATGGGACAAAATTACCATTTCTGTTTGCAGTGATTAAACAATTGAGCTTACTAAAAATTCTCCTGATCTTTAGAATTGCATTATCATTTGTGAAGAACTGTAAGAACTTATTTTAGAGCATAAAGTATCTGCGTGAAAATAATTGAAGGAACATATTTCTCTACAGCAGGTCTTCTGCTTAAGCCACGTAGGGTTTGTGATGTGTGCTGTCTGTTAATATCACTACTGGGTGACTGGCATCGGGTGGGTCCATTGTGTGGAGGCTGCTGGCTTGGAGTATACCGGTTGGGTATTTAGGCAAGGAGTGGTGTTTTTGTATAGTGCATGCTTTCGGGGTATGCAAATGAGATTTTTGGACGTACAAGGGCTTATTTGAGCTTTGTACAGGAGTTATTTTATTTGGTAGCAGACTGATGACTGAAGTTACTAAAAGAAGAATATTAGATATGTTTTATTATGAGTATTCCACTGTTTTTACACCATGCAAAGTTCTGTTAAAGGAACTCTTTAACGCTAGTTTGTGGCCAGGAGCTACTCCTTGCACTATTACTGTAGGCTGCCAGTTTTGTCTCCCTGTATCTTCCCCTTACTAAATGTTTCCCATTTTGCAGCAGTTTCCCTCTTTTTGCTAACCTTCCAGTACAGCTTTTTCAGTCAACCAGATGATGATCGGTGGAGATCAGTATGAGGTCTTACAGTTCTCACTGGTGTTTTAGTAGTGCTTTTGTGTTTGGCGGAAAAAATGGCATGCAAAGACTTGTCTTGCTGCTTCCATGGTTGTGGTGGTTGTCAGCAAGACATAAGGACAGACCTTTGTCACTTTCTTCATCGCATTTGGACACATCGTATGTAAAAGGTATTTATCCTAGGTACTGATGTGAGGATTGATGTCACATATTGCTTACCGAAATTAGACATGAACCTTGACTCTTCCTCATTCTAGAAACTTACTTTAGATGTGCTTTATTCTTTTTTCAAGCTCAACCCTACATCTTCTGTTTCCTGAGACGTTTTATTTTCTGTGTTATTTACCTGGTAGATCAAAAGAGTTGCTACTTCTTGGGCTCAAGCTGCTTGCTGGGTATCAATTTTAATCTTGTTTACAAAATTGATTTGTATTATGTCTCTTTTTCTATGTGACAGGGTGCCAAAGCATGTTTCCTCAGAGACATTCCCTTTTCTGCAATCTACTTTCCTGTTTATGCTCATAGTAAACTGATGCTTGCTGATGAAAATGGCCATGTGGGAGGGCTTCATCTCCTTGCAGCTGGAGCCATTGCAGGTAATTTTACAGAATGTTTTCTAGAAGTAATTTTTTTTTCTTTTAGTGAGCCATATTTAATATTCATTCAGTAGCCCCATATAAAGGAAGGGTACTGTACCATTGTATCTGATTTAATCTAAATTTGATCACTGTTATCCTTAGTGGGAGGTGATGTAATTTTGATGAGAGCTAATTACATTTGCATAATGTGGATAAACAGCGTAATGCAGCTCAGCAACTTGTAGTCAAATTTGATCTGTCTGTCTCAATGGGGTTTTACTTGTTACAGTGCTCTCAGAGTTGAAGGCTAATTTGAATCTTTGATGAACATAAGATGAGAGATCATAAGAGCTAAGGAGAAAATGACTTACCTAGTTTTGGATTCCTGAATAACTGAGAAGAAACTTTGTTCAAATGTAATTGCTAAAAATAGGGCATTAGTTTGTAAAGAAGCTGAAGTTAAAGTATCATACTCTGAAATTTAAAATATTTTAAGGCTTCTAAAAAATGTTTAGTATAAAGAGAATATGCAGTGGTGATAAAACGTTGTTTTTACTAAATGGCAAGTGGTATAAAAATAATAGAAGTAGGAACTGTAGTGGTGGTCATCTAAAAACACGGATACAGATGGCCAGATTCTGCACTGCCACAGAGTGGATCACTAGGATGAAAACCAGGTATCTGCAGCCTCTCAATTGTGAACGATTCAGTGTTGGAATCTGTGCAGTTTAGAAACATCAGTGGCTGACCGGACCTTTTGTTACTTGTTACAGTCGTAAGGAATCACTATATATACATCAGTCATGAGCCATCCGTGTGTAAAGAGCAGTTTCCCATATTGGACTTGATACAGAGCTTGGCCGCACCTGCTCTTTGCCAGTTGGTAGGTTCCTCGTGCCAGACGGAAGGGAGACACCAGCTAGGAAACTACTAACAGATTCGTCGCCCTGTTTATTCTCAAGTAATGCAGAGCTGCCAGGAATGGAAAATTATTTAGCTTACTGTACTCATAGAAGCACATACAAATATTATTATTTAACTTGTATCTCATACAAAGACTCACTGTTTTTACATTACAGGCTTCACAGCTTCTCTTCGTTTGTTTGATTAATGTTTCTGGGTCACCCATACTAAGTGATGAACCCTATTAAAAATGCGTGTACATCTTGTAGGCCTAGTTTTATAGCACGTACAGGAGTCTGCCTTTCTGAATTTCAAATTTCAAATTCCCGATTGCTCGATCTATTCCTGTTACGCATGTGCAGTAGGGAAGAATACAGTCTGAACATACTTGCCTGTAAAGGAAAATCTGCATATGGTTGCAATTAGCATATGCTTGTAGGCTTAACTATATTGCTTCTGTTTTCCTCTAAAACATCCTGAAGTGATCAGCAACACTTCAAAGTTTATGATCACCTATGCAAATCGGTGACTTGTTAAATTTTTAATTCAATATTAACCAATTGTAAAAAAGTTCAACAGAAGTCAAAATCAATTTCAAAATTCTAAGATGATGGTTCCTCTTCTTAAGAGGATGACATTTTTACAGCATTCAGAAGTATTCAGAAATATCTCAGATAACACAGTTGTATACTGTGGAGTACATTTCTGAAAACTTTCTCCTTTCCTTTGACTAGAAAGCTGAGTGGTGCCTTGGAAGTGGAGATTTGTTCTTCCATCACTGTTGGCTATTATCACGCTGTTGGTACTAAGCAGGCTTGTAAAACACCTTCATTGTCCTCAGTCTTTTTATGGCTTGCCTGTTGAAGTAAGCAGCATCTATTCTCCTACAGAACAGTCCAAACAGCAGTACAGACATATTTCTGTAGAATAGGTGTTTTAAGTAGTAGTTTTCTTATTAACACCTTTAACAAATGGATGTGTAGGATTCAACTTCCCACATCAATCATCTATGTAATGTGCAAAATATGTTGTAGAGTATTAACAAATACAGTAAGGTTGCACAACTAATTTTTGTCATGGATATCTCTTATTACATATATAGCATATGTGTGAATTTAAAAGTGCTTCTCTTATCTTTTTGAAACTACTGATAATGACAAACCACTAGAAGATGTTGAGAGAATTGCTGTTGATAGTTTATTATTATTTTCTTTACTATCAGTTATAGCCTTTAAATTTAGAAGAAACTCAAAACAATTATACCAAGCACAACAGTTTATATTAGCATCAAGTGTAAGAACTTGCATTTTTAGTAATGTCTAATCCTTGCAAAAAATTAAAGTTTGCAGTTGTATTTTTCAGTTAGAAGTGTTTCATCTTTTACAAGATTCTGTGTGCAAATTAAATGTGGTTTTCTTCTAAAAGGTGTGCCTGCTGCTTCTTTGGTAACCCCTGCTGATGTCATCAAGACAAGACTGCAAGTGGCAGCTCGCGCTGGTCAGACAACATACAGTGGAGTTATCGACTGCTTTGGAAAGATTCTAAGGGAAGAAGGCCCTTCGGCTTTTTGGAAGGGAGCTGGAGGTGAGAAATGCACTCTCAGTATTAAGGCTCACCCCGAATCTGCAAATTAGCACTTGCTTTGTTAAGGACTCAAATTAGAGCAGTAGTTACAAGGTTTGATTCTGAAAAACATAACCTCTTGTTAAAAATGTTTAGCTTCTCTCCTGAGAAATTTTTTTCTTTGACACTACGATTTGTACTATTTAACAGCTCGTGTGTTCAGATCTTCACCCCAGTTTGGTGTTACTTTGGTCACTTATGAACTTCTGCAGCGATGGTTTTATGTCGATTTTGGAGGCATGTAAGTCAAATATTTGCTTTTTTGGAAAAAAACGGCCAAGTTAAAGACCTTACTTTTTTTCATACATGGGACCTCTTAAACTTGCTGACTTTGAACACCTGTGGTGTGCAAAAAAATCCCCCCCTCCTCATATAATTGAGACAAACTCACCTGTTAATACTAAACAGATGAGAAGAGAAAGAGCCATTTCATATTTATTTTAATACACTACATAAAATTTGTATTTCCACTCTATTTTCCCTGTGCCAGTGGAAGTTAAAAGAATTTACAAAGCTATCAGTAAAAATGTAGCTTCACTTTTGGCCTTGATTTCCCATTAAGTAGTGGTCAGAACTCAACTTACTTTACTAGACCAGAGAAGTGAATTAATTAAGGTCAGCTTTAACAGTCTTCCATACTCAGACAAAAGCCTTAAGTATTTAGTCTATCTTTTGTAAAGTTATTCAGGCTTAAGAAAACACTTTAAATAAAGGAAAGGCTTTTTTTTCTTTTTCTTTCTTCAAACAGCAAACCTTCCGGATCAGAACCTACCCCAAAAACTCGAATTTCAGATCTTCCTCCTGTTAACCCTGAGCACATAGGTGGATACAGACTTGCTACAGCTACATTTGCTGGTATAGAAAATAAATTTGGTTTATATCTTCCTAAGTTTCGATCTCCTGGCATCACCTTGGCTCAGCCAAAAGGTAGCAGCTGAATCCTGAAAAGATGTTTCAACCTAACAAAGTGATGCAGTGGAAAAAAGTTCACAAGAGTAGTACTGTATTTCTTCCAGTCAGCTGCATGTTGTTCTAGCTGAACTGAGCTTGCAAATCTAATTACTCCTTTCTAATATTAATACATACCTGCATTTATTTTATTTGCACAAAAGAAACTGATTGAAGCTGTGGTTCTATGCCTTGTTTTAACCAGTGGCATGAATCTGTAGCCTAGACTTTGCCTTGCACAGCTTGCATTTAATGTTACTGTACATATTGTACATCTTTGTACAGAGACATCATGGCATCTATATACATACATTTATATAATGGGTATTGCAGTTCAAAATAGTTTGAAATGTACAGAATGTTTTGAAGGTGTTTTGTTAACAATCACAACAATAAAATATTTAAAAACACTTAAGTCAGTTCACTACTTTGTGTTTATAGAGAAGTTGTTCAGTGTGGGGTTTTTTTTCCCTCCACAGATTACAGATTAAAATCTAAAGATCAGATGCACCCATTTAATGAATGTACAGTACAGAACATAGCCTCTGAAGGAATGCATTTCACTGCTAGTTACAGCAAAGATATTAAAATGCAATGTGCTGCCTTGTAAAAGAACATAGGAATTAGATAAGCACATGCAATATTTTATTTTGCAGTACTACTTTGTAACAAGGAATTCCCTCGAAATACATGTTAATACTAAATGTGTGATAAATACACTACCATAGAGGTAAGATCTATCACACAATGAGGTATTTGCCAGGTATTAGCAGACTCAAGAATTTTTACAGGATTTATTACTCAGAGTGCTTTTTTCCAGAATGGAAGTTTTTTTTATAAAAAAGTGAGGGCATTCTCTTTATTTCTAGATTGTTTTACCATTAAAAAATCAGGTTATTCTGGAAAAAAAAAAAAACCCACACCGACTTTTACATTCCTTTTATGTGCAAAACTGATTGTTTAGATTTCCAGTTGAGTGGAAGGCTAAGTAAAAGGAGAGGAGAAAGGAAAAGCTTGAACTATTTCTGGCCTAATGTCTGCCAAAAGTTTATCGGGTGTAATTTTTAAATGCAAAAATGTCAGAGGAAATAGGGGTGTCTAGATTTCTAGTCCTAGAAGAAAAGTAGTTATACTACCCCTACAGCCAGAAAAGAAATGGGTGGGTTTCCAGCCTTGCTTACTGAAGTATGACAACCTTCAATCTTTAGTTTTACATGTTTCTTTCAGGATTAAACATGCTGGAGTACAGTGTATCCCAGTGGTATAAACTGATTTGAGGTTCTGCTGTTTTCTTGCTCTGGTGACAGCAGGCCAATATGAAGAGTTTTAGTGGCTTCTAAGTTAGTTAGTGGCTTCTTAAAAACTAAACACTACAAACAGACAAGCCTTTCTTCAGTTCTAGCCTCTAAGCAAGATGCAAAATCTTTTGGTGCTGAATAATATTTAGTGAGCTAAAGGTTAGAATACATTGAACTTGGGAGTTTGATCACTATTCTGCAACATGCATATATGTAACCCCATTAGAAGGCTTCCAGTCTTTGTTTTTTTCTGTTTAAAGAATTACCTGTTCTGTGGAGTTTTCTAGAGACAGGCTTCCCAGGAACTCTCTGCCATATCTACTTATTTCGTTCTGCATTTTCTAAATAGATAGAAAAATGGTAGGTACCTACTGGCATTTAATCTTAGTCACAGCTTGTTGACTGGCTTGATCAAGGCCTTAGGATACTTTACAATGCGAGATAGCATTTGTGTTTCTTACAGCTCCAAAACCAGACAGTGTGGCTCCCAGAATGATCGTTTACAGTATCTAGCATCACTGTTGCTCTCGTAATGTTGCAGGTATGGGTTTTACAATATCTTTAACCTGTACTCAACTGTTTTGTGAGGGAGGAACACAAGCAGGAATGAATACAGAATAGTTCATTGAAAATTATTAAAAGGTTGAAATTATGTAAAACTAATGCCATATGACCTATATGTTTCTGCCACAATCCATTGAAAGAAAGCCTTATATTTTCAGAAATACAGTAGATAAATCTGAAGGAAATGTATTATTAAATAAGAAGTAATAATCTCAGTAAAAAAACCCAAAACACCAAACACCCACCCCCCTGCCTCCCCCTGCCAAAAAACCCAGCAAGACAACAGAACATTCTGCTTGTTAAGAATTCTTGTGCCTAAAGGGTAAAAATCATCACATGGTGTGCCTGTTCTTTATATAGTTCACATGTTTCTCAACTGAACAGATAGCTGCTCTCCTCAGGTTCAGGAAAACATACAAAGTAAACATAAAACTGAACAGCATGACTTTGCATTAAAAAGAGGGGGGGGACTTTTGACAAGCCAACACCAGTGGAAGCCAAATAAATTTCACTTTCAAACCCACTGAAAACGAGAACCTCCTGAAGGCAGAACTGCTGTTACTGCTGCCTGTGTCTCTTAAGAGCTGCTTGTAACAGAACTGAGACAAGGAGAAATAGAAAAAAAAAACCCCCACAACTTAAAACACAAACAATGAAGGAACAATAAGAATACTTCTGGACATAAAGCTGATTAAAGAATATAAACCTATTTCCTACTTCTAAGCATATAAAACAGCTCTTCTGGCAAAGCCATAAGCTTGTAGCAGATTAAGAATACCAGAAACAAACCTAGAGTCGTAAGTTAAAGAAACCAATATTGGTTTAGTGCCCACTTAGTACAAGTCAGAATATTTACTAAAAAACCAAAACCCCACAAACAATACCCCCCCTCCCCAAACCTGAAACCCAAACCCCGTCTCAATGGGAAACTTTATAATGTCCTAAGAAAGATGTATTAAAAAAATTTAACAAAAATTCCAACCATTCTGTTTCAAGCCATTGAGAGGTTTTGTTTCAATAAAAACATTAAAAAAGCAATGAAAACGTCTTTCTTTAACTTAATACGGAAAATCAGTAGCAAGTCTGTAGTTATCAGAATGCAAATCATCATGCTACAGAAATTAAGTGAAGATCTAGTTCCTTATCCTTTGGAAAAGAAAACTTTGACAACAGTAACCTTTTTCCTTTTGCCTGATTGCTACAGTAGGAAGTGGAGGTCAGGGGCAGAAAACAACTCCTTGATGTGTGTAGTAAAATGAAACCAGCAGCTCCCAGGAACTCTCTACTTTCAAACTACTGAAGGGACACAGATTAGGGGTCAGGGCAGCTGACAAGTGCTCATATAATATTTATTTATGAATCAGTCTCTCCTTTTAATGTACCAATTCAAACAAAAGAACTCATTATTATTAAATACGTATTTCATTAATTCAGGTCCAATTATCAAGTTTGTAACTACAGACAAATTTTTATTCATATATATTACCCACTATCAGAGTCTGAGGCTTATCTATATATAAACAATGAAACTTACTTGGAACACATGCATGCATATCCATGGGTAATTTGAAGAGTTCAAATTAAAGAATGCTTCAGAAATTTACTACCTAATGAAGGTTAGTCTGTGTAATATAGAAAGTTTAGTTTAGAAACAGAACTTTTACTTTTCAGAAATAGATACTGTTACAAAGTGGAAATTTCAGAAGCCCAATAGTAAATTTACATCAGGTTAGTGTTTCAGCAAAAGAAGTTCCTTGCAAAGTCAAAGTTAACTGTATTAAAAGGTACACAAATCCAAGAATGTGCTTGTAATTTATATATAAAAAGTGACAATGCAAGATCAGATTTTCAGTGATCTTAATACATTTCAAAGTCCATAGCTGAATCCATATATTCCTCCCTTAAGCTATTATTTGAACTGACACATGCTTACACTTTTTAAGATTTGCATCAAATCATTCACAAGTCTACCACTGCTGCCTATTTTTAATGATCTACGCTGGTATGCGGGTTGCAGCTTCCTCTTCTGCATCAGCTCTGTTAGCATTTATTTCTGCCAGCGTTCGACCAAATCGAGTCCACTCATCACTGCGTGGAACGGCAACTTGCTGTTGACAAAGAAAATGTTATTTAAACCTACTTATAAATAAAAACTGAGCTCATTTTGAACAGCAGAGTGCTTAAGTAATATTCAGAAGAGGTTCCAACAGAAAAGCTTACCTTTACTTAGTGTAACTTTTAAAATAGTCTGAACATCAAAAGCTCTAACTAATAAAAGAAGCAGAATTTGAGAATCTGGTATTTAAGTATGTAATGGTACTATCACAAGCTCGCATGATAGGTCTCCATATGAGAGACTGCCTCCAAAGGCACTACTAATGCCGTATCATCATCCCATCAATTAGTTACATACTACTGCAGTACACATACTTGCAATAGCAACAGCTTCACTGTAGGAACAAAGTCAAGACTGCTTCACTGCAAAATTTTTTGTTCAGTACTTCTCAAGCTATGGTCAGAATTCACATGTGCCAGTTATAAAGATAAAATCTCTACAAACCAACCCACTGATTCTTTCATCTTATTTCACCAGCCTTACAATAATGTTTTTATTTTTTGATTGGCTGCCAGATAGCATGCTAAAAAGTTATGCTAGAATACCTGAAATAGACACAAAAAGGAAACATTAATTTGAAAATAAAAATTAAACATTATTCCTCTAATCACAGGGGAAAAAAGTTAAAAGCAAGTTGCTAAATAAAAGTCAAAGAAACTTGAGTGTTTTGTAACGTACTTTGCACGATAAATGGTATACATACCTCTCCCACATCATATATAACTATTTGTCCCTCTGAATCACCTACAGCAATCTCTCTCCCAGAATGCGTCCATCTCACACGGTTCAGAGCAGGATTGCCCTCCACAGTAATGCTTGCAGTTGGCACCTGTATCCATTTAAAACACATTGCCAAAAATGCATGAGGATTCCATAAAGTAGAGATTATAGAACACACCTAGTCCCTCAGTGTTGTATCAAAAGAAGTGCCCAACATTTCAGCTGAGGCAGAGTACGTAAATCTCAAAGACTCTCAGTGGCCTTAAGCTATCACCAGTGACATGACCAAAACAACACATCTTCTGTCCCTTGGCCAAAGTACAAACATCCTTTATCAAAAAGCACATCTGCACTCTTGTCATGAGGCAGGAGGCCTAGACATGCATTCAGTCAGACAGCAAGGAGGAACCCTGGGATCTCAAGAAAGATATGACAGAAGGCAGGGATGAAGTCAGCTGCTTTAGCAGGTCAAATCCTGTCCAAAGGCTAGAACCGGGTAATTCCAATTTGAAGCCATAGGCTGGCATATTGCTCCTACAGAACTGCTCTTTCTTCTATATGCAGTTTTAAGAAGGTGAGATTTAAGTACCAAGTATCTGTCAGGTTCTTCCTGTCACCTACATCCAAGAAGTTTAAATCTCAGAAAAGATTCATACTATAATTAAGTTTATAACTCACACTAGAAAACCCAAACATTCAATTCTCTAAGTTTAGAAACAAATTACAATTTCACTGCAATAGTAATATGGCAATAGGAACAACAGTGGTGCGTGGGTAACAGGTTTGTTCACACTGTTAAGCTATAGGCTGCCAAGGTCATACTGGGGGAGGTCTATAATCACTTTCACAACATGGATCAGTGTTACACCAACAGATGTTTTGCACTTGTGCTACAGGTAAAACAAGTTAATTACCACTGTCATTCATTATGAGGAGTCATCTGAATTACAACCTTGTAATCAAAGAATGATACTTATTACACAGAAACTACTGGAAGTACAGAATATTTAAGAACAACAACAAAAAACCAGACCAAAACACTATGGTAAACTCCTGACACGTTTTCCCCCAAAGTGTACAAACACCTTTCCAGCTACATTTGACTGTTAACCTGACTGCCTCACCTCAGTATCATTGTTGAGATTCCACAGGTCAAGCCTGCCCATCCCATCCACACAGGCAAACAAGGCAGGGTGAGTTGGAGACCACATCACATCATAAACATAATCTGAGTTGTCTTCAAAGGAGTAGAGAGGTTTGTTATTCTGAAAAAAGCAAACGTAATGCAATACCCAAACTCTGCACTTCAAAACTATAAAGCTAACGGGTAAAGCAAAATACGGAATTCCAACAGCATTATCAGCAATAACTAAAAAGCAATTCACATTTTGACTTACTTTAAAAAATGCCTCTCCAAAAAGCAGCCCAAAATTAATGCTATTATTAAAGGGATGCTTTCCAAAGCATGCAGCCTTTTTGCTGGCTGCTACTATAAAACAAACCAGTAGCAAGCCAATATAGTAAGAGATTGTAAATTTAATGCATTAAGAATCTTGTAAATCAAGCCAATGATAACACAGTGACAGCACTTCAGACTATTACTGGGAGATTGTGACTCTGCTTCCTCGGCTTTGCATTCCTCAGGGCATCAAACCAACAGAGAAAGAGGTACTTCTGGCAATGGGAATGACAGATATTTCAACTGTAAGCCTCACAGAGTTTAACTGACATCAGTTTTGGTGCTGTCCCCATAGTCTTCCACAAAATTGTAGCAAAACATTTGCCCTATGCATAATATGAAGTAACTGATTTTACAACATTTGGTTACATTGTAAATCGGTGTTGATAACAAAGGGCAAAAGGATGAACAGAATGGATCAGAAGTATAGAAATGACGTACAATCAGAAAGCAAAGCTTTACGTTGTCAACTATAGTTTTGTTCATCAGCTGTCTCCTCTTTGCAGGACTGCTGCTAGGAACCTAGAGAGCTTCACACGACTTGACTTCGGTTTACTGAAGTTTCTTAAGTAACTTACATTATAGCACCACCTTGTGTCAAGGACTACAAAGAAAATCACTGAACTGTTACCTTAGTTGTCCAAAGCTTTACTGTCCAGTCAAAAGAAGAGGTGACAAAAAGATGCGAGAAGTCTACAGGTCCAACTGCTGCATGGCAGTTGATACCTGTGATTGGTCCCTGGTGTCCTTCAAACATCTCACTGATTCCAGCTTTGCTGTTTTAGAATATATAACCAGGGTTAATTTATCTGGAAACCATACATCTGCAGACAGAGATAGCACTGAAATGCAATTTATATATAGCCACAAGACGATTTTGCTGCTTTGTATGGATGTTACCCCACTGCAAAAGGCTTCATCACATCACAACAGGATCACAGAAGACCAGGCTTGAATAAGGACCTTAACTTCGACATGTTTTCTGCTAACCTTAAGTGCCAAAATATACCATAGGGAGAAGAGACTCATTCAGCAGGTATCAGTCCACGCATTTAACTACGTTGTTCTCCAAGCAATAGCTAAAACTTCCATTCATACAAAGAACGAAATCCAGTCCTCAGAAACAAGCATAAAACTCCCAGTGACTTAAGAGAAGTTGCATGTACCTTATGGACACAGGGTTCAGACATAAAACAGTAACAATATATCCCTAATAGCCTCCTATCAGAAACAATGAAAAAGAAGGGGAGAACAGATGGGAAGGATGTTACACAAAAGTGATACAATTTTGGGTATTTTGGAACCAAAAAGCTGTGCAGCAAGGTGGTGTGTATTTGAGATGAAACCTGGACACTCAATTATATTTAAGAAAGCAATTGATAAGATACAGTCAGACAATTTCAAAATAGATTGAACAGCAGGAGAAAAGCTAGCCAATTTAAGATTTGTGCGTGATGTTACTGTACAATTATCTACAGAACTGATACGAAGTTTGGAATGTTCTGCTACAATTCAAATGAATAAAACTGCAGTGACCTACGCTGCCCTCATCAACACAACTCCTAGTCACTGAAGTACCAATAGTACCAATTCAATATTCCAACTTCTTCTGGTTTTAATGAAGCTCCTACTCAGAGAAAAAGTGCACATGAATTCATATACAGCTATTTTGAACTCCTTCAAGACAAAGGAGTAAATATGCACTATAAATAATTTTAGCAGTGTAAAGCATGCAGGGACTCATCCTTTCACTATTTTTATTTCTTCTGAATAATTAAAGTTTGTATTCACCTGCCATGACGGCATGCAGTGTACACTGAGCCTTCTTCACTGCCAACAACAAAGTTGTTGACATCTCCGATAGGGAAGGACATGCAGGTAACAGCCACGGCCTTGGACTGTTTGTGAACCAGCTCCATGCTATCCTGTGGTGAAAATATCAGCAACTTACTTTAAAAAAAAAACAAAAACCTGAAATATTAACATCTACAAAGTCATTTAGATTTCTCAATAGAAGGTTGAGGGGGTTTTTTGTATTTTACTTGTACAAAATTGGGCAAGAATAAGAAAGTTATTTCTTGTTAAAATTGTGTTCACCACTAACACAAGTGCAAAAAATATACAAAAGGATCAACAGACAATATTTGATTCCACAGGTGGGGGAGTATTTTACTAAATACTTATCAGGCTGCCTTAAGTATAATTCTGTGTGTTGGGAAAATGTTTATTAATGCTTTTTAGATTCATTAAGTTTTTACAAAATACTATATATATCCAAAGATATCTTACCTGTGGTTGGGAAAGCATGTCCAGACTCCAAGAGCATATTTTCCCATCAGTTGAGATACTAATCAAGTTATGAGCATTCTGGGTCCCAACAACATTTACACAGTACACTGGGTGCTAAGAAATGTAAAATACTATCAGAAAAAGGAATTTCCAAGTAACAACCAATTCTGGTATAATTAATATACAACTTCACCATTTAACAAAGCATAAAAGATTGATCACAGTACAGTACAAAGAATACTTCCCTATAAAACTGTTACTTGTTTTTCCTGACACTTGGATTTTTATGAATAGCCTGGTTCTTCAGTGATAGCATTGGCAAAATATGGACATAAACATTTAAGCATTATCAATCAAGTGCACTGGACAGAGTTTCCTAGAGGTTAAATACTTCTCAACAGGGAACAGTCCTTGAAGACATTTCACCCCCTACCGTGTGAGCAGCAGCTGAAAGTGGAGTTCTCTGCACTGGGGTTCTCTTATTGCTGCGATTATCCCATAGCACTATTTGGCCTGAGTACGTGCCACCAACCACCAAATTGGGATGAAATTTTGCAAATGTAGCTGACATCACTGCTGACTGAAAGGAAAAAAAACAAACAACAAAATACACAAAAAACCCTATCATTTAACAACGCTATGTCTAAAACTAAAGAAAATGGGACCAAATATCAGAGTAAGTTCTTTGCCTAGATTTATTCAATATGCTATTTCACTGTCCAATTACTTAAGGATTCACAAACCCTTTGTGAACCCCCAATTGTCTTTTAGTTTTAATTTGTATTCATAAAATGAAGTCTTCCTCCTCTTTTCTTTCATAGGTATACATTTGTATTCCTCCTACTGTAGTTTGTTAGCAAGGGAAGGCCCAGTAATGCACAAGATGTTAATAATGTTTTGCCACATTCTGTGGTCATTTTCTTAGAGAATGTACAAATCCATTTTGATATAATAAAGTTACTTTTGCAACCTGGGCTTTGACAGTAATCTGACAACACGAGATTAAGTTTTGATTCAGCTATGTAATTTTTCAGAAGTATGGCATTTTGAAAATAAAGTGGCTATCCCAGGCTTGGCATAATGGAAGAGATCTGTATGGTTTTATCTTTCAGAAAACTACTAGAAAACTTCCATCTGCCTTTTTCTTGATGCATATGTTTCTAGTTTTCATCCTTGCTCCATCTCCTCAGGCCATCTTCATTTTATTCAGTAAACTAAGCTCTAGTAGTATACAATCCCACCCAATCCCCTTACATACAAACCTTCTTTGTGGTTCAACCATTACACAAGAAGGTTTTCTGGTTTTTAAATAAGTTAAAATAACAAAATGAGTTCTCAAACGAGACTGAATTCTGAATGATGTCAGAGATTCTGAAACAGAATAATATTTCTAAACTGAAATCTCTAGCTATCAACATCTGTTTGCAAATACACAAACACACACAAAAGTGAATGCCAGCCCAATGAAATCATTATGTTGATAAGCATAAGAAAGGTACTTGTCCAAGTTCATCAACATAATATCTTTAGCCTCCCGACACAGAATCGTACCTGGCAGTGAAAGACATACTCTGGGGTAGTTTTCTTATACTTCATATTCCATACAAGGGCCACCCCATCAGGCTCATGAGGTGCATCCTCATTGTTGTTGTAAGAGGCTACAAGCAATTCTGGATACTGTACAATAAGTGAAAAAGACTCAAAGTAAGCAGGATGACTAGTTAATGGTCCAGACAATCCTAGAATCCTTGTTCTCTTTTGCCAAAATAGCATTTAAAAAAACACCGAAAAACAAAAGCCACCTTACATTATATGTGAGAAATTGTCAGTTAAAACTGTAATTGTTTCAAATTTAGCTCATAAAACAGCATTGACATACACATTAGAGTCTTGTTCTGTCTTTCATCATAACTTGCTTGTGAACATAAAACCCAGTACTTTTAAATGAGCTTTTTTTAGTTTAGAAACAAATATGCCAAAGACTTTCTTCATAATACAAACCTTTTGCTACTTTTCACAACAGATTAACAGCTCTGTTTACTTTTTGCAAACAATGGAACATGTAAGGAACACATTTAGAAATACAGCCTGTATCAACTGTACTTATAGAAGGGTCAAGCGCATAAAACTAGAAGAATTTACAAAGATAACTGCTTAATGCAAGCATTTTTTTTTTTACCTGAGATGACCAGTCCAAACAACTGACAACACGATGCTTTGACCAACGTTCATCAAAAAACTGCCTATTTAAGGACAGTTTTGCTCCTGCTTGAATCTCTCTATAAAGGCAATTAGCAGATATTAATCTTGGATCACTTTTTCAATTACAAATATTGCACATTCACAGTAAAGTATTCAACATTGACATTACCCTTCTTTGTCTTCTAAGTCTCTTCCACTGTAGTCAAAGAAAATGTTGATTTGCTCAGAAAGGGCTCTTTCGACAATCCTTGTAGAGTGGTCAAAGAAACTTAAAAATTCTTCAGAATGCAAAATTTGTTGTTTTTCCTCTTCCGTAAGTTCATGAGGGGCAGCTGGAAAAGAATTATACACACATTCTCTGGACTGCATACTTTCACCAATTCTTTCCAAGAAAGACAGAGTATTTATCATGATGTTGGAAAATTTGTTTCCTAACATCCCTAGATTTTAAATACATTTTTACATTTTATATTTTGCTAGCTGATTGTTAAAATGTAATTCAAATTAATTTCAACTTAATGGAAAGAAAATAAGTTCAATATTTATTGATGTCTTTCTTTACAGCACACTCAGAATGTCTTGAGGTGACCTGTACCTTCTTCCTCCTCCTCTTTTTTTAATGTTTTTTCTTCCTCAGGTTCAGCTAATGGTTTTGGTGCAACCACATCATCTTCATCTTCCTCATCTAAGGAGAAACATTGTGGTGAGACTGTCAATGTTTTTAAAGAGCAACAGTAACATTCCATATGAATCTCAAATAAGCTGATGTAAAATGGTATCATTTAGCTTAAAATGGTTAAATTTGTGAAATGTAGTCCCCAGGATAACATTATCTCAAACCAAAAGATCACTGGAACACTGTCTACACCTGGATTTTAGTGGCACTAAATTACGTAGTTGTATAACCTGAAATAAGACACATAAGAAATTGTAAAGAATCCAAAGTGGAAATCTCTCTTACAAGCATTTATGATTCCACACAAAACCATGTGGTGGATGCATGTTCTGTGTAACATACTGACACATTAATGCTGCAGAATAAAGAAAAATCAAATGTCTAAAATAGTCTACAGAGCAGCTGCTTACTTGTGATCTGAAACCATCACAGTCTAATGGGTCTTCACATGGCATTAAGATGGCTTACATTAGCTTTCAGGTTGCTATTCCAAGAGGCAAATTTTGCTAAAGATAATAGCAGGGAGATTACATTTTTTCTGTCATTCTAAATGCAAGTCTCATTATCTGTATCATGTTTGGCAATGAGAACTTTACAGCAAAATGTGTTTTCCCTAATTGCAATGAATAACATAAAATGTTAATGCTGGGGAATACTGACAAGGTTTACAGCACTTTCTGCATTTCTACATTTTATTCTTTGAATACTGTAAACGAGAAAATAACTTTAAATTACTTAGTGTTGTGGAATATGCATTTCCTGGCTTTTCTTCATCCACTTTCCAGAACAAGCTTCTGAAAAGACTATTTTTATTGGTTAAACAGCTATGTCATCTGTTTATAAGGGAACGGCAGCAGTAATGTGTTGCACGCCTCATCACAAGCAATGGGACAGTATTCAACAGGGACTAGGCATGTTTGTTGCAGCCATCTCTCTGACCCAACCTTCAAAGTTAGCTAACAACAACAAAAAAACCAAAACAAAAAAACCCACATGCGTGCATACAAAAAAAAAAAAAGGGGGGTTGGGGGGCGTGCAGGGGGGCGGGCATGTAGGGGGGCGGGTGGTCAAGGGATGGGAACCAGCTGCCAAGGCATGGTCCCAGCAGCTAGGCCAGCTGACTAGATAGCAACAACCAGATGGTAGTGCTAGGATTGTCTCTCTGCTATGAGGTGGCAGTGGGATGGCACAACATTTTTCTGCCTGACTGCTTCCAATCATGTCTTTCCCCAATGGCAAGCCTGTGCAATTACCAGCACTCCAGGAGGTCTACAGACAAGCCTTTACCCTGCAAACAAAATACAGCTTGTAGGCCATACCAGCTGCCAAACCACACACATAGTGATAGGTTTAAAGAGGTCTGAAAATCTTTCTAACTCCATAGTATAGGCAATAAAAATATAACTGTACCTGCAGGAAAGAAAGCTTTAAATGACACCGTATAATGCACACAATAATACAAACTCCAACTTAATCAAAATGATAATGACGTATGCCAATCCTACATTACTTGAAATTGAGCGATTTTTACGTTCTGACAAGTTTACAGAACTAGGATAAATGGCATGAATGATTTCAATATATGCTCATACTTTTGAACCAAATGGTGAAGGTTAAAATCTTTCCTTTCAAGGGCCTCAATCAGCCACAAAGGAAAACAGTAATCACTGTCTTTTCAGCCAGCCCAACCGCATTTGTCAGCCCTTTCTCCGTCAATGCAGCCAGAGCAATCAACCTGCCAAACATTCAGAATGGAAAAACAATCTGAAAATACAGGGTATAATGCACCTGCCAGTGAAAATGGCCATTTCAAGAAAAGCTAGTGATCTCAGTGACCCTGCTGAGGAGGCGGTGGTGCAAAGGGGAAAGAACGCGTAAAAGAATTCTTAGTGATCTCCACTCTCTTGCACATTGACACTTCCTTACAAAGCATGCCAATTACAGCTTTTGTGCTACTTAAAAAAAATGAAAGCTTTTTTGGGCAAAATAATCACGCAGAGAAACAGAAAGACACTGCTCGTTTTTAGGTGGATTCGCATGTACAGCGGACTGAAATCTGAAAACTGTGTAACTTGTAGCAATTCTAAAGAATGGAATTCTTAATGTCAAATCACTATAGGTGTGAACACTGATTAATTAAAAAAATGTAATAGGAGTTAACACACATGATTTTGAGAACCACAAACACAGGACCACATATTCACATTACAGCCACTTGGATAAAAATCCCCCTCTTGTTCGCCCTGCCAATCAATCTTGCAGATTTAAATGATGCCTTCAAATTTAGAAATTTGGTTTTGGGTCACCCTGGATACATTATTCTAGCTTTGAAAGTCCCAAATTAGAAATTTCAGCCCAACCCCCCATTAGTCATACTACACTGATTCTAAGCACCATTTTCAATGACAGGAGTCAAATTCTTGTCAAATGCAGATGGTCAACCCCTTAGTGCTAAGTGACCTTCTAATCTACATATTTTATTTAAAAGATCATATAGTTGATTGCTCCTGCCTTTTTATGTTTGAAACATAAATGGCATATATTATACAGAGATCTAAATTCCTTCATAGTACGTTCACTGCATACAGCCAGCTGATATTACCACATTTGAATGCAGGATACATCACTTATTTTAATATTCTCAAAATATCAGACTTGAAACTGAACATGTCATCTCACTGTGATTTATCTGTAACTACATAAATCTAAAACCTTCTCTCTAAAGAAAAGTCATATGCAAACTTTCTCATTAAGGGATCTGGACAAAAAAACCCCAACACAAAACAAAAAAACCCCACATATACAAGTTCTTGACCTCATTATCCAAAACTAGGATGCTTTCTTATCTGAAACTAGGATGATTTCTCACAGAAGTTTACAATCAAAAAAGGCAGCATGAAGCTGTTGGACAACAGAAGAGAGAAGAAATTTTTGTTTTAATTACTTCTCCTGTCTTTCCTTTATCTTGAATTTATTTAATAACATGCCAGGTGCTGGTATTTGCAAGAAATTGGCATAACAATAATATATTACCCAGCAAACACTGAAAAATTGGACATACTATTTCTGAAAAAGTTCCACATCTAGTAAGTCAAGAACCCACGATACAGTGGTGTACTGCATTCAAGTCAGCTACATAAACTTGGAAACCTTAAAGGCACTGCCTAACTCATCCTCCTTATTCATTATTGACTGTACCTACTGGCATTCTATGCCACTTCAACTGTCAATATACCAAATACAATTTGGCATTTAAAAAAAAGCTGCTAAGACTTAGAAAAGTCGCAGGGCCATGAAGACAGGAAATGGGACTTTATGTCACATCAACATATTGATGAAGAGTCATTATAATATACTAAGGGATTAACTCCATGTTATTTCTGACAGACGAACAGGGGATCTAAGGTTACAAACTGAGCAGTAAAGATTGCATAAAAATACAGCTACTATAATAGCAACAAATTTCTTGTCAATGAATGCTAAAAACAGGTTTAACGAACCACTGAATTTTTACTTTGAGTTAACATCAAAATTGTGATGTATTTTGGCAAGACAGAAAGAAAAGCAGTGCTGTAAATTAGGCTGCACCTAGCAATAACACTACAGAGTGAAGTTCCAGTTGTCTGAGTAATCTGGTGCTGCAGAGTAGGTTAATCAAAGTTAAATCATCTGTGAAATGGGTGGCTTTTGTTAAGCTGAATGTCTTCATATCAAGTTTTCCCATCTATATTTCACTGTACATTTAAGGCATGTACAGGATAATAGATGACTACATAAGGGTCCTTTACTTCTTTTTAAAATACCAAAATGTAAATATGGTACGTTCAGTGTAACAGCATCCAAGAAGCCAATCCTATGCACCAAATTGTTATTACTCTGCTTAAGTCAGAATTAAAAGGACAAAAATGCTTAATATTTTCATTGTGTCTTGGAGACTTTACCAGACAATAATTCCTCAAAGAGTGGAGCTAATGCAATAATACTGTCTGCAGTTAGTTGTGACTGCACATGCACAATATTGTACAGCAGCACTAAATAACAAGTATCCCATTAGCCCAGAAAAGCCTTAACTGTGACAACTGAGCAGAATCATATTCCCCTATATGCCTATCTTTCTTTGGATTAACTACTTCAAGGACTCATACCACATCTTTATTGGGCATACTGGTGACTAATTTCTTTCCATGCAAATTTGAACAATATGTTAGCAAATTACAAAGGAAGAGATCAAACAGTATAGTCAAGAACAGTGTAGCAAGAAGTACAGATAAGAAAAAAAATTTAGCACCAATGACTGCAGTACTCTACATGGTGGCCAACACGGAGCCTGCAGAACATTAAGACATATACCAGAGTTCACATCTGAATTGCATCCCTGTTGCTAAAACTGCTTCTGCTGTCTGCTAGAAAGAAATGAGTGTATAAAGGCAACACAATTTCAAATGTATTTTCAGAGAGCAGATCTGAAAATCTGCTGCCTGATAGAGCATGCTAAATAGAGGCTAAAAATCAGCCCTAATAACCAGTTGACCACATGAACTAAAAAACATGTCCACCAAAATTGGACAATGAAGGAAGCAGGCAGCAGTGTTACACACAGCATCATGGGAAGCAAGAAATGGATTTAGATAGTAGAAAAGGGGATGGCAGAACAAGGATGCTGGGGAATGGAACAGCCTAAACACAGGATGTTCATGTTAAGATGGTGACAAAAGTTGTTGAAGTGAAGTAATGGCATAGAGCTGTAGACACTTAGGCTTATTAGTTATGAAGTAAAGGAGAACAGCACCTGGTATGGCACAACACTTTTATCAAGCCAAAATAAATTTATTTGGTCCTTACACAAGATAGCCATCATTACTGTATCACAGAATGACAAAAACCCAAAACTCAGAACAGGACATGCCAAGAGAACAACAACAAAAAAAAGGGCATATTTTCTCTGATATATTCCTCAGAACAATGAACCATTTCTTGATTTAATTTCATTTCTTTTACATAATAAATACAGCTGCTACAGAAACAGTAGGGTTAGAAGACTAAGGCTACTGAAAATTCTGGAGAAAAAAAACCTCAAAAGTGTGAAAAAAAAAAAAAGAAGTATCAAAGACAGACATGTGTCAGTATTTTCATCAAAGCAAGAAGTTTGATAACACCACGACCACCAACCTGACACCATCTCTTACTGTGTTTCTCTAGTCACTTGTATACATGGGACCTTGAGGAAAGAGCACCTCTGGGTTACACCCATCATATGAAAAGCCTATAAAAAAAGTATTGCAGATTCACCTTCTCAGTCTACTTTGGATGTGGGCATCTTCCTACAAGAACTGTGAAACATGCTTATTAATTTCAATTAACAGGGAAATTTAATATTCCATACTGTTCAGAATACAGTGAATGACTTCCTGTGGCAAAATACTTAGCGCTCTAGAGATGATTCAATCTCTAATCACAGAATGTAACTGATTTCTAGGAGAGATCTTGATTTTGTTTTACAATATTATAGAAAGAATCAATCTTCCTAAGATAGGCAGTTTCTCAAATACTTCGAGGTCATAATAAATCAACATATTAGTACTGCAATAAAATAATGGAAGTTGTGAGAACTGTTAGCGCACTAAATGTCTCCACCTCCTAAGGAAGCAGTCAAATTTCAAGATTAAGAGCTGGGCATTGTATAAGAGAAAGACAAGACTATCTACTATTTTGGATACAACACTTCAAAGAGGTGGGAGTGAAGAAATGTGGAAAAGTTGTAATTCCAGTAGTGATACTTTTTGTCTTAGCATAAGGCTATAGTGCCACTAGCACTGAGGTCATATTCTAGCTCTAGCATCTACGGCTGCATGCAAACTGGTCATTCTTTCATTACAAATGGAGAGGATCACTGGCTTATAACAGCTGCAGCTGAGAAGCTTTATACCTGCAAGATAATGTGTGTGGGGAGTTAGTTCATATTTTAATATCATCTAGGATGGTGCAACATGTCTGCACTATACAGAAGTGTGAACATGCAAACTTAGTCTACCTCCCTTCTCTAACTATGGAATTTTCCTGGTTTGGATTTCTCAACTACTGAATGCAGTCTTTTCTATCAACTTCTGAGATAAGTGACCTTCACATTTTAAAACCAGAACTGTTCAGGTGAAAGGTACTCATTACTTAAATTTAACTGTTTGTTACACTGAATCCAAAACAGGCATCTCCAAAAGCCAACTTTATGTTGAGGACATGAAATCTCCCCTATGTAACTCACTTCATTTGTGTTGCCATAAATATTTCCAGGACAATTAGGAACTGTTTTAGTTTAAACCTAGTTTACTCCTACTTCCTATCCACCCTACCAGACAGATTGGTTGTAGTTTGAATGTTTCCCAATTCAGCTTACAGTGTAACTACATAACCATTGTGGCACACAGAAGTGGAACAAAGAGGCCTGTATTTTTAGTTTGGTGTTTTGTTGTGGCGTTTGTTTGGGTTTTTTGCCCCAAAAATCAGTGTTAGCACAATTCAACCTACAGCACAAATGGACCTAAACCTGCAGAATGACTGCACAGCATATTTAATAAAACTGCTTCTATTTTCCTTTGTTGAAAAGCACAGCTCCAACAGCATTTTAAAATCTCAAGATATGATAATTAAGAAAGGTCCAGTCCATTTTATAAGAAAGTGTGAACACTGGATCTAACATAACTGAGATGCAACTTGTTGCTGTACAAGGGAGCTACTGAAGATTACTTGTATATGTGAATACAGTTGCAAGCTCAACTTTCAAGTGTACTTTGAAGGACTACCCTTAGTTTACAGTATACTCACTAAAATAAATAAATAAAAACCACAACAACTCAGACTGTTAGAAGAAATAAAAATCAATGAGTTACATTCTATCTAATTTTAATTTATCTAATTGCGCTCTGAAAATTCAGCATACTGCTTTTGTCAATTGTTTTAAAGACTTCAAAATTTTCTTCCCATAATCAAAATATCTCACCTAGTGACTCCGTTTTTTTGGAGGCAGCATGATTTTCTCTTTTTAAACCTATGTCCTATTTCATATGTCATTGTAAATTGTGAACATAGAGCTTAATTATGAATTTATTTAGGCAGTCTTAAGACAGACCTTAAAAAGATCCTCAACACTGAAATGATGAAAGAGCACCTGTAAGTAACTTTTGTAAAAGTACGCATACATAAAATAATAATGAAGGCCCTCAAGAAAACAGTATTATTTTTAAGGGGGAATGGATCAGGAGACAACATCTGTACTGAGAGCGCTTTCTGGTAAATGCAGAAATACAGATGACCCATCTTTCCAACTCCACTACAGTAAACTTCAACTACAGCCTATCCACTGAGTGTGAAACTAAGATCATACAATCCCAGACAATTTCCACTGACAGCAGGCAGCAGAAGTAAAACTCTTCTAGCACATAAACTATGAATTAAGTCTTCAGATTCCATGAACCTGACAGAGGGGAGGAAACAAACCTGGGGGATTAGAGAAAGAAAAAGGTAAGCGCATTGCAGAAATGAAAGCAGGAAAACCCCAAATGCCTATCTGTGCAAGGATACAGATAAAATGAAGAATGGAAAAGAAACGCAGTTGGAGAAAAAGCATATCCTCTGTTATTCTGGCTCAGTGAATAATGAAGTTTGAAAGATCTGGTTGTGTTCTGAAGACACACAGATCCCTGATACTGGATATCCAGAGATAAGAAGGGAAGAAACTTCTCAACACAAAGTATTGTTGCAATTTATTTCCTTTCTTTTCTCTCCCCTTTCCCCCCACGCTTAAACTCATTCACAGTGTCATTTGCACGTAGTTAAACTCACCAAAGTAACTTCAAGACACATCCCAGACAAGAGCAGCATATTGATATAGTCTGGAGCAACAACAGCAACTCTGCATCACTTGTATTACATTTTACACTCCATATCATTTGTATTACACTTTCAGGTAAATTATACACTTTCTGGAAACACCAGCATAAGATTTCAGTTGAGTATTCTCTTCATCTTTTAAAAAGTGCTTTTATCTCCTTGCATAAACACCCAAAAGTTCACATACCAAAGAGCAGGAAAATGCAAAACTATGAATATAGAATTAGGTCCTAAAATTGCTAGCAAAGACACATACTCGAAGTCAGTCATGTTAAATAACTAAGAGATTTTGTTGTAGAACTACATACAAACTAGGTCAAGATTACTATTTTCATTTGCAGCTAAATTCAAGTGTTTCGACATTGAGAAGCAAGTTTATTAGCAAACTAGGTTTTCTTTGGAAAAATTTCTTTTCTGAAAAGCAAACAAGCCATGACTGAAAGAAAACACATGTTCAGTTGCTGACAAAAGAAAATGCATATGTTAATAAAGAAATTAGTTCCTTCTTTTAAAACTCAATGTATAAGCTCCAGACATAAAAATTCAAATTCTTAAAAAGTGGGGAGGCATAATTGCTAATTTCACTGTAAGCCTTCAAGTGACTTGTGTGGATTCTTAAATGTCATAAATGCAAGATTTTATTTATCAGTTGTCAGCTAATTAAGCAATTCGGTGTCTAATCTGAACATTTACTAGGAGTGAGAAAATACCATGTATTAGTAATAAAAGTAATGTTAAACAAGATGCAGAATGACAGTAACACTCTTAAGCAAGAACTATATGAATTTAATAATAGAATTTATTATCAATTATCTCATATCAGCCTTCATTACCTTATTAAGTTTCAAGATCACAAGCGCTGGTTCCAATTCATTCAGTCATCATTGTTACAATAAAAGAAAAATAACTTAGGTAGTAATAAGTTAACCATTCACCTTCCTTTGGCTGAGTCATAACAGGTGTTTGTGTCTCCTTTGTATATGTAACAATTTCTCGAGGAGGAAAGTCAACTTGTGTTATTTTGGCCATTCCAAGTTTAACAGGTCCACGTCTAAATAAAATTAATAGGGAAATCAGAAAAAACATTTATGAATTACTTCATATTTTGCCTAGAATAATACCCAAGTCATCATGTCACAGCACTGCTTAGTCAAACTTAAATCCAGTGGAAACTTAACTCTGAAGAAGTCATATGATTATGACTAATATTTTATTATCATTACCATTTAAAAATCAGCAGCTATTCATACATCTGCGACAAAAAGAAAGATGTGCAAATATATATATGAATATCTGGATTATAGGACAAAGTTTTGCTCTTTGTGGTTGACTAGGGTACTGCTACATACATGACACATCCCTATTTTCAGTGGAACAGATTTGCTCACAAGTCATGTTTATACAGCAATGGTTCTAGGATTTTAAAGCTTAAAAAGCAGCTTAGTTATTATGAAAGAAAAAGCATTTCCTAGTCCTTTTAACTTGGCTGCCCTTTTTTGTGTACCTCTAAGGTACTATTAAGAATGCAGAACTGCAAGTCTAATCTGAAACTCACACACTGACAAGTCATTTATACATAATACATTACTCCAGAATACAATACTGAAAACTTCTGAGCTTTCTGACTTTAGCTTATGGAAGATCCCATAAATGCAGATATAGCTAGTATCAAACTACAATCCATAATGTACTTCCAAAAACCACACGACATTAATTCAGTCATTGTAACTTCCTATAAAAGCTAATTTCAGTATGTATTGTAGTAATACTGCAACGATCCAACAACAATTAACCTGCATCAAATTTAGTTCCTTATTATCCACCCCTCTCCTAAGATAAAAGCGAAAGAATAATCCCTTTTGAAAGGTTTTGGTGGGCAAAATCATAATTCTTATAGCACAATATGGGTTTTAATAAGTGCTTATAATGTTTATAAAAGCTGCAGCTAATATTTATAAGAAAAGATGGGAGTCACTCTGTTTTTAAATGCAGTTATTTTAAAGAAATGACTTTTTAAAGTTTACATTTTGCCAAAGAAAGACTCAAAGAAAAACAGGAATAAGTAAGTTTTTCTACTAGAAATAAGCATCTTATTAAATAATATAAAAATTTCCCATTGCAAGCAAACTGCACTAAGTCTAGGGATATTGAATTTCTATTACTTACAGAACAGTCTCTTAACAACAACTTGAAGTCTTAAAGAAAAAATAAGGTCTTATACTTATTATCCATAAGTACATGAAAGAGGGAATATAAGAAATCTATGCAATACCCCAGATCGGAATCAGAGTGGAGCTGAAGAACTGATGGATCAGTATCCCAATGCAGCGTCCTGATACCCCAGGTTGAACAATCATGCAGCATTAGCAAAAAAGGCCAGAGATTAGTGAAGCAAATACACGCTATGAAATGCTAGAGTTACAGTAAGCTTATAGTTACTTCATTATTCACAAGAAACAAAGCAATGTAACATCAGTTAAGGGAAATTCAGCATTCAGTGCAATACTACATGCAGTAAATACAAAAGTTAAAAAGCAAACACAGAATTCAGAGCTATTAGAAAAGAAATTATTTTAAAGATTGAAAGTTAAAGATCTGCAAACAAACGTAGCCTTTATGAGAGGCAAATAAAAATATTTTAAATATTAAATACTGACAAGAACCATTAAAAACTCCAAATTCCTTTTAAAATCTGTTCAGATTTGCTCATGTCATATGAAGACAGATTTGCTAACATAATGCAATCTTGCCCAGAGCAGTAAAGATGTGGAGGAAACTGTCATATTGGTAAAGGAAATGAGTCAACACATAAGCCTTTTGGTAGAGGGGCAAAAATGCACTTCCACTGGGATAGAGAACTGCTAGAGTTTCCAAGATGTGACATTGCAGTAATTATGGGTTAAGCACTGCCTTGGGCTTACAAGTGTCATCTGATTTGAGCCAACTCCATTTAAGATATTTACATCTCTTAGAAATAGTGGGCTTTATATTAATAACACATTTCAAAGTCATGTGGAATAATGAACAGAACAGATCCATTTCAAGTCACTTCTGTATCAGAAGAAATATGAAGGGGGAAATAAATTTTCCCTCTCCCTTCATCTTTAGCCTTCATCCCTTCTCCACAAATTTTCATTTAGTCCACTGCCTGCTGTCAGGCTTAGACAGAATTTTAAAACAAGCTTATAAGAGAGATTAATAGATGAACATGCATGTTTTTTCTGGAGTTCTTAGAGGCTATGATACTTTTTTTAAAAATCATGTTTTGTAACAAATAGAAAAATAAAGAATATGTAATATTTTACTATGATAAGTCAATAAAAGACAATTTTACATTTCCATCCCATACATGGTAATATTCTTATAAACCAGCTGCAGAATCCCTAAAGGTAAAGTTGATCTCAAGAATGTACAGGCAATGCCATAAAAGCTCATAAATATGGGTGTGTCATGCACTACCTTGTTCTTGTAGAAAGTATGCATTAGAAAAATAATTAATTATAGTTTAACTAAGAATTACAAGTCCACTGTCTTCATATTTAGCAAATCATTCTACGTAACTGCTACTGCATCCCCAGCAATAGCTTAATACCTAAATCTCTAAAACTTTTCCATATCTTTTGTGCATCAGAAAACACATCATTTTACCATAAAGTTATTTACTTTGAGTATACTCATTCTTTAGGTCTCTGCTATTTTTCTTGACCAAACAGATTTAAGCTTGGAGTTTAATTTGGTGCCTCAGACTTCAACCTGGATATTGCTCATATGTTGTCATGCATTAAAAAAAACCAAAACCCACCCAAAAAAACCCAAACCAAACCACCACTGCAACTTTCATGTTGCTTCTGCAAAGGATGACTTATCTACAGATCCAAATGCTGCATTACCACAATGCTTGTCAAACATTTTCTCAAATTTTTCAATCCCACTTGAGAGGAACTTGGGGAAAGGGCACAAATTTAAAAAGCTCTGACTTTTGTGCCTGCTTAAGACCTAGCCCTTACTGAGGTTGCTTTCCTGCTTTCAAAGCATTCTTTTAACTTTCAACAGTTACTTCAGTAGTACCAGGGATAGTCTACCTTTTAAAATAGTTCCAGTCAACAAGCAGTACAGGATATACAGTTAAATCTTTCTCAGAGATATTCTTTTAAAATAAAGGTAACATTGAGATAAAATTCATCTGTGTACCAAAATGACATAAAATACTGTTCCTTTTGCTTTCCAGATGTTTGTTATGCCTTAAGTTAAATGAACTTATCTACAAGCTTCAGTGAACAGAAATTCCTATTCTTCCACGAGTGCCTGAACTTCTCTGTATCCGGGCACATTCCGAACACTTCCTATATCTCTGAAAGGTATTTTCTGCATTTAAACTAATTCTATGAAGCATCCACCTAACCTAAAAGTAAACCAACTCTATTAATTTCCAGTCTTGAATTTATACTCTTAACTGAGGAAAAGAGAGAAAGAACAGTATCAAACTGGGAACCAAAACTCTTTACTGATGAAAATAAAGCAAGACAGATGGAAGTAACAGCAGGAACACAGTCTGAACACTGCTCTACTAATTACTAAATAAGTAAAGTTACTGGCAAGATTCAGCATCATAGAGGAGAAAAGACTAAACTAACAAAGGAGATCATCTTTGTGAAGTATAGTTGCAGCATGACCAGAGAACAAATGGCCAAAGACCAAAAAAAAAAAAACCCAACCCTGAAATAATACACTAATATAAAAGGGTTTGTTTTAAGATTATCAAGAATAGTGGAACAACTTGGGCTTTCTAACACACCTCATATTGATATGAAAGTCACCTGTGAAATGCCAGGTATAACACTAAGGGATATATCACACAGTCCAACTTTTCCCATTAACTTTCAGGCTCAAGTGTATGTGTACATTAGGAATGCTGTACAAACTTGTACTAATAGACTAAGATATAGGCATCTGTTTACTGGGGGAGGGGAAGAATGTTATCCAGTGGTTGGAGAATAAGCAAGAGGACTCTAACAGTGATTCTATATAGCCTTCAATTTAGCTAGAAATTCATTCATGCCATCAGGACCACAATCTTTTTATGCTTCCACATCTGAGAAGTTGTCAAGAGACAGGTTTAGTTGTAAAGTCTGCAAATGCATGAAGCTATAGAGGCTTAGGATATGAGTTTTCTCAAGGCTTCATAAGAAAATGTATACATACAATGTTACGTTACTATGTCCAAGGAACATACAATCAGAGAGCACAGTACACCTATGAGGTGGAGATGAATTCAGTACACATGGCGTTCAATTACAGATATGTGGCCTATACATATTGTTTCATATTGAATTTAAATGATGTATGACTAGAACGAATTTTTTTTTTTTAGTCATCAGCAAATAATTCTTGTTTTTTCTTCTAGACAGTGAATTTATATACAAAATGACAATTTAATAATAATAATCACAGATTTCAAATAATTTAAAATTTGCTTGTTAGTTAAGGAACAATTATATTAGTTCTTTATTAACATGACAGGTGAACTTCAATTGCAGAGTGAATACGCTATGCGCAAGATCACACCTGGACAGTGTTTAAAAAAAAAAAAAGTTTGGTGTCATATCTGCTGCCTGATGTATTCTCTGTTTTAACGTAATGGTTGCCAGTTAGAAATAGGCACCTTGTAACCTTCATTTAGGCCATTAAAATATCTTGAATATTTTCAGATTAAGATTGTATATAGTCATGCATGCATAATCCACACATACAAGACGTTACTGCAGTCTTTTAAAAAGATGCTTCAAAGCAGTGTAAGTATTCACTCTTTCTCCAGAATAACTACTCATATAAGCACAAAAGTAACTGATAACTGCTTTAGTTACTGTGCTTTAACTAAACTTCGTCTACAATGCATACTCAGTAAATTTAAAGTACATGAACTTAATTTGCTGAGAAAATACAAGTTAACAATAATAACAGGCAAATACTGCTCTTATTCACAGACTGTGCACAGTAAATAGTGAAAATACCCTTCGGAAGTAGTGTTTCCCACCTTATCACCACTTTGAATTCCTAGTTTAACAGAAATATTTATCTGACTCTCTTTAGATCAGCATTTATCAAACTGTCATGCACAAAAAAATGGTCAAATAGATCTGGCAAGTACTGGAACTGAAAGAAACACCTGTGGCTGTACTAACATGGTGCTATATTTTGGGCAAATGAAAGAGATTGTGAGTGGTATAGTTGTGTTACAGGGATGGCTGCAAAGTGAAATAACGAGAAATACTGTTCTGAGTAGGGAAAAGAATTTAAAATCAGAAGCAATGCAAAGTTTGTAGACAGTATTTTTTATTAAACCAACTAGAATAGAGGGGAAAAAGGAAATAGCCCATCATCCAGGCACACACTCCTTTAGAAAAAGCTGGGAAGAGCCCAGAAGTTGGACTTTTCCAGTTTTCTATTATCCTGAGGCATTCATGCTTACAAAAACATTACCACAAGACATTCAGATTCATTTTACTTTAGACTTGCAAGTTTAAACAACTCCATGTTTATGCTGGCAATTTCAAATTAGGAAGTGTAGTTGCATTTCAAATTTTATAGTAAAGTACTTCTGTAAAACAGTCACTGTTCACAGATTCAATAACACTGTAACCTCATATTATTGCATTATAATCAAGTAATTAACCTTGATTTCTTCTAAAAATTATTCAGAATATGAGCATTAAGCAAAGGAATATGACAAGTAAAGCAACGTACCTAGATCCAACAGCGCCATCACCAGAGTCCTGGCTTCCAGCCTCACTTGGCGTACTCACAGATTTGGAAGACGGAGAGGTAGGAGGAGGGACTAAATAGTGAAACAGACAGGTATCCGCTGTTACTACTCGCAGAGGTTGCACAGCTTAGGATGTTTTCAAATTAATTTAACATGAAGTATTAAAAAAAAAAAGTGATGGCAAACAAAAAATACATGGATGAAAATGAACAGTAGAAAGAGAGGGGAAGAGACAATGTTAACAATTCATGCTGGACTTTCATGCAGTTGTTCGGCATTTATGCATCAGGAGCATACAAAAAGACATGGAGGGAAAGACATTTAAGAGAAAATGAATTGCAAATATATTTTTAAACTGAACTTCTGACAAATGATGGCAGCAATTTTCAAAGGGTAATTTCCACTAAATCGTGTTGCTTAAACATAAAAGGAAGATAGTTGTTAACACAGCTTTGACATCAGTTTTTCTTAAAAATTAGACATTGAATATATTTAACTGGTAATTTTATTTCAAAATATATAATCACTGAAGCATGGATCAAAAAAGTGGCTTTGTCATACAGCATACTGTTATTTTTGTTCTAGTTTGAATCAAATCAACATAAATCCTGTGTATCACAACAAAGTTTCTAGTGTTGGGTTTGGGGAGATTTTTGTGGGTTTTTTTTTCTTTTTACTTGACAAACAGTCTAGTACTGTTATATTGAAACTTTTTCTTGAAAGTCAGTTCATTTTCAGTATGTAGATGAAGATTGCAATTACCGTTTAAAAAGCAACATGTTTTTTGGAACTGATATATAATAGTGAATGATATCATGCAACCTGATACAAATACAAAGATATTTCCATATTTCTTTCAACTTATCTTTTTAGAAATAGTGAAACTTGTTATTTAATGAAACTTAGGTTTATGCTTAAGAATCGGGGGGCTGTTGAAGGTCCTTATATGCTTCATTTTTCAGCAAAACGTAAAACATTCATAGAACACATTCACTCCTTAGCAATCCTTAAAAAGAACCTTTAATCAGCTGAACACGAGTTATGTATATTAAGTATATAAATAGGTATCCACTCTGTCAGGGGTCAGGCAAGGGAGAATTCTGAATTTAGATCTGCAACATTTCTAGAGAATTTCCTGAAATCACAAGTATATTGTGAATTCTGAAGAATGCTTCCCTTCCATCCCAGAACGGACATGACTCTGGTTGACAAAAATTCTACCCTAAATTTACCAAAAAAAAAAAAAAAAAAAAATCACAGTGAATACTTCAATTTATTAAAAATGCATTCCTCCTACCAGAGAGACTTTTATATAGGTCTACAGTTATAATTCATAAATTCATACATACACACTTACACTTTATACATATATCTATATAAATATGGGTGTATATGTGTATATAAGAGTATATATATATTCTTCAACTCATCATCACCATCTACTGAATAATTTACACTGAAGAAAATGCCCATAGGCCTTTATATTCCTACATTATTTTTGCGCATTATCAGAAACGATGACATTTCAATGTCACCCTTTCCCAATTGAAGAGGTGACATTAGAAACGTACCTTGTTACCATTTATAAAAGTCAGTCAGCCCTACCTAGCCGTAAGCATGGCCAAAACACTCCAGTAGCTCAGTTTCGATGCTACATTGCCCTCTTGTGGGGTAAACTGTTTCCAAGGAAGTCTTCCCATTAGGGAGGTGAAACCTATTTAAAGACCAACAGTCTTACAAAAAGACCAAGCAAAATTCCACCTGCCCCAACACAGGATGAAACTATAATACCTTCTTGAAAGTTATGTTGGTTCACTAACTTATGGCTTCTTATATAATGAGTATGGTAGATATCAAAAGCATACTTACATTGTTAAGGTCCCTTCTCCCGTAAGAGAGCTACCTTTCTCTGGCAGTTAACAGGACAGCAATTGCCCTAGGAATTTTTGATACAATTTTCTATGAATGAATCTTATCTCAAGCTATCCACCTACACCAACAATGCAAGCTCAAGCTATCTGCACATCAAGCTGCAAGTTAGCTTCAGTTCAGGCATACGATCACTGTACTATCGTACTTTGCCAGTATCCAGTCAGCAGACTGGAGCCTGTGCCTCGGGCACATTACTGCGAGGTATAGAGTAAAACATTTTAGCTTGATTTAGGATCCAGATCAGATCTGGGTATCTCAAAAGGGAACAGAATGAATTCCCTGTGAATCTGTGTACGTTGAAGGGTGTGGTTAAGTAGATGCTCAATGGAATTAAACACAACACTTGCAGGGGTGTGCCCCAGTCTTACACATTAGCAACTCACAGCTTTTCACAACCAGCTACTCTAAGTCTATGCAACGACTTTGAGGACTGACTATCCTGTGGTTTTTAGATTCTCACTCACAGATTTAAAAAACGAACAACAACCACATCCATTTCTACATGAGTCTTATCAGCTGCCTTAGCAAAATCTCATACAAGAAAGTGTTCAACTATTAGACTGCTAAATAAAATCTCTAGTAGGTAAGAACTGATTACTTAAAACACTGTACGCTAGTGCTAACATAGCCCAAATGCAGTCTCTAAACTGTGAGAACAGTTCAAACTACTAAAAATGACTGCTGTGGCTGTTGGAATGGGAGCAGCTATAATGGTGTTTATTCCATATTCACTTTTGAACACTTGAGGACTATGCAAAAGCAATTATGAAGATTTAGTCACAGGTATACAAATTATTTTTTATTTGCAAACCCAGCTGAAATAGACCCTCGCCATTGAGCCAAACTGAAAAATAAGTTTCAAACCCCTTAGATTTCAGAGCTAGAGACAAAAAGTAGAGTTGAATTATCACCCTCTTTGCTTTCATCTTCCAGAGAGATGTGGCTATGTAAAGGCAAAAAGCAACAACCAATATGCTAACCCATCCAAGAGTAGCACAGATATGAATCATCATCCTTGATAGTTAAATTTTATACTTAGCCTTGCTATTACTCCATCAAAGTCAGTCAGGTATTTGAGATAAGGAAAATTAGGGTGTATAAGATGCAGAAAAGAAACAAGTCATGCCTGCACAAAAATATCAGAATTAAAATTTGGTGTTACGAAAAAGAGAAAGGAAAAAAAATAGAAGAACAATGTGCAGGGAAAACAAAAAAAAACCCCAACAAATACATGATGTGATATTTATGTATTTTAACTAGAAGACTCCAAATAATCCACTAAGTGTAAAACATATCTTTTACAAAATAGTACTAGTAATGTGTATGGAAGCACATCACTTGACATTTATAACAGAGATCATGCAGGACAAAATAGCACAAAACCCAGACACGTATACCCCAAAAAATAGTAGCCAGAGAATTTTCACACTAGTTATATAAATACCACAATCCTAACAAAAACAAACAAAAACCCCACCACCACCAACCCCCCCCAAGCCCCCAAACCACAACCCTTTCCCCCTCCCCCCCAAAAAACAAACAAACAAAACCAGCAAACATTTATCTCAAACTAATATTAACGTTCCTACCAACAGGAGACTCAGGTGTCAACCCCATGCTCTGAAGTAATGCTTCAGCTTCTCTTCTCTTCTTTTCAAGATCAGATTCTTCTTGTACAGGAAGAACTTCTTTCTTCTGATCAGTCTAAAAATAATTCAATAATTAAGTTATAGCATTTAACAGGTATTAAAACCCATTTCATATATTTTTTTGAGATCTTATAGGTTTTTTTTATGCTACTGAAACCTATCATCATATAGGTTAGTTGTTTGACTCTAGTAATTCTGATGGTCCTTTCTGTAGATAATGTAAACAGCAGACAGGAATCAAAATTTTGTAGCTTTGGTACTGTCTTTAAAAGACTTATATAACATGCAAAAAGTGTCTTCTCATTTGTCAGAATGACTAACACTTCATAAGATCAAGAATACCTTTTTTACACTAGTGCTAAGCACTGTAAAATACAAAGTCTGAAAAAAAAAATTTATTATGTACCTGCGTATAAAAGTATTTTAAAGACACAGTCATATCGTTCAGATTTTGAAATCACAATAACTATGTCAAAGAAAACACTATAGGGTTAGAATGACAGTAAGAGACACCCCTCCTTGGTCAAGAAAGTATTAGGATGCTTGGCTAGATAGAGTACATGCTAAAGCATGTAGCAATTAAGAAAATATGTGTAAGATGTAAAAGTGATGATTGTCTATGTGTGCACTTTAAGCTATTTTTTAAAACAAGAATATCAACAAGCTGTTTAGCGAGCAAGCTTTCTTTTGGACCTCAGGTTTCACAAAAAAAATAGGAAGTCTTAAAAAAAACCCAACTTTGCAGTAACTTTACCAGGCATTTAAGTAGTTTTCTTTAAGTTGTCTTATTATCTGCTAGACTTCATTAAAAAGAACAAAAATTACACCCCCATAATTTAAAAACAACACAAGCTCTACTGTGAAAGATGCTAACACTCCATATCTTTCCACTCATTTAACTGCTCTTTCAATTATAGAAATATAATTCATAGCTTCAGGTGTTCACATCTCAGTCATTGGCAAGTGAATATTTTTGTAAATATAAATTGATGATACAAGTCTTTAATAGAAGCAGCAAAATCTAGACCAAGCTATTCTATTCCTATGCCATGATTAAGAACTAATTGCTCCTCACATGACCGCACATTATGTTTCTAATCTACTGCACAATTCCTTTTAAAAAAGGAATTTCCATATTTTTAGAGCAAGTTCTCAACTGATAAGCTATTGCATCACATGTGGAATCTCCGATAGAGACAATACATTGTCACAAGATCATCAGAACATAATTTGAGATATTTCCGTCTCTTTGTCTGAATCATGTAGCTGGCAGCTGGCCAGTCTTCAGTCATATGCTAATTTAGAACACCTACAAGATCATAACCAAAACACAGAGAAGTCTTGAAAAAGGACCCCAAAACACAAAAACATTCAAGCAAAAGTTTCATTTATGAGGTATAATCTGCATTCAGGAGAAACATAGTAATAAATGACTGATTGTCATATACTTTAGCAGAGAGAAATCCAGAAGACTGTTGACAAACTAGAGTCTAACACACAAGTGGCATATCCATCCTGAGTGTTACTCTGATTTCAAAATTCAGGCTAAAGATGAGTCAAAGAGCAGAAGAATGTAGCACATTGTTTGTACAAGAATAATACTGACAGCCAGACAATTCATATGGACAACCTCAGAACTGCACTTCAGAAATGAGTTCTCTAAGTAACATCATCACAACTCATTAAGCAGAGCTTTTGTGCAACACTTCACAATGATTTGATTAAAGATGTCCCATGCACACAAGTAGTTTTAGAAATCCAAACTTTATATAAGTGTAGGATTTAAAAAAAAAAAAATTAAAATCTAACTTACCATATGGATAATACTAAAGAAAACAGTAGGCGTTTGCTCTTTATCAGATAACAAAAGTGCTACATTTGCATCAGCAACCAACCATTAAATAGACACTCCCTGAATAGCATGTACCAAATGACTAAGTGAACCTACCCTTAAATTTTGGGCAAGTTACATATGCAAACAGTCAAATTTCAAAAAGAAAATTATTTCTTACTTCTTTTTTCTTTCTTTCTTCCTCCTTTCTTTTCTTCTCCTCTCTGATTTGAGCTAATCGTTGCTTCTTGCGCTCCAACTCCGCCTTCAGTTCACTTTTGTCAGACATGGCTGAAACACTGATCAACAGAAATCATACCACTGTTTGGTTTTGGTTTTTTTTGTTTGTTTTGTTTTTAAGACAGCAGCCTTCCTTTAAATAAGCTATGATTAAAGGAACTACACTAGCTTACTAAAACCAGAACTGTGAAAAGTCTTAAAATAATAATTTAAAAAAATCACATTTCTATTTCCACATTTTTCACTTAACACATTCTCAATAGTAAAAGGATTGATTTAAAATGAACAGATGGAACTATGATGTGGTGACAGCATCCATACTAGTAGTAGTTCTGATGCTGTTTGAAGGAACTGCTTTGAAAGAAACATTAGGCACCAAAGACAGGGCTATCTGATCTTGCCATAGGATTCTGTACAGCTACAGAGCCAACTACGAGACTGAAAACAGCAAGGAGGATACCAACACAATCTCTATCTTTTACTTTTCACTTCAACAGCTTAAATATTGGCATGCTATAACTTAGCAGTATGTAAGCTATACATCCTTGTACATACGGTTGTAGGATTCAAAATACAGATTTATTAAAAGATTTAATAGGATTACTATAAATTACAAGGCAGAATAAGTACAAGTGTGATGGTCAAAAATACCTGTAATATATGTGTATTATCAATTTTTTCCCCAAACATTTTGTACACTACTAAGAAATTGGTGGATCTTTTAAAGACAAAAATTCTACAAAAAGTTTTGCTACCTAACTGACTTAAATAAATACAGATAAGAAAGTTAACAATAAACAAAAGGTGGAAAAAACCCCACTTCTGAACTCAACAAAAATTTAGAACACAGGTATGAAAAACTGTGTGAATGGGCTGAGTGAATAAAAGCTTAACTCTACTGTTTTTAAGCAAACCAAGTCAGTAAAGAAATGCAGAAGCAGTGCTACAAGAGACAAGGGATCTATAAATGCTTTTACACTAAGCTTGGTAACAAAGATACCAGATTAAGCATTAGTAATATTCACCAGTTCAAAGTTAAGAATGCCTGCAAGTGTTTGCCTAGCACCTCTAAGCACAAAAAAGGATGCAAAACGATGCAAGCCTTATACATCTACCCCAATACACTTAGTAGTACGTATATTGGGGTAAATGTACGTATTCCTTCACGTTGCCTGCAAACATTTAAGCGCTAATAAATAAATTTAAAAAATCTACTGTCGGCATTCTCAAATGGCATTCCCGCGTCGCTTTAAAACAGCACTAAGGCGGCACGTTGCCACCACACCATGGATTCCTGCCTCCACCCGTCTTTCTAATGCCGAGCCAGGAAAGCCAAGCGGCACAAACCCACCCATCCCCGAGGAGGGGAGCGCCCGCCCCGCCCCACCTTACGACGACAGCGGTACGAACCGGGTGCCGCCAGCAGCAAGTTCCCCACACGGGCCGGGCCGGGCCGGGCTGGGCCGTCCCGTGCCGACAGGGTCCTACCACACCCTGAGGCCCAGGAGAAAGCAGCACCATCCAACCGAACCGCCCCCAGAGCCCACCCGTATCCTCTCCCGTTTATTGAGGGCCGACCCCGGCCCCACCCTGCTGCCGCGCCCCTCACTCCACAGGGCGAGACCGAAAGAAGGAGGGTCCCCACCGGCAGGCAGCGGCGCCGAGCCGGGAGGGGCAGCGGCGCCAGGCGCAGCTCGGCCTCCGCGGGACCCCCGCGCACCTGGCAGCGGGACCTCCTCCTCCTCCTCCTCCTGCTCCACCCGCCCTCGTCCGCAGGGCCCCGCTCCGCTTCCGCCGCTCCACAAAGGCGCCGGCAGCTGACAGGCAGCAGCCTACGGCGGGCGCCGAGGGTCAATCCAGCTCCGAGAGCGTCGCGGGATATGCGTGAACTTCCAGGCACTGCGGAAGGACAGGGAGGCCTGTACAGGACCGTGGTGCGCTCAGACACCAACGCCCCACTCGTTCGCACCGTCAGGGGGAGCGATCTGAAAGGAATTCGCGCGGGAAGCGAGGCGGGGCTGGGGTGCTTCCAGAAGCCTAGCACCGACCCCCACCCGTGGAGCGCCGGCGAAGCACCTTTGAGAACGACGACGCCCAACATGCAGCGCGCCCCGCGGGGCGGGCCTCGCCCTCAGCGCCCCACGGCGTGAGTGTGGCGCGGCCGCGCGTTGCGTGATGGGAGCTGTAGTCTTTTGGGGAGAACACGTGGGCGGCGACCGGCGGCCGCGGGGTCCGGGAAGTGAGCGCCACCGCATGCCAGGGGGCGGGCGGGCGGCTGCGCGCGCATGCTGTGCTTTGGGTAGCTGGTAGCGGCGGCTCCGCGGCTCGCGCGGCGGCGGGAGCGCGGTGACCGTGACAAGGTCTCGCGGTTTCTCCTCACGGGAGGCCTCGCTGTGCCTCGCACCCAAGGCAGCGGGCGGCCCCGAGGAGAGCAGGCCCAGACGGGACGCTTGTGCGGGGCTTCGCTTTCTCCTTCGGTCTGGCTTCCCGGGGAGCGAGGATGCACGTTAGCCACCGCCGTGCCAGCAGCCAAGCAGTGAAACGAGTCAGCCCGATGCCGTCACTGCCTGAACTGCATGATTTTAATCGTAGGCTGGACAGGCTGGTAGCCGTAATCACTTCAGTGACCTGAGGATAAAGTGTATAAAAGCCTGATTTGTTATGAGTGTCAGGCTAGGGACGAAGTTACCCACGCTAAATCTGCTTTGCGTGGATGTCAGCAAGTGAGGTTCGGCTGTCGGGTTGACACGGCATTATACGTTGGCAGACTGCTTCATTGTGTGTGCTGAATGGGGTAAAGCTGTGCCAAACCCAGGCCGCATCAGTGAGCGTCATGCGGGAATGAAGTTACACAGTTCATTTTGATAAAAGTACCAACAGTAGTAAGTGACTTTGCTGTTCCCCAGTTGCCCTAAATTAAAAAGTATATTGCCACTTGTATCCTATGGAAACATTTATCAAGTTTTTCTAGCTTTTTTTCATAACTGCCGAGCTAGTGCTACTGACTACTATCTCAATGGAGTGCTTGATTCCTCAGACTGCTGATCTTCCAAAACTGTGCTTACCAAAGCAGAATTAATATGGACAACTCATATAGTTCAAGTGGAGGATGTGTTCACAACACTCTCTGAAATGAAGTTTTTAGAGGCAATAACTATCAGCTCCAGAGAGGGTTAAATTTTCTGCCATTACAGATCGGAATAATTTATTTAAAATCACTGGATCTACAAACATTTATGTCTGGTGAGTATATCTTCTGAACTCCTGCTGACAAGCACTGGAGAAAGACTGCATTTGCAGTCAAGCTCTGTCAGGCTGCAATCCTGCTATGTATCACAAACTGAACAGGTTGCTTGGTACTTTGCTGGGATAGCTCCCAGGAGAACTTCAATTGCTGCAGGAATCAGTGTTGATTATTTACTCCTCTGTAGTCTTCCATGTGAGTCAGGGTTCATATTACACCTTAAGAAAAATTAGAAGAACTGTCTGTTGTCTAGATGGCTTCTGATCATTGAATAACCCCCATGCATTTTGTAGGAGTATGGGTGTTACCATTCAGAGAAACTATAAGTGAAACTGTCAGAGAAAATTGTATGATGTGCAGGAGAAGGGGTTGCGGGTTTTTTCAGAGATGGAAATATGAAGATGATAGTAATGAACTTCCACAAACAGCTGTCATCTTTGAATTTATTTGCTAGAATTTTCTAATACCACTTACAATAATGTGTGCACCTCAGAACAGGAATGTGTGTTTTATTTCTGTATTTTACATATGCTTCTTGTTTGGCCATAAAATATTAATTTTGTATTTGAAGCTTTCCAGTAGTATTTTTCAAGTTTACATTTAAAATCATGAATGTAGGAGCCAAATATTTCACGTTTGTAATGAATTTAGCAAATTGATTTTTGGTAATTGATCTTCAACACTGAAGTGTATTTCTTGGTCCTGAACCTACATATATCTGCTGAAGGTCATGTTATTATTTTTTACGTTAGTCCTTCATTTTAGAACACAGAAACTACAATAGCTAATTTTTGCAGCACTGACATCCCCCTTTTTCTTTGTAAATAATAGCTATAGTTTTCAAATAGCTCTGGGTCAGTTTAGCAGTGACACAAACACTGACAGAATGCTAACTCTATACGAATACAGTTGTGATTTTTTTAGCAGTCATTGATCTCACAAGTAATAGCAGTTTAAATTTGAATAATCTGATACATTTTTCATCAGCTGGAAGGCTCATGAGGTATATAGTGGGAGTACAGGTTTGAGAAATCATACTGGTTGTAGATGTTTACAAGTGAGTGTTTTCTCCTAGCCTCAGCTTCCTGGTAACAGTATCTTTTGGTATAGTGAACCCAGATTTTATAATGGTCTGTAAGAATGTGGAAAAGTTATGCTGTGAGGTGGATTCTTTCTGTATCTAGGACCAGGAAAACAGCTTGTAGGGGATTTTATGCACCCATCCTATGCATGGCTTGGTTAAGATGTGAACACCAGATTTAACAGTGATTGTGTACTCATGGAAACAGAATTAGTGTATTACTGAGAAGTTATTTTGAGACATGTAAAGGAATCATAAAGATACATCAGGTCTCTGCTGCAGATGGGCAGGAATTCAGACTAAACACAAGAAGATATCATTTGATTCAGAAAAGCCTCTTTGTCTTTTGGAGAACATTAGACTTCCGTGCTGCCTGAATCAGAAGAAAGGTAGATAGCAAAGGCAGGTGGGCAGTCACCTTGCTTTGTCACCTCACTGGGCTGCTGGAGAACAGTGATTTGCTCTGGAGCATGAGCCCAGCCAAGATCTATGCTGGAGAGGGTAGTTCTCTCCTCAAGTAACTGTCACTGCTGCATTGTCCTCTCTAGCTGTACAAGAGACTGGGAGAAGGCAGCTGGCCTGCCTTTCTCCATTAAGGCTCCATTTTAATTTTCTTTTTTTCTCATATTTTAGGAAAATTAAAAGTCCATCTTACAGACTTACTGAAATTTAAATAATCAGGAAGATCTCATCCCATTTTATATATATATATATATATATATATAAATAAAACACTTTTCTGGTATCATTTAATAGTCTGTGCTTTTCCCTTAGAAAATGTGCTGTATTGCTAATATAGGTTTCTTTCTGTCCTTCTCCCCCGCTTCCCTATTCCTGCTAGATGGACATGTTTTTTTTCTGTTGTGTCAAAAAAAGGTGATGGTGAATGATGGGTCCTTTCTGAGATGAGAACACTTTCGCAATCTGGTAACCTTTGGCACACAACACATACACTAGTGAATGGTCCAGCACTTAAGAGTGATTCACTACTAAGCATTATAGAAAATAGGTTTACCAGTTGAAAAATTCCAAGGCAAGTTCTCCTTCCTCAGTGTGATCTGTGTATGGTACTCTCATTTTTTTCCTATTATGTGGTTAAGAGAGGAGATAATGAGAGCATCTTAAGGGATCCTGTAATGCACCAAAAACTGCTCTAGTTCTAATAGTTTTAAGAGAGAGTATGAAAACTACCAAGAGATCAGCCAAAAGGAACTATTTTCAGGTATGTTGTATGCCAGGCTATATTCTACCCTCAGTTTGTGCACTTACCTCCCATTAACCTTTATGGAAGTTTTGTGTATTCATCAAGGGGAGAATATGTTTGAATATTTGTTAAGATGATAACAGAGTTCCTTTTGTATGTATTATGTTAGCATTACTAGCCAAAAAGATAATAGGATAAATAAGGAGAGAAAAAGTGTTTACTTTTTCCAGGGGCTTTTTAAACTTTTCATTAAGAATTCATTTATTTTTCTGTATGTGAGTAAAAGGGGTATCTTATATAATCCTAAAGTATATTTTAGACTGGAATTAATATGAATGAAGGCACACTAAAGTACTAAGTTTTACTAAAAATGAATGCACTTTTCATCCAGTGACATCAAATTATCTCATTCTAGAAATGTTAAATAATTACCCATGTCAAGTACTTCATAATTATTTGCAAATGAAATAAGAGAGTTAAAAAGACTAAGTGGCAAGACCACAGCGATTTGAATTTAGGATTCCTAGCTTCCAGTCTTGTATTCCTACTTTGTCTTCTCTAACTGTTAACTGTAACAGTTAACTGTGCATGTTTTCACATTCTTTAGAGAATTAGTTGAGTCACTGACTCACAGCAGCAGTCAGTTCTGTTCAGTAAAAACTGGTGCCATGGAGTCATTTTACTGCTAACAGAAATGAAAGTAGAGATTGAGTTTGTTCCTTTTTTGGGTCTTTAATAAGAAACTTGCTAACGTGTTGGAGGAAGATCTGAAAAATTACACAGAATTAAACTATAGAGCAAACACATAAACAGTAATTTTTAATACAATAATTTTTTCAGATTATATCCTACTTTTTAACTTAAATAGATCTTCACTTTTAACGTAAGTTGGAAATGTATTACTAGCAGAACCCAAGATCCTAGGCCATATTTATAAGACACCTGAGCAGAACGAGATGGCGTAGTTAATCTCCTGTAACAATTACTGCAGCCATCTGGTTTATAGTAAGCACCCTGCTGGAACATATCAGAAGTGGCAGAGCAAATGCAGTGAGAAGGGACAAGATAACAGGAATGTGTTCCATGTCCCAAACAGATCTATTCTAGAGACTTGGTCCAAACTGGAAGTAGCCTTTCTCTGGCTGAATATTTACCAGAGTATGATAGAACTTCATCTTCCTTGTTCACAGAGGTAATGTGCTAACAGTGGTGTTTAAGCCTTATATCATTTGGAATGTTTGTAAGGGGATTTCTTGTGGATCTTGCAACAATTTTTATGCTAGAAAACTTCTATTTTGAAAATCTGGTTGGCTGTCAGTGAAGACTGTTGCAGCTAAACTGTATTGGAATTTTATTCAGATTTTTGTTGCATTTCAAAAATGTTAAAATCAGTCACTAAGAATCTGCAAAATTTGTGTGCATTCCTGCAAAATAGAAAAAAAATAGAAAAAGTTTTAAATTCAAACCACATATAATGTCAATAAACATGATTTAGATAGCTAAACCCATCTACTCACTAGTTCAGGGCTAATGTTAGTTTAATTTTGTATACTCCAAACAAACAGGATTTCCCTTGTTTTATTTATAGATTGGTTTTCTAGACAAACACATCATATTGTCTTAACCTGTTGGGTTTTTTAGAATCAGGATAAGTTTGATGTTTCTACTTTGCTTGAATAAAATTTGACCACATTAATACCCTGTTATTTAATCTATTTGACAAGTGTTTTTGGGTTATGTTTTCTTGTGAAATAGTCTGATCTATGCAAGTAGTTTGTTTTTAAAAAAAACATTTTGAACAAAAGTAATCTGTTTAGGTTTGAATGGTATATCATTTAATGCCCTTGATTACATTAGTACATCTGTATTAAGACAGAAAAAGAGAAAAAACTGCAAAAGGCCTTCTGTAAGGTGTGAACTTGTATACAGTTAAGTAAGTGTACATCTTTCCCATGACACATGATTTTAAGACTTAAGAAAACCATAAGACAATGAAACACACACATTATACAATGTTAGAAATTTAAACAGCTGCTGCTTTCAGTTTTTCAAAGGCTGAGAGAAGTATACGATTTCCTGCAAATGAGGTGTATTTTGCTGGTATGTATGTGTATAAGTGGATACTCTAACTCTGGCAAATTTTTATCCAATAAATGCTTTTAACGATAGGCGTCATCACTGCAGGTCTTGATGGCTGTCAGTGTTCAGTTCTCTGTCATTTCTGTCAGAAAAACTTTCTAAGATATGAGCCTGTTTGTCTCAGAGAAAGCAATTTGTGTTTTTGTTTTGTTAAATTTGCTACTGGAATCTCTTCTATCTCTACTTTTAACAGGAGATTAGACACCTATTATATGTTAAAATACACTGATTCTGCTAAAGCAGGTTGGACTAGATCTCTGATGTCCTTTCCAAGGCTGGGTTCCTATGGTGCTGTGAGTACAGGAAGAAAAAAAACCTGACGTAATTCTTTTCATGCAACACCTTCTTGTGAAACAGCAGTCTGGAATCTTAGACAGCTTTAGTGGTTTACAATCAAACTGTGCTTCTCTGCAAAAAATAAACAATTTGAAAAAATTAAATTTTTCAAGTACATTATACTTGCAGAAAAATATTTTTATAAAATTTAATTTTCATTTCATTATAATAAAGTATTAAATATATGTTTATGTCTGGGAATTCCATTTATTTTACAGGAAATAGAATATGTTCAGATATTCTTCTTGAGAAAATCTACATGTATGATTTGGCAGTTTTTGTTCTGCATTACATGTCTAACCTGTTAAATCTAATTTTTTATAGTGATATGTCAAAAAATAAACATTATTTTTGTTAGTATTGTGTATGCTAGTAATGCTAGCAAGCTCCAACACATATTTACAGATATGTATGTAGGAGCAAAATGTACTTACAGCTGTTTTTAAAGTCAGTGGAAGTATGTGATATTTAAGCAATACTCTCATTAATCAGGAAAATTATTTTTCATGTCACTATAGTTATAAAGTATTATATCTTTTCTTCATTACCCTAAGGGTGGCTGCAATTCAGGAGTGAGGAAAAAAATCCATTATAGATGCTTGCTTAATTCATTATATATGTCCACAGACAGTTACTGACCAACTGTTGTGATATGTTTACAACAGTCATTTAGATTTCAAGATGAAGTAAAAAATACAGATCCATTAGATTTTATAATTTTATGTTTATCATTTTTATGTTTACTGGTAAATATTTTGCAGAATTTCTTTCTCTGAGAGAAAGAAGCTCGTGTCTAGTACATAGAATAATTCATTTTAAAAGGACCATTTTTCCAGCTCTTGTTCTTGCTCTGGAATTATGGGGCAAGTGACTTAAGTCATGTCTTTTTCACCTTGATATCAAAGGAGGAAAAGTAGTATTTTGCCACCAGTAGTTTTTGCCACTGGTTCCTACGTGACAGACATTTCTTTATTTTCTCTTAGTCTCAGTTTGTTAAGGTGTCAAATTAACCATATTTATTTCAATAATAATATTTCTTACAGCTAAAGCTATGTGAATTGATATTTGAAAGGAAGCTTTTTGAATGGAAGTCACTGTATATAATTTTGAGTGTTATTAAAATCATATCTGCATGGCATAGATCATACTTCTTTACTAACAAAGAAATCAACAACTGAATCATACCCGCATGATTTCTGAGCTTTTCCTCCTGCCACATTTCATAAGCTAACAGAGTTACCCTCATGACACAGATATAAAGTAAGGGTGACAAATATTATCCAGAGTTTTACAGGAGTTAACTCAAAATCAGTCACAGATATTCAAGTGACAGTTAAAAATTGCCCTTCTAACGCCTAGTTCCATGATCAACTCAGAAGAACATACTAGTTTTCTTAAATATCAAATAATATTTAGAAGTAAACATTTTAAATGACAGCAAATTCTAAATTTGTAAAGTTAAAAGAGGACTTCTATAGGGTGGAAATTCCTATGGGTCATTGTTTGAACTCCTGAAATGTACTAAAGCAGATTTCATATTTATTTCCATTGAGAAGGCAAATTACTTTTCATAGAAAAGGATCAAAAGCATCAAAGTAAGTGGATATGGTATGTTAATAATAGGAGGTGGGACAGTGAGGGTAGAAGAACTGATGGGACACTTACGGTTCAAGGAATTCAACACTTTTCATTTATGTTGGAAAAAATGTAAATGATGTCACCCTCACCTCCTAGTGCAGTTATCAGACAGACATCACTAAGTGATATCTCTGACATTAAAATGACTAGAATGTTATTTCCTTCTATTTCTTTTCTTTTGGAAATCTTACAGTATCTTACTGCAAAGGAAACAAAAATCCACATATAAGGGTGTAAGAAAGAAAGATCTGTCTGTAGTCTCAATGTTGGATGATTGCCATTCTATCTCAAAGCTAATTGAAATCCAGAATGTTTGTATCAAAGCTGTAATGAGACACCGACAAATAACTTTCTGCCCCACTGGAAATGTAATCTTTCTATTGAACATTTTGTCCTGGTAAATTCCATCTGCAACAGGAATAGGCATTTTGCATTTGAATCAAGAAGGTCACTACTTTGGATCAGATGATATGGTGTACACTCGACTTGCCTTTAGATGAAATTGATCCTTTACTATGTTGAACATAAGATTGTGAATTTTTTAAACCTAATTATCTTATTGTTTCATCTAGATGAATTTGGAATGCTAACACTACCACCACTTTTTGATCTTTGCATATATCAGTGTGACAGTTCTCTTAAAAGCTAGTTATTCCCTAGATAGTAATACATTTTAAATATTCAGTTGCATTTCTTTACTAAATAAAACAGAATTAGATCACAGTTTAAATTATGATACTGTATTTTATCATTTGATAGAACTGAATATTTGATAACATTTGCCTCACTTTTGCAGCAGTAAAGCAATAGTTCTATGTATAATTACTCAAACTTATTTGAGTAAACTTATTTACTTCTAAATGCCTAGAAACTAAACTATGTATTCAACATTTTGGTTGTTTTACTCATAAATAATCCCATTGACTTCAGTGAAGAGAGGCATCATAAAACTGAATGGCAGTTGTAGTGTGTTCATTCATCTTCAGTGTTAAAACTTTAATTATCTTTCTTTGCAAATGTGGCTTGGTTTTTTTTGTAATATAAAGTAACTTATACCAAATGTATGTACAAAATCAGTATTTCTTTCCTCTTGTTTTGACGTGAATATATGCTCTTAGCATTTTCACTTCACATCAAGTGTGTAGATTATTTGTGCAATAAAAATGGGAAGAGATCTCTAGCAATGGAAGGGATAATGTGAAAGGCATAAATAGCAGCTAGTCTCTGCAGGTATGAACTTGTTCTTATTTAAATCAATGGAAATTTCACTGCCAACTGCAGTGAATGCAGGATCAAGTCCTCAACTCTTTCTGAAAATCAATTATATGCGTTCTTAATAGGCTTTCATGCCTTTGAAAATCTCTCTCTAAATTACTGTTGGAAACCAATCAATTAGATATTGGAGTTAATTTTATTAAAATAAATTCCACAATATTGTGTAAAATGAAAGGAAATGCTTTCATTTACTGACTTTTTATTTATTCAAAAAGATTAAGCTATATCTGAGATTGTCAAATCACCTTGTTTTATTTGCTGAAACGTGTAGGACTCAACAGAATGCTGATGTGACTCTTTGTGTATTTGAATTGTTTCTGCACTGTGAAGAATAGTGCTGGTACTAGGAAGCTGAGAGATGAGAAATTGCTATGTCAGGCATTGGAGTGAAATACATTTTAAATAGACTTTTTATATCGTACTGTAGCAATTGAAATTCTGATTCAGTGTCTGATAAGAAAATGTTGGAAATACTTTTAGAAGTTTCTTAACCAATACTAAATTTGTCTGTTCAGTAATAGTGGATAACCCAAAATATTAAGGAAGATTAAGCAATTCTTAATGTAAAAATTGTGGCTTGTTCTGATTTGGATTTATTTTGAATCTTCCATTGTTCACAGGAGATTCAGTGATGACTGAAGAGTACATTACACAAGCTGGCAGGTGGTACAGCATAAGGTTTGCATAAAGTTAATTTTTCTGTTTCTTCCCATCTTCATCTACTGTCTTTCAGGCTCAATAATCTGTTTCCTTAAACTGCATTATTGTTAAATGTTATATTGACCATGAGATCATATAATGTCGTGCTATATATTATGCTATACTGCGCTGTATTTACCTAGAGAACAGCATATTCTTTTGAAACCTTAGCTAGTTATATAGCTTTTTTAGATTTAAAATTACGTTAACATCTATTTTATGTAATTAAGGTACATTTTAATTGAGATGTTACAATATATTTATGATTATACAAATTACAATTATGTAATGTAGGTAATATATCAATACATGCATATATTACGTATATTAACTTATACGTAATTCATATAATAAAGATATTGAGGTTATTATTAGTTTTATTTATATAAATTCAGATAGTGAGTCAAGTCAAAAGATGCCTAAATACCTTATCACTTTAACAGAACCAGAGAGGAGACAAACTTAGGGAGGAATTGCAAAACAAAAAATTTTTGAAAGGGGTGTTTGAGGAGTTAGTATATATTACTTACTTACAATTAGGAGGGGAAAAAACCCACATATTTGAATGGAAATAAGGAACTATTGTTAATTGGTAAATATTTAATGAAAACAACTGTATCTGTGTATATTTGAAAGCCCGATCCTCAAAAACTACTGAATGCATTCTCTTCAAACTAAAAATGGTAAAAATGTGACTGTTTGTTAGTCTGAGAACAGTCTGAGTCTGAGTCTGAACTTGAGAAGTATTGGCTTAGAGGTGGTTGTTTTGAGAAGTTATTTTAAGCTAATGAAGAGAAGGTCATAGAATAAAAGTGCCATTTCAACCATATAAGTGTCATAAAATCAGCTAATGCAGGAGTGCATTCTGGCAAGAATAAATAAGCATTGCAAAGCCTGGTATGGCCAGTGTGGAATACAGAAATGTATCCAAGTGAGTAAACATCAAATGAAGGATTATCTCTACTTGTGAAGAATCCATTCCAGCAAGAAATTGAACCATGGACTACTGCATCTGAAATTTGTAGGACTCCCTAGAGAGCTAAAAGGGAATCTGCAGATTCTGTCATCAGTACGCCAAAGATCTCTGCACTGTACGGTAGTGACAAAAGTACATTCCCCAGATTTCCCTTTTTAAAGGACTTCTTTCAGAATACTAATCAGACCTTGGTGTTCTGAGTTTTTAGAAGTACCACTAGGTTCTCTTTGCTGTTGCTTTGCATTTGGATGCAAGAAAGAAGTTCTGATTTTCTAAATGTTCTAAAATAAGAACAAAAATATTGTGATATTCTGAAATGGCTTGAAAGATAAATAGAACGTTCTAAAATGCTACCAAATGTGCAAGCTTGCAATAGTAACAGTAACAACAGGAAAAGGGAAAGGATAAGCATTTAAGGAGAAATATTTTATTCCATATTTAGCTTGAAGTGGAAAGAGAATGTCCAAGGCAAATAATGGAAAGACGACCAGATCTGTGAAACTAGGTGTCAGGAGGCTGGGGACGTGTGGAGGAAGACATTTCTGAGGCCGCAGAATAAAGGTGCTAGGTATAAATCAGAACTGATTTTGTACTGAAGAACCTACCAATATGATGATGCTAGAATATATTGATGCAGGAACATCCTACATATATTGCATATGTCTCAAACAACTTCCAGAACACCACACTAGACCACTCCAGAGCAAAGAAATTACCCATGGATAATAAGTTGAAGACAGAAAAGATTTTTATATACCTTTATTAATATGGTACAGAAAATAGAAAGAACTGCTGAAGAAGGTAATGACAAATTGGATACTCTTAACAAGATTATTAACTATGTGAGTCAGAGACAATGTTAATAATGTATGTATAATGCCTGCGGCAAAAAAGCTTTTGTACTTGAAGCCTTGAGCATAATAATTTAAAACATATATATTTTAACAGTTGTCAAAGAGATAGGAGATAAGTAAGTGGGGATAAAATAATGAAATTATTATTTCTCTCAAAGTGACACTGATTTTTGGTGACCAAGGGGTATTACTCTGGGGTTTAATTTTGTAGCTAAAATGAACACGAAGAACTATGACGACTTCAACAGTCAATTATGAATGTTCAACAGTTCCAAAAAAAAGTCCTAACACATCTCAGGTAGACACACATAAATGGACACACACAGAGTCAACAGTCCCCTTGAAAACTGTGGTCAAACAGCATAACTGTCTTTTAGTTGGATACCTGTTTTGTTTGGAAAAGGGTCGCGTTATGAGATTCTGTCTCTGGACTCAAGAGGTAATGTGATCCATAGAATCAATACTACAAAAGACTACAATTTTACTGGATTTTTTAAACTTTGTGTTTTATATTTCTCCTTCCACACATTCAGATGGCAGGCTCACTATAATGTGTTACACTTCTCGTATGATCAGGAAACCTGTGATACACATTTTTTAATTTTAGAAACACAGTGTTGCAATTCTCTCTTAAGCAGTGTTCCCTGATTGACTTTGCCAATGTAAAAAGTGCAATTTTATCCGAGTCATCCTGTCCTTATCTTTTAGTTGTAAGCCTTGTTTGCACTAAAAAGTATTTTTAACTAAATAAACTTCTAATTAAAACTTAATTTAGTTTTAATTGAACAAGTGCAGATCCCTTTTACAGAATCCCCCAAGTTACTTTAAGATATGTCATTTTAACTTAGGATGTGGTTTACATACACATTTCTTTCATTGACTCTCCTGGGTAGGTCTCACTGTGGACACCATTGTCACCCATATGGGCTGGTTGGTTGCGTGATCATGTAAAGGACTGGATCGATATTCTGATACAGTTGACCATATAACCCTGCTGACACTTAGATTACCACGATGGAGCAGGAAGTTACAAGTCAGAAACAAGAGGCAGGAGGTCATGGAAGTTCTTCTGTCCATGTGCTTATTCTTACCTTATCCTTACTGTAAGATAGAATATGTTAGTTTCATCAACTTTCACCAATGTTTCATTGAGTGAACCCACAGAGAACATGAATGCACACAATTAGGACTATTCTTTAATTCCTCAAGCCTCCATAACCTGATTTTTTTTCAGTCCTGTGTTCAGCTGCATAAAGATAGTGGATTACGGCTTATCATACACAAAACTGTTCTGAAGAATCAAGATGTTTTAGCAGAATATCCCAGCAACCAGAACTGTGCCAAAGAGTCCAGTTAAGATATGGTTAAATATTTTTGCCAACCTTTAGTGAAGAACACTGTTGTAAAACTTAAAACAGCTAAGAAACATAAACATATATTCAAGTTAATGAAAACTAATTAGATAAGCTCTCTGACATCAAATTTCTTGTGATTTGATTATATATCCAGAAAGGAAGCTTCAGTTTATGAAAGGTATATTTCCAGTAACATAGTAATGAATTGCAGCACATCTTTGCCAGTGCTTTTTGACCCAGTGAAACAGAAAAGGTTTTTCATTTTGTTTATTCTATAACAATGGCTGCATGTGTGTGATAAGACTGTAATAAATAACATTGACTCGTGGAATGTTAATGAAAAATCTCATCTAGAAAGTGTGTTTATTTCAAGCAAAGCAGAAGTATTCGTAATTTCATTTTTGGGGTGATATACCGACACTTTTAGTGTAGAAATGTAGGCCCAATCACCTTAGACCTTCAGTGATAGAAGTCAGTTGAAGTCAATACTGTCGACCTTATCTACTGTACTTGGTGAAAAGCTTTCTTCTTATTATGTTTGTATTACTGACATAAATAGGGGCCCTAGTCAGGAACAAGGAATTTGCTGTACAATGCGTTATACAAATAAAAAGAAAAAAGATGGTTCTTGTTCTTCAGTGACGGGTCCTATAAGCCAAATATAAAATAGGTTGGACAGAGGTAGACAGTTTAGTATTAAAAAAACCAAGACAGTATTGGCTAGTATGATAGATAGTGATGTCAGTGTATCAGTGACTGAAACACTGTCAAGTTTTGGTAAGCGTCATGGAACAAGACAGTTTTAAGGGAAGAGCTCTGGAGAGCCGGTAAAACTGAATCCCAACAACTTAGACAACTGCTTAGGCAACTGATGATAAGTCTATTGGTAAGTAATACTTAAATCATGGCAAATGTTTATAGGTTCTGGCTGGCTTTTTTACTTTTACTAGAGAATGCAAGGATGAGTCCTCTCAAACTGGCAGAAGCTAACCCATGCTTAAATATACACTAAAAACACCTGAAGGGCAGTTGTGCAGAGTAGCACTTGGGTATCTGGCTTTTAGCATATCTCATTATGCCATAATTTTCCAGTGTAGATACATCTTTGAATAAGCATTAGTTGGATTTTATTATACTTTTAAGACATCAGAAATTAATTAATGCCTTCCATTTAGAAGCACAGTCAGTTCCATCAGTGCAAACAAAATGGTGGCATGTAAAGCTGCCCTGCTAGTTAATTCATATGAAAAAAAAATGTGTTTAATGTTCAGGTTCTAAATCAAGTTTGAGGTCAATAGTTGGGAAAAAATCTTATTACGTAAACAATAGACATACTGGATTTATAAGTTTTTGAAATATAGACAGTATTCATAGAATCCCTCTATGCCTTTATTTCAGAGGAAAAATGCAGCTGCACTTCAATGTATCAAAAAAACTGTTTCAGAGTAGAATGCATGTTGAAATCCAACTTATATCATTTATCTTATAACTTTGGCAGTAAGCAAAAAAAATTGTAAATAATTATGTTGCCTTTGGACCAACAATCTTAAGCTGTCCTTCTCAATACAATTGAGAAAAAAAAGGCAAAAAGCCCCATATGTGCCTTCAGGGAGAATGTCCTTAATTTTTTTGTTAACTAGCACTTCGTAACAGCTCTGATTGATAGTTATATTCTGTGGCTGCAATTTAACTTTGAATGTAAACATTCAAGCTTCTGATATGCCATTTCTAAGCTATTTATGTAGTATGTATCGGTCAGGAGGATACACATTAAAAAAAAACTTTCTGCTTCCAGGAAGAGAAATAGAACTCTCTAATTGTGAAAGCCAGCTACCTGTGCATTTCTACAGTTGCTTATGCAGTTGGAGGTGATGTATTAGGTCATTATTTGATGTGTAATTTAATAGTCCTAATAAAAGACAATTTGATATTTGGCAAAAATAATAGATTTAGCATGTTCTATGTTTATAGATAACTTTTTTAAGGCATTAAAGTTAATCCATAAATTTTGGATCATGACAAACTGTAGGCTCAAATGCTAGCTTTTAGTTATCTTAAATTACTGGTTGGGGCAAAACCTGCCATTTTATGTACACCTGTATGGTGTGTAGCCTATTACAAGATTTTTACTTACACTGCATCAGAAGCTGTTTTGAAAGGTTTGGCCTTCAGAATGTATGTCTATCTCCTACAAAGCAGCTAGCACCAGCTGGCCACATGCATGTGTGTGTGTCTGTGTATGTACCTGCACTGCTGTGTGTTAATTTTTCATTCTAAAAGATGTCTAAACTCTAAGTAGATAGGCAGAGTTCCTTCCTTTAGCTACTCTTTACAGGAATGAATCAGTTAAAAAACATCAGGTATGCAAATGTATACAATGCAAAGGTGTCCAATTTTCCTTTTCAAGTAACTGTATTACTGCAGCATCCCTAGATCAACAAAAAGTGGAAAATTTCTACTACCAAAAAAATTATATGAGCCAAGGGAAATATTTTGCTAAAAACTGCTGTGGAAGCTAGTTATACATTTAAAAAAAAAAAACCCACAACAAAACCCCACAAAAACCTAGATACATAGTAAGATGTGTAAAAGGAAAAAGAAGTGTAATAGTTCCCTACAGTCAAGGAACTATTGGAATATATGACTTCACTTAATGTTTGTCCTTTTTCTTTCTTCTTATTTTGTATTGATAGTTTGATTACTTGTGAAGTACAGTCATATTTAAGGAGCTTTTATCCATAAAGTCTGAAGTAACTCAATTTCTTTAAGTTAATATTTGGAGTGTATAACTAAGGTCAGACTTTAATTTCTTGTGTATCAGAGAGATGAGACAGCCTTAAATGCAGAGGAAGTAAAGTAGTCCAGCACTTGGGTCACAACAACCCCATGCAACACTAGAGGCTTGGGGAAGAGTGGCTGAAAAGCTGCCTGGCAGAAAAGGACCTGGGGGTGTTGGTCGACAGCTGGCTGAATATGAGCCAGCAGTGTGCCCAGGTGGCCAAGGCGGCCAACGGCATCCTGGCTTGTATCAGAAATAGTGTGGCCAGCAGGACTAGTGAAGTGCTCATTCCCCTGTACGCAGCACTGGTGAGGCCGCACTTCGAGTACTGTGTTCAGTTTTGGGCCCCTCACTACAGAAAAGACATTGAGGTGCTGGAGCACGTCCAAAGAAGGGCAATGAAGCTGGTGAAGGGTCTATGAGGAGCGGCTGAGGGAACTGGGGCTGTTTAGCCTTGAGAAAAGGAGGCTCAGGGGAGACTTTACCGCTCTCTACAACTACCTGAAAGGAGGTTGTAGCAAGGTGGGTGCTGGTCTCTTCTCCCAAGTAACAAGTGATAGGATGAGAGGAAACGGCCTCAAGTTGTGCCAGGGGAGGTTTAGGTTGGATATTAGGAAAAATTTCTTCACCGAAAGGGTTGTCAAGCACTGGAACAGGCTGCCCGGGGAAGTGGTGGAGTCACCATCCCTGGAGGTATTGAAAAGACGTGTAGATGTGGTGCTTAGGGACATGGTTTAGTGATGGACGTGGCAGTGCTAGGTTTGCGGTTGGACTCGATTATCTTAAAGGTCTTTTCCAACCTGAATGATTCTATGATTCTAGAGTCCATCTGACTTCCAAATAAAAAGTTAAATTTTATTGAATTGTGTCAAGTTATAGTTTTATAGATACCCTAGAATTTGCTAGGTTAGTCACTGTCAGAAATTATCACGCTAGGGCATTTTCTAGAAAACTTCTGTTTCTGTCTTTTTTCATGCCTGAATTTTATATTACAGGAGAAGTTTATTGTAATATGGTGGTAGAGGTTTTGTAATTGGAGTTTCATTAAAACTTGAAGAAGAATCTTAATAGTTGGAAATCTCAGTCTAAAAATTAGTACCTGCCTTGCTCTCTCTGTGTTTCCTCTAATGTCCTATAGTACATTTAACTTACACTCTAAGACTTCCCTACAACTATTGTTCACCAGTTTGCTTTGGAATTGTAAAGTGATCATGGCACTCCAAAGCAGTATTTATCTCAGAGAGTAGCAGTCTAGAATGGAGAACAACTGTAAAACTTGCCTACCTGTTTACTTTTCTTCACTTCATTGTCTTTCCATGTCATTCTGAATTATCCAGAGACCACCTGCCTATATACAGATAGGGTTGCATATTGCATGGGTACCTCAGCTGTGAGTCTTTTTTGTTGCAAAACTTTTTGATGAAAATCCATTAAATCATGATGAGAAGATAAGCTTGTTTTGTGAGAATATCCATGCTTGTACCTTTGAGTTGAGGAGCATGAAAAATTAGTAACATACTCCAAGCATCTCTGACACATGAGTATTTGTTTGGCGGGGCAGAAATCTATGTGTTCCAAATACAGCAGAAAGTATGCCCAAATCAAATATGTCAGGAAATATATATGGAACCACAGACTGCAGTGGTTTATCTCTGCTACCCATTTTGTGTGTCTACCAGAAACTGGACTAGCTCCTTAGTCCAAGTCTGAATACTCAGTTGAACCAGCAGTGCAGGAAGCTAGACCTGCTGGCAGACCACTGCTACAGCCAGGCAAAGAGAGAGGAAAATAAGACAGAGTCCAGCAATCAAGAGCCATTTGATGAGTTGTCAAATTGAAACTATGTCAAAACAAACAGTGTCTTGCCAGAGATAAGATATGTTGGTCATACAAAGCAAAGCTGAGTGCCCTAAAACTAATGTGGAATGATCTGGTTAACCAGTGACATTTACATAATTAATTGATATAGCATCATTTGACATCTCTAAACTTCCAATTGTATAGATGATTCATATAGATGACAGTGGTAGTGGAAGAAGGTGTTACATACTTTTATAAACTAATGTTTACCTTCCAGGTATTTTTTACCCAGTACGAACCGACACACAGTAATGTTCTTGAACATATCCTTGCAGTATATACTTATTTATATTTTATTATTAAGTATAAGAGCAACGTGCTCGTCATTTTGCAAATACAGCTCAATAGGACTCAGTTAATAAAGCAGCAGCAGTCTGGAAAGCTGGGGAGGTGCCAGCAAGACTTCTGTTTTTCTGCTTGAAATCCAGTTTGCACATATATTTAAGAGTTTTGACATTTTTTTCATATTTTATAGGAAAGCACTATGTTTCTAGCTAGTTTCCACTGATGTGGTGTATATATAGTTACATATACTGTTTCCTTTTCATTGTCACTTTTTCCTTTCCTTTCAGAAAGGCTCTCCTGGTTATATTGCTGACTGTAATCATGGCTGGTTGTTTTTTTTTTTTTTTAATCTCATTGTACAGGTTTCTGTGTTGGACGGAAATAGGATCTGATGTTTTGTCTTTCTGATCAGTTCATCAATCTGATGAATTGTCTTTCATCTTCATCATGTCACCTCCCAGACTTGCACTGCAAGTGCAGAAAAGAATTGAGGCAAAGAAGTGCTGTCAGCTGCTGGTAGTTTTGTCCCAGTCCTGCACTGAACCATACGTATGAATGAAATGGCCAAAAGAACTACTGGAAAGGAAGTGACCTGTTATCCTGTTACAAAAATCAGTTTTATTCCAGATCTTTACAAAACTAAAAAAGACTTTATTTTTCAGATGAAATTGTGAAAAATTTACATGAGCACATACATCTCAAAGTCCTAAAGCCACGTTTGTCATATATAGGATAGTTTTATATTGGATTTTGCAGGAATAAATGTGAACTTGCTCTGCCTCTGCACTGAGCCTGCTGGACTCTGTTGGAATATAATGAATATGGTGACAGTTTCAGCTAGCAGTGACACGCCCAAGCTTGAGCTATTAGAGGTTTTAGGTTGGTTATAGCCCTATGTAAGGGTGTAAAGTGTAGTCAATTTTGTGAGGTGGGTTCTTTCATTTTGGACAGAAGAATGAACATTTTATTCCTTACAGTCTACTTTTTTGATATACAGACTCCCCTTTAGCGTCATAGAAAAGATAATGAGTTGTCTTGGTCATAATTATAAATATCTATGTAGAAGGAAAACAGCTAATAGTAGAGGATTCTTTAGTTACCAGATAAAAGCATAAAATCCAATGATCAAAAGTTGAAGGTAGATAAATTTAAAATATTAATTAGGTACTTCAAAAAATTTGTTTCATTACAATTTGGAACAATGTATCTAGGATAGGAGGAGTATTCTATCATCTAAATTCTTTAATTGCCTTTTTTTTTCTGTATGCCTGAGGCACAGTTTCTGAACTGATATGGGTATGATTGATTAAAGGCCTACAACCTGTGATTGGTAGGAGGTCAGAATAGTTCACAGGAGCTGGACGTCACACTCTCTGAACTTCCTGGTAAGACTTCTTGCTCTGAATTTCATCATTAGAAATCTCATTAGCCAACCATGGAAAACAGAGGGGAGAAATAAGGCACCTGTTGTTCCCCATAGTGCTGTCCTCCCCATGAAAGAGAAATTAAAGTCAAATGTGACATAGCAGGAGGTAGTAAAAAATAAATAGGATGTTTTGAAACAGAGAAGCTCCATGTCATCACTTCATTCTGAAAGGGGGGAAAAAATGTAAAACCCCAAACCAAGTCTCAACTTAACATGTTTTGAAAAGAAAAGAAATGGTTCTGGAAGGTAGATCAATGCTAATGAGTCTGCCATAACCCTCATGGTAATTTTGTAGCTGTGTATCAGGTTATTAGGTTTCTTTTCAAAATATTCTGTGTTCAGGGGAGTCTTAGTAGAATGGAGGGTTCACTAAGTATGGGGTATGGGTAGTACCAGTTGCTCAAACTGCTAAACTCCAGGAAGCTTGTCTATATACCCCAAATTCAAGGCTTTGCTAAAATGTCTATTCAAGAAACACTGATACTAAAGGTAATCTTTAGCATATGCAATTATTATCAGTGGCCCTAAGATGACACTTTTTTTCAAGAAATGCCCTTTGAAAATATTGCAGGTAATAACTGAGTATCTCAAATATGCTATTTTCTAGCAGCAAGTCCAGTCCTGCAACAGACACAACTTAATTAAAGGATCAGTTATCCTTAATAACTAAATTTCATGAGATAATCATAAGTATGCAGTCAACAAGATGCAAAAACATAGAATCAGTCATTCTAGTTAGATGATTTGATTTTAATGTCAGGGTAAACTGTTGTTCATGCAACTAACTGAAGGAAAAGGGAATGATGGGAATTCTTACCTGTTTTTCTATTATATACATCTAGTTTAGGAACTCCAGAATATTTACCTCGGTAATATGAAACTGTCTTCCAATTACTGGATTTAAACTTTTAGACCAAGTAGATAATATTTGTTCCTGGTTTGTTTAATTACTGACTAATTATGGGATTTAATTTTATTTATTCAGTGTATATGATTTAATTAGAAAAATTACTAAAATTTTGTTAAATCATCTGTTAATAATTACATTTGAAAACCTATACGCTCTCAGTGCTAAACTCCCTCAAACTGCCTTCTGCCCTCAGTATTTATTGTCTGCTTACTGTGGAGTCTTTCTTGATTTGCTTGTGAAGTTCCCTGGATTGTGATGCAAACATATTTCAGTATCTCAAAACATTGCATTTTGCATAGGTACTGTAGGTTAACAAAAGACAACAGTCTGACAGCTGGCTGTAAATGATTTCGTGTTGCACAAGTGTGCCGTATAAGCAAAAATCTTAACCCTTGTTTTAATGTTCAGAGCATCCAAAATCAAAGAATGCACAAAAGACTATACAGACAATGAATTGCTAAAATAACTGTAATGATGCACAGTTCTACAATCACCCTTTTCTCTCTGCTGAAGGACCCTGCATATAAGGCAAATCTCCACCTGGCAAATTCTAATGACAGTTTTTCTTAATTACATTTATGTTACAAGATGCACTATGGTCAGCTCTCTATAAAAACAGTATATTGCTTCCATTATAGCTGGACATTTGCACTAAACCACAAATAGTTTCTCTGCTTATCTTGTTCCTGGCTTGAGGCCAGTAGCTTTCCTGCCTTTTATTAGTTGCAGCGTAATCTAAAATAGAGGCTGAATAAAATAATTGACCAAGAATATAGCTTCAGATAATATTGTCTATGTGCCCCACTCTGTCTTTCCCTTTCTGTCTCTCCCTAGGGGAAAAGCAGTTATCTTCCTTATGCTAAATCCAGTTCCTATCCACAGCAATCATGTAAATCTTGGCATCAGTCTCACAGCAGAATAAAAAGTCAAATCAGCAGGAAACTTCCACATAAGAGCAACAGGCAGCCCCAGGAGGAAAAAAAAACCCGACAAAAACATCCTCTCAAACTCTTCCATTTATTTTCTCTCAAAAATAAGAGTTCTACTCATTAGAAACACTCAGGTTTTCTTGTAATTTTTAAGATAATATGCTGTCAAAGAAAAACAACTCATTGTTCAGCAAGCTTGCCAGCCTTTCAAAGCCTTGTATTTCAAAGCTTCTATCTGAATAAACAAATCTGTAAAGAGAACAAATTGAGGTTTCTGCTTTTCCTAGTGTTTTGCATAGAGGCTATACAACCTGTCTTCTCTCAAAATGGGTCAGACCTCAAATTATAGATTTAAAGTAACCAAAGATTGTTGGATGTAGCTGGTGGGATGGATTTTATGTATTTTACATACAGATTGATTCTAAAGCCACAAAAAATATTTTTAATTGAAAATTCAATATCTTAGATCAAAACCCCAAGGTATTCTTTATTATTACAGTCCTACATATTCAAAAATACTACTAGTAATTTGATTAGGGATATTTTAAATGTTTAGAGATAGGCAAAGGAAGACTAAGTATAATTGAAATAGCTATCATATAAACATGTTGACAACATAATAAAACTAAAAGTATGGTTTGTAATATAATCTGAATTTGTACATATTGGACTGGTGTACTGGAGTCTGTATCCAGTTATTACATTCCACAGGAGCTTACTTCAGAGTGAATTAGTCCTTTAAGGCATTAGGAGGAACTGTCTTATTCATACTAAATTGACTTGCCTTCCCCAAAATGAGAGAATGATTACTAGGGTTATAAAACAGAGAAAAAGTACTCAGAGATATAAATATTTTGTTTGCTAGAGCAGAGATTCAGAGAATACAGAGTTAGGAATAAAATGTCCTTAGAAGAACCGAAGAAGTGAGCTTGGAATAAGAAAGAAATGTTATTTAGTAAATGGAGTACATGTAACTCAGTGGCTTGAAAGGCTTAATGTTAGTAAGAGCAAAATAATGCAATTCGTAGGGAAAATGTGAAGAAATGTCTGAACTCTTCACAGGATTGTAATCACCTCTTAACTGAAGAAGGAGACCTGGGCATTGCTGTGAAGAGCACGAACCATGTGTAAATTCCCTGATAGAGGTTCCTATATTCATTTCTGCATTAGTACCTGAGTAACAGTTGAAAATTACGGAGAGGCTCAAACAGAGTACGCAAGACTCCCTGGTGCTAGCATAAACTTACAAAGGAAGAAATCAAAATGAGCACTGTATGTAATTCTGTGCCAGAATATTTGACTTTATAGAAAAAGCAGGTACAAACAGAGTGCAGGTATAGTCAGAGATTGGAATAACATTGAAGCCTACTGTCTCTGAAGTCTGGTAAAAACTCTGGAAGCAACTTTTACTTAAAGATACCTTTATTCAAAGTGGAGTAACGCTACTGTGCGGGATTTGAACCCCTGTTGGTGTGGGAATGGCTGACTGCCTGTATTGCCTGTGAACTTTCTGTCATTTATCTGAGGATAGGATAGCAGTGCTTAGGTCCATATGCAAATTCTTTGAGCCAAATACTGCTTTTGTTTATACAGTTACAGTCTTGTGGATAGGCAAATTCTTCCCAAGCTTTTGCAGTGCCATTGTTAGCATCCCGCTGCTTGGTAGCAGAGAACAGTTCATCCAAATCCATGTATGATGGTGCCTTTTTTGCTGGGCAGCGGTCGTTATTTTCAGTCACCAGCTGTATAACTGTCAGTACAGACAAAAGAGCTAGGAAGTCTTCTACTGCAGCATGTTGAAAGCTGCTGTGGTTTTGTTTTGCAAGGCCCTGTTAACTTCTGCTTACAGTATGCAATAAAGTGAGGACAAGATTTATCTCTGATTTCACATTGCTACAAACTTTTAGAAGCATACCCATAAATTTCCAGCTGCTACTCTTATTAGGTATGGAGACCTATGAAGTGATGGTATCATTTCATATCACTCTGTAAACACAGAAAAAAAAGTGCTTTATTTTTTATTGAGTAACTGTCCAGCAAACATCTTTGTTCATTCTATGCAACTCATCCCTTATTTGTGAATTATAACAAAAATGTAACTTTAAGGCTTTTTAAGCAAAGTATTTCCATAAAACCATATGAATAGAAGAAATAGTTATAAATGGAGAAGCCACTGCCTGTCTACAGCAAATAATCCATGAAGACTAATGAATCCAGTTCCGAGTACAGGCTGAATATACAAGAAGATTGCTGCCAGGGAGCACTGAGGGCTGGCTGGGAGCACATGGAAATGGCAACCAGGTTCAACATCATCAGGCAAGTTCATAGTGCTGAGGCAGGTAGACAGTCATGCTGGAAAGTCAATCCACAGGTCATAACCAGACCCACTGAGGGTCAGAGTCCTGTGATCACTGGGCAGGTCCATGGTGATGGGGTCAGGCAGAAAACAGGGCAGGAAGTCAGGTCTAATAGGGCACAGACAAGGACCGAAGCACCCAGGTTGAGCTTAATTAGAGCCCCTGGACTCATGGGCAAAGGTGTATGGGTGAGGGTCCCAGATGAGGCTGGTCAGAGCCCTGACAATTGTTATCCATTGGAAGTCTTGCACTTGGGACAGACTAAAATTATTTCAGGGGCTGTGTCTTACTGAACTTTTGTTCAAATTCGTCATTACAAATGCAGTAGAAACAGCAATGAACACTCATATAGATTTTCTTATATTTTTAATCCTGTTCTCTATATCTGCTCAGAAACAGTAACCAGACAGTATTAGTGCTGCCATTGCCACAGTGATCTATGAGCTATCCCTTAACTGCAACAGCAATTGATGTTTTTAACAAAAATATCAGGCACTCCAGCTGAATTGCTAGGATAATACCTATACTGGAGGTCTTTTGACATAGCATTTCTACCAGATCCAATAGTCAGAAAAATAATGAGAGTAATGTCCTGGAGAATCAGAATTACACTGAATATTGCCACTTTGTTGACCTAAAGATCAATGCTAAGCTTTGTGAAAAACCACAGTGCCCTGTCTACATCAGGACTCCCACTGTTACTAACGCCATGAAATCACTGCCATAGTTAGCTATAGGAGACAAAATATCTTCCAGTATAGCCTGAGGGGACAGGTAAGCAAGTCAGATCAAAAAGTAGCACTAGTGTACCATGTACAAAATAGCTTTCAGTAGTACTGAAACTAGTATATTCAGTGAAATGTATCAGAAAACATGCTTACAAAGTCAGTATCCACAATTAGACTAAATTAAGAACAGAAGCTGTTAGCGTCTATCAGAGGGGAGAACTTTACTTTTTGGTTATTTGAAATTGGCACTAATGTTCATTTTTCCAGGGTCAAATTTTATGTGAGATTGCAAGATCGACTGGCAAAAGTACTGGAAGTTCCTATTTTTTTCTAATGCTTGCTAACTTCATATCTTGTACATGAGCTTATCCCTAAACTTTCATGCTTTTATGTTCTCTTTGTTGTGTCTTTTAATGAAGTTTGTACTCACACAGAAGTTACAAACAGGAGTTTTAAAAAGTCTGAGGTAGAGCACAATAAAGAACTATTTCCAACATCAGAGATGAAGAAATACTGTATTTTAAGTGGGCCCTTTAAAAGAATATAAAACTAAATATATAAATTCTGACATGACTGTGCGTTTTATGTCTACTAACCTTTGTAATTTTATTTTAAGGCAGATGACTCATCATATTGTATCATCTAAAGCAATGATAGACTAGCATCTGCCAAAGGCCGTTTTGGTAGTGCTTGCCACCTAGTGGATTGCTGCTTGTATACACATATGAGAAGGACCATCTGCTAAAAAAAATATTTGAAAATCTGCTTATTAATCACACTATTTAATAATATCCTGCAGACTTTGAGTACCGCTAGATGGGAATTTTTTTGTTGGAATGAAATGCTAGCGAAAATTGAAATAAAAATTGCAAACATTTTCACATCTTTTATCGATTTTCTGACAGCTCTATTTATAGCTATTGCTTGACTTGTTGATAGGCAAAAGATGGAATCTGAGAGCCAACAAGTAGTCAGTATACATGGCCATAGACTCAACTGTAAACTCAAGCCCCAAGCTAACATATGTTGGTTGGTAGTCTATGATGACCATATTAGGCAAACATAAGTAAGCTCCTTGAAATTTATATCAGTTGTTTCTACTTCTTCTATTAGAGTTACCTGTGGCCTTGTCATTTTTTTAGAGTTCTGATATGTGTACAGTAGTAACTGGATTTTCTCAACTTTACCTCCTCTCTTCTGTTAGTCACATCACTTAGAATGGTTGCCATCCATTTTGTTTACCGGGACTTCAGTCTCTTCCTGTATAGTAATTTACCCTTCATTACTGCCCACTAGTCTTATAGAGATCAAAAATGTTGCTCAACGTAACACCATGCAAAAATCTGTACATAAGTCACAACGGCTCCATCAGCTACTTACAAAAAACACTTATCCACACAAATGCAGTCCTCCTGCCAAAATTTTGAGTCCCCTCTTTCAAGTGTGAATACAATTGAGCTTTTATTGAATTTTGTAATAGTCAACGTATTGAAAAAATATGGACTATTTTACCAGAACTTTCCTCAAAAAATCCAGCCTACAGGAGACAGTTAATAGAAGTTATCAGCAACAGGGAATTGTCAGGTTTGAATACAGCAAGCTTTCTGCTATACTGATGATTGCAACAGTATTTTTTACTCTTCCATGATGATAATGATGATGATGTTGGTAAGTTTTAGCCAACAGCTGTATGATATTCAGGAATAATCAGTTTATGCTTTACACTTTTAGAAGAGTTTCCAATCACTTACTAAGCTTAAAAACATACTTTAATTCTTACTTGTTACAGATATGTTCATATAGATGGTTTTGCCATTTATACCATTTTATGATCAATAACCTGTTGATGAGTAACTTGATGTGCAGATGTTAAATCTGGGTCAGAAGATTCCATGGGGTCAAAACCTTTGCTCTGTGTTCAGTTTGGCTATTTATCTGAGGGTATTTGGATCTTACAGCACATTATGTGACTGTCATACATCAGAATTTATGATCTTCCCTTATTTGCTATGGCAATCTCATGACTGAGGATAGTTTTGGGGTTTTTTTCCCCTCTAACAACTGCTATGAGGAATTTCTATTATGATCAGAAGGTGAAATACAGATTCTTTCTTTATACAGTGAATTCCTTCACTTTGTTATATACTGATTATCATTCTAACACTACAGAGTACATAAATTTCATCAGGAAGATCATCAGGAATGCTTGGAACTAAGAAATATTTAAGAAATTTTACACAACTATCCTTCCATTTTCAAAAAAGTAATCATAATTTGATCTTTTGCCAAATTTAGAAAGTTGTAATTTAGTACCATAATATAAATCTGTACTCAGTGCTATCATAAGCTTGAAAAATCACTTTTATTAACATACAAAAAAGAATAAGGAAAATAGACATTGTAGGTAAACATTTGCTTTCATCTACAAATAAGTACCGCGAGTAACAAAACAATAAAATAATTATTTAAGTACTTGTGAACAGTTAGAAACAGAGGAAGGAATTTTCTGAAATAGAAGCAAAGGAATAGAAAATATTTGGCAATATCTTTTAGTCTCTCAATAAAATATCCATGTAAACAAGTAATCCATATTTACAATATCATATGCAATCTTCTTGGTTACATGTAGTAAGAAGTGTACATGTAATTACTGTACATTCAATTCTAAAGTCTAATTTGCACCATCATTTCTCAGTTTCGTTCATGTTGGAGAAAACACTGTTCTGCTTCTCTGTGCAGTACTGCATGACAGCATGTAAATACATTAAAAAATATATTTTTTTAGGCATCTTAAAAAATTAGCACTTTTAATGTTGGGTTTTGTAACTGCCTATGTTTTTACAGGAATCCAAACTTGGAGTGTAAGCTCTACAATCATGTCCCTGTAAAAACAACAATGTAGGAGATTTCCAAACATGCAGAAAAATCCTGATAAAAAAGCTAGAGTTCCACCTTCCATTTATATCTTTGAAAATACACCTTTTTATTTCCTGTGTTGCTACTATTACCCATAAATACAGGTAAGAAAAGTTGCATGAAAGAAAAGTTAATGGAAGGCCACTTTGAGAAGCAGCTTTGGGAATATGTTTTTTTTCAGAGAAAATTATTCTCCAAAGTCCTATGTATTTTTATTTAGCACTTGAACTAACCTCATATGTTGCAAGGATACTTAAAGACCTTTTAAATCAGTTTAGAACAGAAGCCAAAATCTATAGCACATTGATTGTGTTTTAAATTGCACACACCAAGGCTGAGCAAGGTTTAGGAGCTCACAGCTACCGCATCTCATGGGGACCTTCCAAAGACCAAAGCAGCCAGAAGCCCACAATTCATACACATGAGAGATCACTGATTATGATAATTTCCCAGAATGGAATCTTCCAGCTCCCACTGACTTTCTACTATCATGTTTAACCTCAAAGTTGAGAAACAAAAATACAGTCTGGCAAACTAGCCTCAAAAGGTTGCTAATCCTTGATTTTCAGTTAGATTTATATCATCAGAATAAAGAAGTAAAGAAATGCCACCATTCTTTTTCAAGTATCATTACCCTTGAACAGTACATGGAATAAAATGGAAAACAGAAGGCATACTGGTTACTATACCTTAACTTTAACAGCATATAGAACCATTCACCTAAAAGCTCTTGATTTCAATACATCCAAGTCAGTGTTGTAACAAAAGAAATCACAGATTTTGTGGTTTTTTCCCAATATACCGTACAGTTAGAGTTTCTTCCAGAACAATCCTTAGGCAAGTGACTACCTTCCACACAAACACACACTTTTATTAGATGACTCAGTACTACATAAGGATTGAATGAGTTCATTTTCGCAGGTGGATGAGACACAGTAACAGGCCAATATCTACCAACTTAAAATGGTGTTGTCTGTGTAAGTGCAGTATAGATTGCTAGCATAGTAAATTACTGTAACAGTTGAGTTCATTTATTCACTTCACCTGTTACACTTCAAAAGTGTTAATAGAGCATGTCTCACAAAGACTAAACGTGCGTTCACCTGCTGTAAGATGCTGACTGATTTCACCAAAAAAGCAGGCTTGTTAAGCAGAACATGAGATCAGAAGAAGACAGCACAGTTTAGTGTTCTCCACAAGCTACTGCAAATCCCTCTTCCTACTTAATGTTCAATATATAAATTTGTAATAGGATGCATAACATAATCATGTCGTGTCAGCTGAGCACTAATGTCATGTAAAACATGCTCTTGTTTTTCTCTCAGAAAGCTGCTATCAGTACTATCTGGATTTTATGCTGAAGCTGTGCAGAACAATTTTGGGGAAGATGGATAATTGTGTGGAATTTGAAAACCAGGGAAGAAGCTGTCTGATCCATTGCACATAGTGGGACTGGAGGAGTGCTCGCACAATAGTTTAGTATTCCTTCTGTCATACCTGAATTCTACACTAAGGCCTTTAAAAGCAGGTATTTTCTCAAATGAAATAGTACACCAATGCTAGGTGGGTCCCAGTCATCCACAAACATACATTAAGTGAAAATACAGAACACTGGGATGTTGTCCTTGAGTACCAAATAGTACAGCAGAAAAGTTTTTCAAATAATATACTATGCCAGCTTTCTATACTGCATTCACCAGATAATTAAATGTTATTACAAATCAAATAACAGGAACTGAGGTGCTTTTTGTCAGAGAAGATACAAAATAACTCATGACCAGAATTATTTGTACCAATGCAACACTGAACTACAAAATTTGCATATTTGCTAAAGTTTAATGTGTTTAAACATTTTAAAAAGCTGAAGTAGATAAAAATGTATGTAGTCTTTACAAGAATAGGAAATTATATGCTCTCTGAAACCATCTATACTGCAGCATGAACAGTGGTAAATTTGGACTTGTAGTGGGCTCTGCAGCTTTTACAAGAAATTATAATAGAAAGGCTCATCATTTTGGACATGTGCAATCAAAATAATCTATAATTATTATTCTACAATAGTAAAAAATACAAGTATTGTTTATATGTGTGAAAATAATGAATGAGCATAATACATTAATATGCCAATTACTAGAAAGAGCTATAAAAGTAAAGTGCCAGTAGAGACTTAAACTGCATTATTTAACACTTCGATTTCAAATTAAGAATTCATGGAGTTTATATAGTTTGCTTATAGACTAAAGTATGTCTTCATGCCCGTGATGATAATGATATTGACACCAGTGTGGAGATATCAAAATTGGCTTTCAGTTAACAGGTAGCATTTTAATCAAATCAGCAAAGCTCAGCTGTTTCTTGGAGGAAGCATTTCCCTCTTCAAGCTCCTTTCTTCTGTGAGGCAGCTAGCAGTCTTCTCTGGTTTCTAACTTCCTAATTTCTAGTGTAGTGCCATAAATCAACAGAACTCTGCAATCAAATAAAGCTAGTAAAATGCTGCCTTCTGGGATAAAAGGAAGACTTGATTTAAGTGATAGATATTTTTCTAAGTGTATATCTATAGCTTTCTAAATAAGACAAATTCTGCATTTGGCTTTCTTAAAATTTCCTTAGATTTCAGTAATGATTGCACATAATCCAAAGCCAAATGTTGTCTGTATACAATATATTTGGTAGAGTTGTTTAAAAAGTCAACAGATTTGTTCTGATTAAAAAAACCAACATAGAATTTTTAAATTTAAACATAACATTTAATGAAGATTTCAGGCAAACTTTCATTTCTTCTTTTGAATTCAAAATTTTAGACTAAACATTTTTATGGTGCAACTCTGCAAAGTGCTGAATGACCTCAAATCCCATAGATCTTAGCAGCTGGTGAGGGGGTTAATCAGCCTGAGAAATCAGGGCTTTAAAAAAGTGAACATTACCAGAAAAATTATGTGTGACCATCTAAATTCTGCTGTCTGGTATACTTCATGACTCTGATTCATAACCTGCAAAATCACTCAGAGCAAAATTTAGCCTCAATCTTGCTAACTTTTCATGACTGTAAGAGATAATAAGCATTAAATTAAGAAGTAATATGGAAAACATTTTCCAATTACGTGATTTTCCCATTATGTGATGTCATTCATGCTCTCATTTTTTAAAGGAGGACTGAGTATGAACCAATATAATATGTTTGGGGTTTACTGGAATTTAAATTCCTATGCAGAAAACTTAAGTATCTTTGAGCAAGCCATGCTGAAAATAAAACCCCAACCTATTTATATACCAATATAGCTACATTGGAAGGAATCAGGGGGAGTTGGCAATACAATAGTACTGTTATTCTGTGTATTTTCCTTACATAGTTGATCGTTGGCCTGCTTCATCAAGTTTGAGGTTTTGTTTTCTGGCTGCTTCACTACTGATCCTCAGATCAGATTTATCTGCATTACTACCATCTGTCATTGTGGATTCTGCTTCTGTGCCTTCAGGAGTCCCTCCAATGGGCTGCAGAACTTTAGCATTCTCTTCTGGGGGACGCTTCCAATGAGACCTGCTTGCCATCCACAAAATAAGTGCACCAAATATGACAAGCAAAAGACCAAGACAGTTGACAAAGGTTGCCTCTGGTGGGGATGCACTATATGCAGGATTTTTCCTTTGGAAGGGAAAAAAAAAAGGTCAGTTGTCTTAAAGACAATCCTGGTCTAAAAACAGCAGTCTCCTGCTAGGTAGGAGGTTTTTTAAAAACAAAGCAAAGCAAACCAAACCAAAACAGTGTCCCAATGCTAGATGGTTATTATTCTGTGCAAATGGAAGTACAGTTTGCAATGAATAACCTTAATAAACAAGTGAAAAAAATACTTACAATGAAAATATAAGCTTTTCTGTGATTCCCATGAGAGCTGTCCCAATCACTGTTGCAAAGACGGTAAGGCCCGAATAAACATGTATTGGCATGAGAGCTGCTCGGAGAGGAACTGGAGCAAAAGGGAGCAGAAAGACAGCGAAACCCAAGAAAAGCTAAACACAAAACAGATTCATAGATAAGGCTATATGGGAAACAAGCTGCACTTCTCAAGCAGAATAAAAATAATCATAAACATTCCATTTTGAGATGTCTTCAGGTACAAATTTGAAAAGATTTGGCATTTTTATTTCTGAATGTGTTCCCTTCAAAACCAAAGCAGTAATTCTGGATTAGCACATAGGAAGCAGACATGAAATATTTTATAAATAATCCCACCTAATATCAGTGTCCAGACTTATTGGTAATGCTAAAACTGCAACCCAACTAAGTACTGGAAACATACATTTTCAGTGTCATTAATTCAGTAATATCTTAAAGGTGTGAGCAGCTACATTTTTACAGTCTCTTCAAGTCCTGTTCTCTGCTTCTGTTACAGATTTACACCTAAATGAAGATCAGAAGGCAGTCTAACCTTCTGACTTGAGTGGACTAAATAATTTTACCTTGTGAACGTTTCGGTTTAATTTAAGTACATGTCTTTAGAAGGGCAATGATCCCTCTATATATCAATCAGCTGGCATTTACAGAGTGAAGATGTGGGTGGGTGACATGAAGTTATTCAGGGGACAGGAGTCCTCCCATTAGCGCTACATTTGCGATGGAACATAACCCATCATGTCACGTGGTTGCACTCACAGGCTTGCCCAGTCATACTGAGGTTGCATCCCTTCTTTAGTTTGTTCTACCTTTACTTACCCCTTCTGCAAAATTAGAAATAGTGCATGAATTTGAATTTCATCTTGCTTTAACCTCCAGTCTTAGTCCTTGTTTTGTCTTTCCATGCTGGATTAAAAAGCCTGGTATTTTCTCCCTGGGAAGCCTTTTTAATACACTGTAATCAAGTAATCTCTTAATCTTCTTTAGATCTGCTAAACAGTTGGAGTTTTTAAGTCTTTCACTGGAAGATAGTTTTTCCAGCTCTCAAATTACTTTTCCAGATTTTCTTTGCTTTTTTTTTTCTTTTTTTTTACATTTAAAATAATGTATTCTGTAGTATTTCATATTAGTTTTGCTAATGCCATATATGGAGGTTAAGATAATCTCTTCTTAGAGAATTTACTTTTCCTGTTGTCACAGCATCATGAGAACTCATTTTGAGCTTCATGTCATCTTTGAGCACTTCTTTCCGGAGACACTGCTTTCCAAGAGATGGTCTCCATTTTACATTTCTGCCCTATTCTTAAATTTATGTCCTTGTGCTATACTGTATTAACATATGTTTGGCTTAAATACAATATATTTACACTATTGTTCCTGTAGGTATAGTATTATGTGAGCATCCCCCCTCAATAATTTTTCAATTCTGTGATTGACCTGCCATTTCTGGCAAATGCCAAATGACTCCTCTGTTAACAGAGATACTACTTTATGACTATTTTTTAACAATAGTGCTCAATCACTTAACAAACATCAGTCTCTGACTGGAGACTCACATCCCAGTTTGGAGGAAGTAACACTTCAGTTCTATTGATGAGACAGGCAAGGCATTAAGTGCCATTGATCATGTTTATAGTAGCAAAACGAAAAGTAGAATTAAGATCTTATTCACAATTCTTTATCTTAACCATTTGAAAAAATGCTGATACTCAGCGTAGCGGTAGCACAGATTTCCCTGAAATAACTGCATTATTAGGACAAGGAAAATCTTAACATTGTTCCTTCTTATTCATTAGCTGTTGTTCAACTATAAAGAATATACTCAATAATGCTGCAATATTCTTTCTTTTTTTCTAAGTGTTAAAAACACTATTTCAACACTATTTCCTGTACCTCCTAGCCTGAGCAGTGAAGGATAAAAGTTCAGAAGCTAAATCCCTCAGCTGGGGATTTTCTGTGCTTGATCACCAGATAATACTTATTTTTTTCTTTTTAGTGTTTTGGCAAAAAAATTAAGAATCACAATTTGAAGGAACAAAATTGATTTCTATAGTGTAATACAGTATAGGCAATTCAGAATGTGTGTGCAGAAACATCACATCCAGTAGTTAAGAATGTATTAGTGAGGGCCTATTGCGCCTGAATTGCTCAACACATTCTTCAAATTTTACAACTTGTTTGTAAATACAGTTAGATTCTGACCTGGAGAGAATAAAATATAACAGCAGTCAGCCCAATCCAGCTGTGCAGACTGTACATGTTAGGAATGTTCCTGGCATTGTGGTATTCAAACACAGCTACCATAGAAACAATTGCAAGAATCATAGCTATGGTATTTAATCCAGCATGTATGAACTTCATTAGGAGTTTGCTGCACTTCCAGGTCCAGGGCAACCTGTACACAATAATAGCTGAAGAAAGAACAGAAACAAGATTTTATGCCTTATAGGATAACTTCTCTCAGATTTTAATAATCATGCATCATTCACATAGTTCCATTGTAAATTACAGGAAAATCCAACCTTTAATCCTCTGAAAAAGTCTATTAAAAGCCTTTTTCTCCTACACATAGCATAGCATATTCCAAATATACAACTGAGGCTTAAATACTGCTTTTAGGGAGATTTCTTCCTAATTAAAAAAAAACTTAAGTGTGTTTCAAAAAAAGAACAGTAAACAACTTGGTGTCATCTTTTCCTCATTCCTTAAATTCATCTAACAGGGATTCTGCATAGGATTTTGATTTTTCTGATACTAGTCAGATTGGAGCCATAGGGCCCAATTCTTATATCCAGAAGACCACCTATTGAGAAAGTGTGTAAGATATTTTTTAATATTTATTCTCTTTGCCAACTTTGGATAATGCTATTCTCTAATTGCTTAGATATTTATATGATTATGATCTATTGCATTGATATTAACAGGATTATTTTAAATGGGAAAGTGCTACTCAGCATAAGGGAATCATAATCTGACTCTTAAGAGACAAAAGGATTTGGCAACTACAACTCTTCCATCACTGTTAGATGAATGTAAGGGGGGGTTTGCCTGTATTTGCATTAATAACTTTGCCTGTATTTGCATTAATAACTCTAGCAGACAGTGTTTTGTCCAGTCTGAACAAAACAATTTCCAGTGATCTAACTCCAGATATTCCATAAGAATAACTTAGCCTAGAGCTGCTTCTTGGCTCTTTCCTCGAGGTCCCCACCACTCCTTCCCTGCCACAACTGTTCTCTGCCTGTCGTATGACCCAGGTGCTTTCCACAGGTGACATACACAGACCAGATTACTACCCCCTACTACCTGCAGCCCCAGGTAGTAATTCTGGATGTATGACAGCACATATATATATTCAGATAACAGGGAACAAGTATTTATGAGGACACCTGATCACTTGACCAATAAAGGCTAATGCCCACATCCATAATGTCTTGCCTGAGCAAAAAGACTGAGCTCCATTCATCTGATTCATCACATCCTCATTTAAAGTTTCTGCTTAGGAAATTACATTCAAATCTTTATATATAATTAGCTATACTAAACCAAAAGAATAAGAATATATGCAGGTGTTTAAAAAAGTTCCTGTTCCAAACATTAAGAAATAAATGTGCACCAGAAAAAAAAAAAAGTATTACCTGATAAATACAAAGATTAAGAATTTACTTAAGTGATTCTCATGTACCTTACACATTACTTGTCCATAACCCTAGCTTTTTATGCAAAAAGCATAGGTTATGGAAAATAAATAGGATATTCATTCTGTATGTTGTGATGAATAATAATAAATGATAAATTAATTTCAAAGTTCTGTTTACACTTTTTTTAAAACTTGGATGCATGCCAGGAAATACAGTATTGCATTAAATAATTCACAAAGAAAACACTGTTTGCAAGTGAAGTTTCCAGACTACTATCAGGTTTTAAATCAATGCTTTTACATATTGTGTGAAAATATAATACTGGAATGAAAGTGTCCCTTAGAATATTTAAATATATACAGCACTTAGGTAGTTCTCAGCTTTCTACATTTAAAAAGTAACAATAGTAAACCCTACAAAATCAGGAAGATAAAAGCCTTGTTTTTAAGACAGTTTGACAGTAATCAATCTATATGATGCAGGCAGTTATTTCAATATTAACAAGATATAAGACTATCATATAACTTTTGGGGAACTGTTGGAGATGATCATAAGGTTAGTGTGCTAAATCATACTATTATTAATTAACTTAGTACTAATGATTATGATTTCTAATCTTGTAAAGCAGGTATGCTAGAAGGCCCCAAACAAGCCTCAACATCCCATGACGATATTCCCAGTAAATCCTCCTTGCTCCATCTTACCATGTGGCACATAGTATTGTTAATAATTTATACCAAGTGCAGTGAAGTAAAGTACTGGACTCTATATGTCTTGAAGTAAACTTGATGTGCATCGGTCCTGGTCTCAGTTTTCAGTCTTTGATCTCAGAGGGTCAAGTCCTGACTAAAATTTTTGTATACCATTTTTCTTTGGTGCATAAGATGCTGTCATCTAGTTGATTTAACTTCAAAAATCACTATCAAACTCCCTAGTCACTTGTCCACACAGTCTCAGATCTTTATCTGGGACATGAATTTTCTGGGCTGTTTCCCATAAACAGTATGATAGAAAAGCAAGGAATACAGACTAATGGCTTGGACACTTGTTAACAATACTGCGCATTAGCATGTTACAAGCCACCGCCCAGGACATATGCATGATAGTACAACTTTGTTTAATCCTCTTTCCGTGAGGGCTATGCGTGAAGTTATACATTGCAACTTGAGCAGATCTGACTGTTTATCACTGTGAAAAGACACAGTCCCATTTCCCTATCACCACTTTTGTTCCACTTCTGTGTGCTTCCCCACCTTTGTCATAGCTGGTGCTTTTCTGCCCAGCAGAAGGAAGCAAGACAATCTGGGGAACAAAGGGAAGAGGAGGAGGAAGATTCTGCTTTCAGTGGTGCAAGCTCTTAAAAACTGACTCAGACCTGACATGTAATTTCATCTCAAAATTAAAATAGCCTGGGTTAAAAGCACATGTGGAGTTACAGCATTTTTTGCAGTGACATGCTAAAGCAGTCCTGTGAAGAACTTTCTCTAGGTACAGCATCTCTACTACTGTTAAAAGACTGGAGAGTCTAGGTATCTTTAGACACAGCTGCTTCTCTCAGATCTCACTCCTGTTTTGAGCTCCAATTTTAAAGCATGTCACATAGGGCAGAGTGATCTTGCAATATCTTGTATGTGGCATGGAACACCTGTTCTTTGCCAAACATACAAAGCAAAACTGTAGAATTAGCTCTCTAGTATTTCTGACTGGCACATGCTTCATGTGCTGTAGGGAGGTGTCAAGGATTGCTTCCACCTTAGAAAGCACACAGTGTGGTTCTGTGAGTGCGCTGGGGGTGCACTGCACAGCACCTGACAGCTGCCAGAAAGGAATGTTCCTCTTCACTCCTTTTATTTCCGATCCTGCTACTTCTTGGCTGATCCTGTTGCTTACCTTCGGCAAGTTGTGAATGCCCACTAGATTCTTTGGGAACCACTTTAACACCAGAATGGACAAGTGCCCATTTATGATTTCAAAGGGACTCAAACTAAGTTCAAGAGAGCTGCCTCTTCACAAGTTGCCTGTGATGAGACCCTCACAGCTTAGCAGTCATTTGCCCTTCTGATTCTTGAGAATTCTGCAGCCCATTGAATGTTAGAAACTCCAGCAATTAGCTATTTTTCCTTTGAACAGATGTTTTGTTATGTTTGAAGCAGAGGTAATCATGTTTGTCAGATAACTCAGAGCAAGCATTATCTTCAGATGTGATTTCAAAATGAAAGACTATGCTTACTTTAAAATAGATTTGCACTCCTTCTCCTTGCTCTTGCACATTGTCCACCATCTCCCTTCTCCCATCTATGGCACTTCTGAGACCCTTTGTGCAGGCAACTCAACTTTCTATTCCAACAAAAACTGTATTTGGGAGCGTGGGGTGGGGGATTAGTTTTCTGCTAGTTGAGTTAATTCAGTTTATGGGTCTGACAAGGGCCAGAGCTGGCACAAACCAACCAGGAGGAAGATGAAGTCTGAGTCAAGGAGAAAGCTGAAAGGGAGAAGTGGAAGAAAAAAGTAGGAATATTTCAGCCACAGTGAGCTGTTAGGTTCTCACCCACCTAGGTAATTTCATCCATACAGATGAAATTTAACTGACTCTGTAACACCACATGGTAATGTGGCAGACCAGGATTTTTCCTTCTCTTTTCTCTGTAAGAACTCTTAAGTAACATTCCTGTTGTATTCCTTTATTAATATACTGCTGGCATGAGGCTACGTCCTCATGTTTTAAGCCTGTTTAAAATACAAGTTACATGATACTTACAAAGCATATAGGATGAGGAGTATTAATTGTGCAAGCATCTTCCAAGATTTATAGTGTCAACCTACAACTTTATGGTATAGAGTTTCCATGTGACTCATAAGCAGTAGAAGACTGATCTGAGGATGAGTCTACCCAAGACTACCCCACCCTCCTTGTTCTGACTCACTTTTTATTCTATCTTCCACAACCCTAAAAACCACCATGCTGCTCCTCAGTCTGCAACAGAGATTGTCACATCTCTGTAGAAAAAAAATGATTTTATTAGTTGAGTAATGGGAAATCCTCAAAAATAATTTATTCCACATTATGTCTTGATGGGTTTCTTAATTAGTCCTTTGGGAGAGAACCAAACATTATCATTTGCAGGCCAAACATGAACAAGCATGCAAATACTCCTTTGCAGCATGCCCTGTGTCTACAATTGTTGTTCAACATTTCCACATGTAAAATAAGACAGAATTCCTTATTTACTTATTTAACCCATTCTATCACACTACTATTCCTTTAAGCCTTTCTTAAAACGCACTTTTCCTCCTGGTTTTTTTCTATCTTACTCTTTTCAAAAATGTTGCTGTACTAATATGCACACAGACATTTATTGCCTGTGTTTTTCCCACTTTAAGTCTGGAAAATCATCTGGACAATTGCTGTGCACTGACAGTGTTTTGTCAGGTATCATTTACCTATAGGTGCTGATCCACAAATATTAAGTATTAATATTAACATGCCTACAGCTTTTTCATTTGATTGACAAGATATATACAACACTTTTATCAGGGCACATCGACTTCCCAATATGCACATTATTACAGTCATCCCTTCTACCTCCTACAGACCAACAATACAACATTTCTATCCTTTGTATAGACTTTAATGAACTCAAGAAACAGTTGATTTGGTTATTATTTCAAATCCTCCACACAACTTTAATCAAGATATTTATTAGCTATTCCTTTCTACTTTTAATTACTTAAAGAATTCTTTTTTCTTGTATGTGTGCAAAGAGGTATCCTATTCCCCAGTCTCATCGAAATTACTTTGAATTCAGTGGCAGACTTCTGTCAGCCAAATTTGAATCAGATTCATAGTGGTATCTTATCTGTTGATATTTCATCTGATTTACTACAATACTGCTTCTGTCTCCACCTTTGCTCTTCTTGTTATATAATAGGATTTCCTCCCTAAATAATGCTCTATTATCAGTGAATTCCTTGTATATGTTCCGTTTTAATTTTTTTAGCTATGGTAAACTTCCATTTACTTTACATATATCCTTACCTACAAAAGGCTTGAGGCAAGCAACATCCTTACTCTGTGACACAGGGCAAAACTGAGTTTCAGAGGAGAAAAAAAGAAAATGCGTAGGAAAAAGCTGCAGAAAACCTCCCCCTATATTCTTCAAAAAGTCTATGCTTATATAAAAAACAGTAGTTTGATCACAGTAAGTAGTATAAATCTTAGTGAAGTCACCAGGTGTTTCTCATTGCTTATTTATAGCCTGAAACTACACTTCCTATTGAGCAATATTATGTAAAACAACTTCCAAATATTTTTTATTGCTCAATAGTAATTTGTAACTTGAAGCCACAAGGCTCCCACTCCCATTGAAAAAATGAAATTTGCAGTGTATGTTCAAATCACAACATTCCCTTCATAGCCAGAACTAGACAGCCACCCACTCCTCCTGTATCTTCCAACCTCTGACTGGCTGGGCTCCTGCCGAAGAGTGAGCGAGCGAGCAAGCAAGTGAGCACACATGTGATGCAAACAACATGTTCCACTGGAATGAATGTCCAGATGTGCTGGACAAGTTTTCTGGCTGGATGAATGCAATATATCATTCAGCAGTGAAGCGAATGTAAATAAGGTTATTAAAAATGAAATTCTAAGTTTGTCTAGACAAAATTCGAGTTTATTTTCTATTACAAAGAAAAAATACTCCTGCTCACATTTATACTGTAAGTCTTCAGAGGTTCTTCATTACTTAAGAACAGTAAAATGTTCCCCATCCTCTCCCCACAAAAGTCAGTGGTGAAACTGTGGGATAATTTCCACTGTTCTCTGCGTATTTATTTGCTGTTCTTGGAGATGTTACTAATGTTTCACTTAGTTCTCTTCACGTTGAAACTAGCAAGAATTTTGTCACTGACTTTATAAAAAATTGCTGTTAGAAGCTGTTATCTGTGTCAGATTTCCCCATTAGTTTTAATGCCATTAGCATAAATTGACACTCCCAAATTTCAGGACTTTTAAGGTACAGTCCAGTGCCCTTATTTTTGCAATATTTAGCCCTAGTTTAAATATATTCACAGGCTAGATAAGCACCTCTGTGGTGCTCTCTCATTATCCGCTTTTTAAACTTTACTGAGAGCATTGTATTTTTCTTTCCTAAATCGATACCATTTATCAACTAAAGTGTGTCTAATTTAGTTGTTTTCTTGGAATTAGCCAATTACACTAACAGCAAAAACACAGTTCAAACTCCAGTATTCCCGCTGGCCTCAGGGAACAACCCTTGCACTTAAGACCTAACATACTAATTGTGTGGGATGGAAAAAAGATACTGTTCATGTTGTAAGTGTAATGGGAAACATTTAAAAGTCGGTCCGAGGCTGAACTCGTTGCAATCAAAAGTTCATACACTCTATAAAAAACCAAAAACCACCACTGCATCATAATCATTGTATGCTATTTAGGCAGCAGGATTAAGAATGAATTCAAAAGATATATTTTACAAAATAATTTACACTAAGTCTGGGCTGACGAACTGGATTTTAACGATGCTTATGGTGCTACATTTTCTCTGGCACAAACGCTGTTCCTGGATCTAGCTTCAGTGGTACTGAACTTTTCTTTCTCCTCTTGGGACGTGGGAGAGAGCCAGAAGAGAGGGAGCCAAAAGACAGGAACTTTCCTGGGGCAGCAGCATTTCTGGCACTGGGATTCTCAACTTGCATAAATGCAGGCTGACTGGGAAAGCACACCTCGCAAGCGTTACTCAAAGTGCGAGGCGATCGCAGGCCAGGGTAAACAAGTGCTTGCAGAAAAAAACATACATAGCAGTTTCGGCTTATTACAAGGGACCCTTTGTCCCTTCTCGGGGAGCGCTGGCTTTCCTAACCCGCTCCGGCTGCGGACCGCTGCCACCCGCGGGCCGCCCCGCTCCCCGCGGCCCCGGCCCCACGCAGTCCCGGCTCCCCCGCGGCTCCACGCCGCTCCGCCCCGCCCCGGCTCCCTCCGTGCCAGCCCGGGGCCCGGGCCCCTGACGCACCGATGCCCTGGATGAAGACGAAGCCCGTGATGACGAGGACGGGGTGCCAGTTGAACTCCCGCGGGCCGCCGTCCCAGCTCAGCCCTTCGCGGTAGTGGAAGACCCAGACGAGGGAGAAGATGACCGACACGAAGCCGACCAGCAGCGCCGAGACCAGCAGCGCCAAGAATCGCCCGTAGTCCTCCATCTTCCGCGCCCCGTGCACGGCAGCGAGCGCCGCGAAGGAGGGGCCGGTCGGGCGGGGCGGGGCGGGCCCCGGGCCGGCGGAGCGGCGGGCTGTGCCGCCGCCCGCTGCCCGCCGCCCGCCCGGCGGGGACGCCGCGCCGCGGGAGCGGGAGCGGGAGCGGGAGCGGGAGCGGGAGCGGGAGCGGGAGCGGGAGCGGGAGCGGGAGCGGGAGCAGGGCGGCACTGCGCGCCCCTCCGCCCTGCCCGGCGCCTGGCCCGCGCCCCGCGGGGGTCGCAGACCCTGTTTTTTTCACGAGGAGGGTGGTGCTTTTTTTTTTTTTTAAAGCAGTTTTCACAAGCTTGCCGAGAGTTTCTTTCCCTCGCGTTCAGAACTGCGCCTCAGAAAAGACGTTTCTGTGTCAGCCTGTCCCCTGCCAGGGCGCCGGGCCCCCAGCTCTCCCCGCTGCCCCCCCGGCACTGGAGTAAGGGAGTTGGTGTTTGCGGGTTTTGTGGTGGAGGTTGGTGGGTGTGGTGAGTGAGGACACCGGTGGGCGACAGGAATTTACAGACCTGCCATAAAGATAAGCCAGCGCAGCCATAAGCACTAACAGATAAACCAGGAACGCTGCTGTGGTGAAGAGGCAGACAGGACGTTCAGCAAATGTAGGGTAGGAGCACACTTAAAGACGCTGGCAGGCTGTACTTGGAGCACGCTTTCTGTCGTGATCATCCCCTTTACTTCCCATTGGATTCACTGACTGCTGTAAATGTAAACCAGATACTAACCAGTTTCATATATGGACTCTGGCCTGAGTATGCAGGAGTATTTGGGCATTGTTCTGTTGAATAGCATCAAATGTATCAAATGTCCACTAGCTAAGAAAGGGACCGCACAAACCTTAAGACAATTCCGACAGGTATGGAAAGGCCCATTGCAGGGAGTTTAGAGAGGAAAACAGGAGAAAGCAAAACAGAATTGCAAAGAGACAACAGGCAGTGCTAGCCCAAAATATAACTTGATAGATCAGACCAGTTTTGTCAAATCATGTATTCAACTGCTTTTTCCTTTGCTGTAGAACATTCAGCTGGCTCTGAAGCCTTTGAAATGTAGTAGTAGGCTATGCCCAAACACATACTCAACACTACTTTTCTGGTATTTGATTAGTTTACTTTTGAAATATATATATAGTGTCACAATACATATGAATTAGAAATTCATTAACTGGTGGAGAGAAAAAAATACTATTCACTCTGGCTAGTCTTTGAGCTGTCTGATATCTCATGCTCAAATTGAGGCTTAAAAAATGAAACAGTTTTATCGAACTTAAAATAGTTTCAGTAGAATATCTGCCAATTCAAACCCAGTGCTTAGTAAAGTGTTGGAAACATCTACATAGAGACGTGAAGACCAAGCCAGATTGGAGTGGGATGCAAATATATTTCTTCATTATTCTCTCTATTCTCCTAAAAATAGATGTTGGGCTCTGACATTTTAAAGAAACACTTGACTTGAGCATCACTTGTGTAATGATGTTTAGCTTTAATTTGCACGGATTTGGTGTGACCTGCTCTCAGGATTTAAGTGGTTGCTCATTCCAGTGACAATGGTAACTAGAACTTTGATATTGTTAAGTTTCACAGGTCACAGCATCTAAGAGAAGTGAAGATCTAAGCCCTGAATCTTCTGATGAATGCACTCATGCATGAACTTCCAAAGATGCCAGATTATGATTAGCTCATGACGCAAGCAGGTCATCTCAATATTATGTTCATAAAAATTCTACTAAGTTTTCTGGGGATTGCTTAAATGAAGTGAATCTTTCTATTCTTTACTTGCAAACCAGCATATAATAAAACCATAAATCTGCCTCCTTAATGCACAAAAAATGTCATGTGGCTTAAACAGCATAGTATTTATACATGGTGAATTTTGGAGTATTTTTACCTGTTAAAAATATCTTTTTCTTTACTTCTTTGGAATCCTTTACTTATTGTCTTTTAAACAATCAAATAATCTCTGTTATATTTTCAAAAATTTAGTGTTTAGTTAAAGAGTATTGTAAAACCTTCAGATTTATGTTGAAATCCTACAGATCACAAAGCATCAGTTTCATAGCGCTTGTCAGTTCCATACAGGGAATCGCAAAATTATTACATCTAATTCCAAAAAAAGGTTTCATAAGCCCCAAAATGTGTCCATTCTTTCCAGTTATCTGAGCTGGTCTAATAAAATGTCTTTTGTCTCCATAAAGCCTACAAACTAACATAAAATAAATATTTATTTTAATCTACCTTTTATGAACCTAAATCTCCAAATTGCAAAATACTTCCAGTTCCCACTGATTTCAACAAGCTTTGATTACATCCAGTCACCCCAACAGTCCCACACAAGAACCTTCTACCCAAGTGGATTTTACTTATATTTGAAACTGTATCTCTCAGAAGACCTTCATGAATTCTTATAGCTCAAACTGGTGTACCCTGTTAAAGCAGGCAATAACAAGAGCAAACACAGAATTTTATTGAACTGAAAAATGAAGCCCAGTTTTGCCAGCTAACCGTGAACAAATTGTTTTTAAAATAGAATTGAAGAAATGTGAAAGCTTACAGAGTGTTGAATAAACCAAACCTGAAAAAAGTGCAAAATAAATTGTTAGACAAAGTGAAATGTACTTTATGGAACACCTGTAATGCAGAAGGGATTTCAGAGAGCACAATTAGTAACTCCTGCCTGTACTTCTCTTTGTTTCCTGTTCTTCTGCCCCTTCTTCCCCCACCTGATACATCTGTCAGATCAGTATGGAATCAGAAGCAATCTTCAGCACAGCTATGATGTCCGAGGGGATTGCGTGTTTACATGGAGGTGGGAACTCGACATCATACAGCTGACTGCTGAGGGCTGAATTATGCATTTGATAATCTGTTTGGAACATAAACCCCCACTAGCATAAAAATGAAACTAGCCTGTATGGGGCTTTCAAGTTTCTTGGATCAATGAACACCTGCTTTTGTTAACCATTACTGTGGATAGGTGCCACACCAGTTCGTAATCTCTATTCTTTCCCAGAGCCTCCATCTCCTAGAGCACGTTGATGTTTTTCCAGTACAGCACCAACTCTGTCAGTGTGGTGCTCCCTCTTGAAAGTTCTGTCGGGACATCACCTAATATGCATGTCTGTCTTTGGGTTGCTGCATTGTCAGGTGCAGGAGTAGGGTGACTGTGGCTTCAGACCTGGAAGAACCTACAAAGTAGACAGACAAAGTAAGACCTACAAAACAGACAAAGATTCAGAGATTATTTTGAAAAGGCAGCAATGGACTCCTGCCTGTCTTTTGCCTGCAGTACATGGCTACTTGGCAACTTCTGTCATTGTTGCTATACCGTTCATATATTTTTGAGAGCAGTAGCCTAGACATAAATGTACATGAATGTTTATCTAAGCAACACCCCATGTCACCATAGATCATTATTTTGTGCTTTTGATGTAACTTTTTTAACACAGGAAGTGTTTAGGAAGCATTTCTTTACTGAGAGGATGGTCAAACACTGAAACTGGCTTCCTAGATGCCCCGAGCCTGTCAGTGTTTAAGAGGCATTTGGACAATGCCCTTAACAACATGCTTTAACTTTGTCAGCCCTGAATTGGTCAGGCAGTTGGACCAGATGATTGTTGTAGGTCCTTTCCAATAGAAATATTCTGTTCTATTCTATTCTATTCTATTCTATTCTATTCTATTCTATTCTATTCTCCAGCGACCAGTAACTGACTTGTCAGAGCTGTAGTTAGAATGAGGTTAGAGACCCTTTTACCAGCTACAGCTTTATCTCTGTTTTTCCATGCTGGATATGTCATTGAAGATCCAAGCCTTAGAACAGGACATTCCAAACGAGTTACAGTGTCCCTCAAAGCATTTGGATGAGTTTTTCAGAAGCCTGATGGCTGTTCATCTTGTAAACAAACAAAACTGCTGAGATAGTCCAGCCATGTTTGTCCTGGCAGCTCATTTAACTGACTCTTGTGGAAGCTTTAGAAATATCCCCTCAGAAGTTATCTTACCAGGACTAATACTGACAAATGAGTTGAAGTAATTAGTGTTTGAATGGCACTAACAAACCAGAATGAACCCTTTACTCTTTTTGGCACTGAGTTCCATGTCTAAGAAGCAGAACCATTTGACCTTTACTATTGAGGGCATCACTAATTTATCTTTGCAAAAATTGTGACTATTGAATGGAACCCTTCCTAGAAATAATCTTTACTTACTCTCCACCCTGGAGAGAACTTTCAGTGAGATAGAATAAGGTAGATAGTGCAGCTTTTGTCCAAAATTCTGTGCTGGTTGTAGGTCAGTCATTATTACCTGTGCAAAAAACTCTTTATTGTTCTTCCATCCATAGACATTTTGCTTCTGTGAGTTGTAAAATATTTTTCTAATAATTTAAAAGTCTTTTGTAAAAATTTTTGAAAATTGTGGAACTGTGGGGCAGTAGTTGGAACTGCTAAAGGAAGATTATAAAATTTTACTGCTCATACTTTTTATTTGGCTTGCGTTTTCTCATTTTCTTTCCCACTGCTCAGCAGCCTTGTCAGTGAATATGTACTGAATGACAAGAGAAAGACAGGATGTGCGCTCTTTTTATGCTCAAAGCAAATCTTATCAAGAGAAGCCAGTCCTTCCTATCTTTTCAGTCCCTGGGCACTGACTGGGGAATTCCTCCTACATTTATCAAATACAAATAAAGATAATGAGTAGCACTTCTGGGACCCCATTTTTGCTTCTCCGTCCAGATAGCTGATCATTGAGGTGTCATGGTGAAGCAGAAAAAACAAACGTGATTTTGCTGAAGTAGAAATGCTGGAAGTATGCTGCTTTGGTCCACAAAACAAATGTTTATAAGAGAGTTAGTTACAAAATCAAGCCAGCTTCTAGGTAGTAGAAAGAAGGGGCAGTGGCATTATAAATGGCTAAAATAGGAAGAGTGTGGTGTCAACAGCTGGGAGTTTCCTAGATGTCTGCTCCAGAGCATGGAAATGTGCCACAACCATGCTGCAAGTTATGTGTTAGAGGCAGGCAACACACGTACATACCCACAGTTGAGGCTAACTGCAGATCCAGAAGATAATCAGGAAAATTGCCAATGTATGAGTCTGAATGTGGAGCATCCAAGTAAATGTGTTAACAGAATAATTTTCCCATCTGGCTTCTGGCAAGCAGCTCTTACTGGGGACTGACTGGTGAGCCTGCAATCCTATGGATCTTGTGAAGTGCATTGCTTCTCCTGTGGCATCTCAGGTAAGCCGGAACTCTTGAGCCACTCGGCAGAGTAATTCCAGTGAATCGTAGCTTCCCCTTCATGCTTCCTTTATCTCTTCCTGAGAAGAATGTGCACTTACTCCTCCCTAAAAATTTAATATTCCTAAGAACACAATATTCCTTCCCCACTCAAGCAGGAATAAGGTATTTGTACTCCCAGCTTACTAAATGAGTTTTTAAGCTATACCAACCAAAGCAGTTCTTAACAATTGTACCACTTTCTTCACTCTGATAGGACACCTAGTTCCTTTTATTTAAAAATAACCAAACTATTTTTGCAGTTCATTTTAATCTCTTATTATCCAAAGCAAGCAGTTTGACTACTTTAAATTTATTTAATCCATAAACATTAGAATGCGTTGACAGAAAATTCTTTTGGAGCTCCTGAAGGTTATTTTGGTTATCATTTTGTAACTTCAGTAAAGCAGAAATAAATAATAAAGTTATAGTTGCATAAATGCCAAGTCTAGCAACTAGAAAGCTTCAAGTGGTCCTCTCTGAAAATCTAAGATCGTGAAATAGCTGTAAAACAAAGATGTTCCCTTAAATATTCCTAACATTGATTTTAAATATTGGAATACTTGTTTCCTTCTTTTAGTATTCATAACCTATTCCGTCTGCATATCAGGAGAGACACCTGGAATTCATGTTGATACACAGAAACTTTCGTCAAGTATGAATAGGGCTAGTTGACAATTACTATACTATTCATCCATTCTTCAAGAGTAACATTTTTGCAGGAAGTGTCTGAATTCTCTGTTTTAGCAGGGACTAATTAAATTTCTCCAGTTCATGGAGATAAATAAAAGGTTCAGAAAAGGTTCAGATATGCTATGCAATTATTATTAGTGAGGCATTGCTACATACGTATCAGATCAATTCACACACCTTCCAGAAAAAAAGCTGGTCTTTAAAGGTTTTGTACTGGTGACTGTGGCAATACTTGGCAGTTATGAAAGAACTTAGTCGCTGTTCTATAAATTCTTTTGTGGTTCAGCCTTAGAAAACCACATTTTGACTACTTCTTCCCTTTTTTTGCTCACATCATTTAGGCTTTGTATATTCTGGCAGCAGCAGAAAGCTTGTATCAAACAGCCTTAGGTGAAAGGCAACGTGAATTCACTAGTCCATGACCTTTTTACTTACTAGACCAACATCTTCTCTTTTGCAGGCAGAGTGCCCAGAGACTTTGCTTGAAGCAGCTAACAGCACTTCCTCACAACTGTTCTTTAAGAAAACACCCAGTCTACAAGCCACTCTATATGGGTGTCCTTTCTAGCAGGTATTCCTGATAGAATTCTTTACCATAACTGGGAAGCAAATTAATTTGTTCATTAGCTGTTCCATTGTGTGGGGTAGCTGCCGCAGTTCCATCAGGAAAAAAGTTTCTTGCTGGTGAGTTTTTGGCAGTCTTCAGTTACTGTTAGGTAATATAAATGGTATTTTTCTCAATAGCAAGAAGAAAATAAAAGACAAAATGAGAATAAAATGAGCAAGAAACTGTGCTGTTAAAGTAACGGGGCATATCCAGAAAAAAAGAATAAAGAGACAGTTCTCCACACTGAAAATGCAGAAAGTTTGGGTGAAGTTACCTAATTGGGAACGTTGGCAAAAGTGGCTAAGATCCCTTCAATTCTATGTTTGAATTACACATTTGAGAGTCTTTACTCATGGTAACAGTATATTTACATTTTTATATATGTATATGCATATATTCTTTTTTCCTTGGGCATCTAGTGCTGGTGAAAATAACAGAAGCATGAGCTTTTCAGCTTCAATCTTTTAAAATATGCACTTGGTCCAGTTACTTGAGACCACATTTGATCTAATTACTTGAGGCTTTATGAGCAGACTCAGGAAGCCATGGCGTGAGTGGTAAGCACCCCCTGAAATACACATGAAGTAAGGGAACTCAGAATTTCACACTGATAGTTCCTTAGTCCAACTTTTGTAAAACAGAAAACTATCAGTAAATGGGTTTCCTGATCATAAAGCAGTTAGCTACTGTGTGTGAAAAGTGAAGAATATTTTTGTCTTCTGTATTAATCCTAATTTCTGAGTTTATAAATGGGAAGTAAACTATGTTTGAAGAAGTTACTTCCATTTTTTCAAAGCAATTTTGTTTCTCTTTTCTTGTACTAATGTCACACTTCGGTGCTTGCAGAGATAATTATGCTGGGCATGTGCACAAGAATATTTTTTCCTCTGTAATGGAAACCACATGACTATCCTCAGAATTTCTCCACTTTACAAATACTGTTATTCTTTAGCATACTGAATTATTCAGATTGTGTAAGAGATTTCCAAGCACCGAATTTATATCATGAAAAAGAGAAAGATAAGTGCTCTAGAATCATCATAAATGGACATCAAACTATCATAGAATCATAGAATCATTTCGGTTGGAAAAGACCTTCAAGATCATCGAGTCCAACCATTAACCATGCCCCCTAAACCATGTTCTGGAGTACCCTGTCCACTCGCTTTTTGAATATCAACTATAGGTCTACAGGTCAGATCTAATGCATTTATTCAAATTTCATATCAATTTGATACTGCACAATAGTACAGCCCTGCCAGCAACAGTGACCAAAAATATGCTTACATATAAAATCTCCTGGCAAAGTAAAGTACTACCTTTTTTCTGGTGGATCAGTTTTGTTTAAAAATTTAACTTGAAATAAAAGCTGTTGATTCAGGTGGGTTGCCACCAAGCATGCGGGTATTTGTGTTTGGTTCAGATACGTGGTTATTTTTAACAACTTAAAAAAATACTGGTTTGTGGTCAGGATTTTCCTCCCGTTTAAATAGAAGTGTATTTTTAGAATTTTCTGGGGCTCTGCATAGGTACAGAAGGCAACACTGCTGTTGTGCTGAAAAGCACAACCCATAAGCATTTAGTGATTCTGCTTCTCTGGTGTGTCCCAGCCCATTCCTAAGTAGTGTTGTGAATATACTTATGGAAGTGTTCAGGGCTAGTCATTCTGGATTCTCTATTCTTAAATAGCTTTCAAGGTGTTTTAAAGTAAACAGAAACATTGCTCCCGTTTCTGAATGAAAATGTCTGTGTGACCTTCCAGGATGGAACATCTGTGGCGGAGCAACACACTGTGTATTTAGAGTGATAGAGAATTTCTTACACGAAGCCCGTAATGTTATTCATCAAAGGCTGGGCTGCCTTTTGGTCATTACAAATTGCTGCATTTTTCAGAACATGGATACCAATGTACAATTGTTGATTGAGCAGAATATCACTGCAAAAGCCTGCAATAACTTAAAAATAACAGTCACTGGCAATTATAGCAAACTCTTGAAAGCCAGAGCTGATCTTCATAAGCAGTACTTGCACTATTTAATAAACAATTATGTTTAAATGTCTTTCTCTGGGAGGAACTGCTTTAATAATCCAAACAGAAATGAGTATAAAATATCAATATCTGCTTAAGGGTTGGTTCTTCTGCCTAAGAGTTTAGATTTCCTATTAGTTTTTACCCTCCTATCTTTCTTACACAGTTTCTTATGTAGTAGCAGGTAATGGAGAGGTGGTCTTTCCTGGATACTAAATGACAACTTATGGAAGCTAGGGTGGAAGTAGAGTGTCACTGCTGCTCTTTATTTCTACTGTTGTTTGGTTACCTTCTTAGATGTCCTTTTTGTGTTTTTTATTTCCACAGTTGTATTTCACTTTTTCTTTTGCATTACACTTTTTCTAAAAAACTCATAATAGATAATTTTTATAATTCTTCCAGAGCTCTTCACTGTTGCATCAGCTAGAATGATCCACACTTCATTAGTAAAGCTTGCAGTGAAAAGAAATATTTGGGTTTAGAATTACCATGGTCATGATAATGGTGGCAGTAGTGAGAAATCAGATGTTGATCATCCCTCCAAGAGCTACTCTCCTGAGCCCATCTTTAGCTTGCATTTGGAAACACTCTTTAAACTTCATGGTGATACAGCTTGTGTTTTGTTGTGTTTTTTTTTAATTTAAAATGAAAGCTTGCATTCTGCAGAATCTGAACATACCACATGGAACTCCCATGAATCAGACAGGCTGCACACAGTGATCAGGCTGAGCATCTGGTAGCTTTGGCTCAGACTGAACAACTCCTGAACCTTGACACAGGGAGAACTAGAGAGAATTGCTTGGTTTTATTTATATATATATATAAAAAAAATATAAAAATATATAAGTAAAGATATATTAAACAGGCAGTAAGAATACCTATTTATTAATACTTCTCTTTAAAACAAAACAAACACAACCAGAAAACCTGAGTGATTTTATTTCTCACACAAAACCAACAGAAGCATTTTGTCTAAGTGGTTTAATGGTAACTCTGCCATTTTCCTACTACATATAAAATTTATCTTACACAGTTTTACATACTTTGTTTAATTGACAGTCTGTATTAAAGATGTATAGGTAAAACTACATAAGACAGATCACAGCAGGCAGTAGATGATCAGTAAGTCCACATCTTTGTCCTTGATGTCCAGTATTTCAATCCCATTGCTGAAGAGATGCAATAAATGCTGCATCTAGCATTAACGATGAACTGGTGAATTCATGAAAAGCCATGATGGACTACAGACAAGTGTACAACATTATAGAGAAAAAAGAAACAAAACCTCATGTAGTTGTACAAAGTGTTAAGATTAAATCCTGTCTGAAAAACAGTAGTTTACTAATTCATATGTATGAAGTCCTTAAATAACATCCAAACTGAAGTCTCTATAGTTGTTGTTTATGGCTTAAATATATTCAAAAATTCTCCCTCCTTTTTTACGAAACACTCTTTCTGTTTTTTCATGGCTTGAACATTCATCATCTTTTGCAGTATCACAGACCATTTGGTAAACGTAACAACTGAACCTCCTGTTAGGCTTCTGTTCTATATGTAATACAAGGTCTTTGTCAAAGTAAACTTCATGACTGTAAGTCTGAAATGAGAAAAAAAAATTCTGATTGCAGTCTCTATTTCCACAACTTGCTAATACCTGTACCATTTTCCTTGGGGAACGAAAAACATTTAACATTGGTGACCTCAATGATCAGCCAGGAATTTTGTGTGAATACACGCAGATTGCTCTTCCAGATAAAGGACAGAATTTTAAAACTTTGAGAGGTTTCCCACATGCCTATTTTAGGAATCTAAGTGTAATTCACAGCATCTGATTTAAGATCCTAAGTTGCCTATGCAGTCAACGATAAAAGATGTACCAAAGGTGCTGAGCATTTCAGACTGTCCTGGTTTCAGCTGGGATAGAGTTAACTGTCTTCCTAGTAGCTGGTACAGTGCTATGTTTTGAGTTCCGAGCAAAGAATGTTGATAACACTGATGTTTTCAGTTGTTGCTCAGTAGTGTTTAGACTAATGTCAAGGATTTTTCAGCTTCTCATGCCCAGCCAGTGAGAAAGCTGGAGGGGCACAAGAAGTTGGCACAGGACACAGCCAGGGCACCTGACCCAAACTGGCCAACGGTGTATTCCATACCATGTGACGTCCCATCCAGTATAGGAACGGGGAAGTGGGGGGCAGGGATTCGCCGCTCGGGGACTGGCTGGGTGTCAGTCGGCGGGTGGTGAGCAATTGCACTGCGCATCATTTGTACATTCCAATCCTTTCATTATTGCTGTTGTCATTTTATTAGTGTTATCATTATCATTATTAGTTTCTTCTTTTCTGTTCTATTAAACTGTTCTTATCTCAACCCACGGGTTTTGCTTCTTTTCCCGATTTTCTCCCCCATCCCACTGGGTGGGGGGGAGTGAGTGAGCGGCTGCGTGGTGTTTAGTTGCTGGCTGGGGTTAAACCACGACACAGACCCTCTAAGTTGGATGTCCACCTAAACTTGGACTGTATGAATGGCTCATTCCATCTCTCCAAATACACACACAGTGAGGTCCATGCTTAATTCTATGCATGAGTAGTTCAAGTTAAGGTAGTGAGACTATTTACAAGTTGTAAATTTAAGATGTAACTACCCATATGGTGAGTATTCAAGTTGATAAATACTTCAGAAATACTTAGAGGACAACCCCTCCCCCAACCAAAACCCCAAATGAATCAACCAAAAAAAAAAAAAAAAAATCTTAATTTCAAATCATGGAGATTTTCAGATAAATGAACTACTGTCTGATGGAATACTTACAAATTTTGAGTTACAATTAATATTTTGTACAAATCTCATCCATATCACTTGACAACACTATATATTTACTTCAAATCTGAACAAAAATGGTAGGTAAATGTGTATGGGGAAGTGTCAGCATAAACAAAAGACAGGAATTCTCCTCACCACATCCCAGGACTCCAGTAATGGAATACTTTTAAGTAGAATCCCACGTTCATTACAATGGAAGTCAAGGTGTGCTTTTCCGTCAGCTCCTATTTGAGTAACTGCCACAGTGGATAACAAATCCAATTCGTCTTCATAGTCCACAATTTTGAATGTCTTAGGAAAAACAAAACCTCAAGTTTATACATCAATCATAAATTCACATTCCCCTCTACCTAAATTGCATAGCTCTTTTTGTTTCAGGTGAAAAGGGAATTGAAAAAATTCTAGTTCTTAAGTCCTCTGGTCTGATAAAGAAAGCATTGCCAGCCTGATACCCGAGAGGCATCTTTCCCAACACAAGGTGTCCAATGTATTTCAGCAAAGTTCCTTAAGATAGGAGAGAAGAAGTGATGTTCTGAACAATCCTAATGTGCAAGTAGATGTATTTTACATATATCATACAGGAAATAGAAAAAAGTACTTCAAAAGTGACAGAAGAAATATTTAAACTCCATGCGCTCTCTTGAAGCGGATGTGTTAGAGACAGTATAGCTTAAAACCATTACTGGTTTTGAGGGTATGGGTATATTAGGGTAACTCCACTCACGTAAACACACCCGTATGTTCTGTTCAGAGCTCGCTCTCACTCCACAGAGTATGTGACAGTGAACAACTGAGACCAAAAGGTGAGGCCTTAATTGCCTCTATTTCACTGTCATGAACCTGGTAACATACTCCTTAAATTCAAGCCAGTCTTTCTCTTCTATAATGGAAAAATATCTACTGGAAGTACAAATAAAGTGTAACAGTGGGAGAAAAAATTGTGTGCAGCCTCTAATTTTTATTATGTTTAAAAAAAAGTGGATAGAAATGAACTGCAGACCTTAAGGGTTATATTGGACTGTCCTGTATTTTTACCATAGTAAAATCTATTTCCTCAGAAAAAAGAATAGAAATGACTGCCAGAAACTGATGAATTTTAACTGTTGTGCTTATGTCAATTACAGCTCCAGCTCTAGACAGAGCTAAAAAATATTCTTCATAACCTCTCGAAGGCTCAACACCAAGGCCTGTGGTGTTTTCACTCTCAATAAGCAGTTACTTAAATGAAAAATGTTAAATACCTTATCCTGCAATCTAATCAAAGTAACTGGAAGAGAAAAATATAGTTTAGAGATACTATATCAAAGACTAGAGGAACCTAAAGCACAGAAGAAAAGAAATATGTTTCTTGCAGTTCATAAAATGCTTTATAAGAAATGTTTAAAGGAGATGTTTGAATGGAGACAAGAGTAATGGTTCATCCCATTAACATCTAATTTCTGTGCCACTGAAGTCCAATGGAGTTATGATGGTATCATGGGGCATAAGGTCAGATCTTAAAAGAGACTATCCAAAGCACACATGCCAACCAAGGAGAAAAGACGACAGAGAGAGAGAGGGGAAATGATGTAATTAAGAAGACAAAGACAGCCACAGAAGAGGAATAAAGAACTCAAAGATTAACACAGCTAATGGTTACAGCCATCACACCTGAAACAATGTCTTCTGGCTAGCTAAACATCTCAAATAATCCATGAACTGCTCTTACTAACTACATCAGTTACCTCTTGTTCTGGGTCATCATCCAGCAAGTTAAAACGCTTTTTTACCACTCGACCAGAAGCTGTTACAGTAACAGCATTGTTCACCTTTGGAGAAAAAGAAAAAAGTGGCTCTAGACTTCGAAGCATTTTAGTTTCTTCATATCTATTTGGCAATGTATCTATTTCATGTCCTTTGCTTTCTGACCTTGCTTTAATCTCTCAGATCTTGTTTTACTCATTAGCTATGCATGGCCCTAGTGATGCGATCTCTTCTTTATGAGGGCTCATGAACTTGGTTTTACTTGAGATATTACTGACATTTAGTCATACTCAGAGGTTCTCAGTCCTGTAGAGATGGCAAAGGTTCTCAGCTACAATAATTTTTAGAACAGAAGTGACTGGAGCCAAGATGCTGGTATGAGAATTAAGACAGCTAAGTCACTACCAATTTGTTTCTTAAACTATTACTTCCAGAAGAGGGGGGGAAAAGTAGCATCTTAAACCACCACAGCTGCTTCCACCGGGCATCATTAACACTGGAAACATTCAAAACTGGGGTATCAGTGTCTTAATGGAAGTCAAAAGGAAAAGGTACAGCAAAGACAGAATTGGAACTTATATTTCTTTGCTCTTATTGCAACAGAAGTTACCTAAACAAATCCTAAAAAAAAAAAAAAGTATGGCAAGTCATTAGATGACAAAGCTTATCCTTTCTGAATTCAATGGAAGTTTTATTCTGGAGTTAGTGTAGATTTTTAATACACAGACTTTTCTTCCACAGAAGCTTCAAAATTAGTATCACTGATTTCCAGGGACTTTACAGTAGTCATAAACTATAAAAACTTGCTTTTATATAAGACATAACTTTGTATGCTGAAGCAAAATGACAGTTCCAGGGACTGCCAAAAAAATTGTCTTCACAAGCGTGTTCTTTGACTTTTTTGACACTTAGATTGTCTTTCTGATTTTCTATCACAAAAGATTTCATGAAACAACCTAGGTAATTTAACAGCTAATTTCTACCAGGAGGTTCAGATCATCCTCTTGCCACTTGGTTCTACCTTTCTGCACTCTTCTGACCCACTGATGATTCAGTTCTGTTCTGTTCCAGCTCCAGTTCAGCTCACCAAGCAAGCAGAAAAGTACTCACCTTTTCTATTATTTTAGTGCACTGATTTCATTCACCAAGGGTTAGATGAATACCAAACCTGTCACAAGGGAGTGACAGGTATGCATGGCCAGGAAAAGAAACAGATTTTTGGAAGCAATGTGTTGTCTTATGAAGACTTACCCCTAAGTTACGAGAGACTTGAAACATTTCTAGCATTTTTATGATCAACTTACCTAAGCACTGGAGATGCACACAATTATCACTTGGTGGCACCTTCTTTTGAAGGAAATCTGTCACCATCTTGTAAGTATGTTTTATATCAGTCATACATGGTTATACTACACATCATAAAGAATGCTGAAAACTAAAGAAAAGACTGGAGGTTTCAGAAAGCTATCTTGAAAGTGTTACTGTTTCCAAAATTGTTTTCATACAGCTTACAGTCCAATGAAAACACGGAATGTCTTTCAATAAACTTTGAATTAAGCCCATAAAACATAGTGATTACTTACATACACCAAACCCCCATGTATTGCTCAAAATCATACATTGTGATCTCGGACATTAAACTCACACAGTTTTCTCTGTTGGCCACAATCATAAAATCTTCTGCAATCTCCATTTGATCTGTATTATTTTTAACTTCCTTAAGCTTCAAGACTCTACAAAAGAAACAAATTACATAATTAGAATACAAAATGTATTCTAATTCACCTATTACAACACTTCTATATTTATAATTTTAAAAAAATCAGGTATATTAAAACATCAGAAATAAACATAAATTACAAAAATAATTTATTTCAATTTCAGTTATCAGTGAAATTTTAGCACAGTGGTCCCTGAACATTTTTCATATAAAAATCTAGTGTTGCCTGCCAGTGCCCACATTCATCATGTAGAAATCTGCAGATGTTTCTACCAGAACTTCTGATTCTGACAAATTAATAACTTTTACAGTTTCTAGGGCTTGATGAGCGTATTGGCCTGCAAACTGTCAAACTACTGAATTTATGCAGTTATGCAATTGTTCCTCTAATAAAAATAAAGTTTGAGAAAAAAAGGCTCATACTTTATCAAATTTGGTCCCACGTGGATTATTCTACCTGACATATCTGGATGGAAATATATCCAATCAGGTTCCAGTGAACAGCATTTCATATCTTGTATGCCATTTTTTGCCTGGAGAAGGAAGGAGAAGCTTAGAATATTAGTATTTTGAAAGTCTCACAGATCTAATTAAAGAGGAAATACTGAGCTCCTCACCACATAGCTCTGAAGGTTTTTAGGTATTGCTCATAATCATGACCAGAAAGGATGACAATGGAACAATAACAACAACAACAACAAAGACTCCGTTCCAATTCTCAAGATATTCCATGGAACAGTTTCAACTTCTTGAATATGCAATAAGCAATGACCTTGTACCATGGCTATACATGGTCCTACCTCTCCTGAAACCAAGCAAAATAAAGATTTAGCCTACAGTCTGCAAACACTTCAACAGTTCCAGCAATTTGAGTGTCAAAGACATAAAATGTGTCAAGACACGAGAAAAGCATTAGCACAAACTTTGACTTGAGCTTCAAACCTCAGGCTCAGCCTCTTTGTGCAAATATTTGTGGAGTGTGTAAGCCTGGGATAACTTGTGATTTCAGCTGCAAGCTGGTCAAAATCTTGGGATTTTGGCAGTGCCTTTTTGTTATTAAATTTAGCTGACCCTGATCATTCAAATTTTCAAACGTATGAACCCACATAGAAAAAACTAGGTGAGAAAGTATTGTACAAGTCCCTTTAAATAAAAATTGATCTTCAGCTATGGTTGTGAAAGATCTGTTTTGAAAATAAGAGATAGGAGGGGGATCATTGATTTGATCAGGCTAGTAAGAGAGATGAGGACATTTACAGATGAGAAGTTTTTTAGTGAAGAACCCTGAACTAACAGGCCCAGAAAGTGCCTCTATTACAGAATTATCTTCAGGTCAAATACAGATCCAAAATAAAAGCTGAGATGGAGAGCTCATGCAAAAAAAATACATGATGAATAATACATACACAAAAATAATTAGGAATGCTGGATTAAATGGAGTAATAAAATCTTTCTAGGGAGAGAGAAAGAGAAGGTACAAATCAGGGATAAACTACAAACATTAAGGAAACTTATTCTGCAATTTCTTAAAACTTAAAATGTTTCTTTAGTCATGCCATTTGGTAGGCTGCCTAGTCAGCAGTATATTAAGACGTTACCATGCAAGGAATCAGGTAACGAGATTCTGCTTGAGCCTTAGCTTTTAAGCCAAGAACACAGTGCTATATAGCACTAACAGTGCTATGATTGTATTGGAATGAAGGAAATATCAGAAGCAGTACTAATTTGGAAGAAAACATTTTACATGACTCCACTGGATAGCAGATGTAACACTGTGGGGTAATTCCTGTGAGAGGACGACACTGGAAATCAAGGGTATTGTTACCTCGAGCACTACTCAGAAGAAGAGATGAAGACAAACATGATACACATTCATTTCAGAGAAGCTGCTATCTGAATATATTACCAAAGCATTGTCTTTCAGAGAACAAATATGGAAGACTCCTTTATGCTTTTTCTTGTTAGGTGTGATGATATAATGCCAAGGGTAACCTCCAATTTGAAATGCATTCTCCAGAGAAGATGCTTCAAATAGCAAAGGCGGCGTATCTGCAAATATTCGGTAATGTTAACACCATTAGTAGCAGAACAATCATAATTCCATTGATCCTTACAATTCTAAATTCCAATACTTAATTCTTCAAAACTTTGAAGACTGGTGGAAATACATTGGCTGTGATCTTTTTTCTAGCACCAACTATGCTACCTCACCTAGCATCCAGGCACATATATGCAATGCTCTGTGGAAGGGTACTGTCTACTCAGATCTTCATGCTGAACTGCTCTTCTGATACCTTTGGCTTATTTCATTCCAAATGAGCTGGATAAGCAAAGATGTAGCAAACATTTAAAATTAAAATTGATCCAGCTCATGTGAATTGGAGGGGATGTACACATGAACAGATCAAAGAGCATATCAAAAGGGTCATTATTCTCTTGGGAAAAATAGTAATAAATAGCTGGAAACAGGCTAACAGCAGCAATCTCAAATAACAGAATTAAATGCAGAAAGATACCTGAATCTGAATATTCATTCTCCTTTTGGGTAATACAACAAAATAGTGTGGACCACAGTGAATGCAATCTGTAGCTGAGTTCATAAAAATCAATAAAAATCTAGGAATTTTTTTAATTAATGGCAAAAGATATCTAGTTTTCCCTTCAGTTCAGTTGGGATAAATTATATATAGATGTGCTATGCCATTCTTACAAGTCTTCGGTGTACTAAATGAGAGAAGCATCTTTGAACGAAATGGACTGCATGGAGCTTTACAACTTCTACCAACTAGCTAAATAAAAGCAATTTCTACAGCTGCTATAATTGAATCAACTTTAGACGGAAGATCAGCTCTTTCTAACAGTACAGAGAAATGCTGGAAAAAAAATTTGACAAAATGTGGAGAAAATCTATAATTACAAGGGGCATTTAAACAGGCAGAATATAAAAACCCAAGCTGAATTACTGTGAGAACAAGGTTCTTGTCTGGACTTCTGTGTCCCAAAGGTCTTGTCCAAATTTTGACTTGTTCTTGTCCTGCTCAGTCTAGATAATTATCCAGATCCTAACCAATGGTGCTAAGATGTCACATGACATCAGAAATTATGTTCACATAGTGCTTCTCTCTTTTTCTTTCATTCATGTTTCCAACAACTTAGCCATTTAGATTGAAATGAATTAGTTCACTGCCTACGGAAAGGAAGTCTTTCCTAAGCTGGAAAGTGGCTGTCTTCTAGTTGTCTTTTGGACTAACACATAGGAAATGGGAGATTCTGTGCAAGATATAACAAAGTGTATGTTATAAAAACCAAGGCATCTGCTGAAAATGTAGAGAATGTTGAAGACGGAGGCATAAGCAGAGGACCTACTGATATTAAAATCTGTCAGAAAATGAAAAATGAGTCAAGAAAATCGGTTAACATTTTACCCTATCGACTTTTTCTTTTTAAATAAAGCATATATAGCAAGGCCCCTCAAAAATTCTCGTAGATGGACTAAATGATAGGTTTAAATGTGTTTCAATAATATAGCAATCCTAAGGAGTACAGGCTGCTGAGAAAATATGCCTTTCTTTTTATGTTCATTTGGCAAAGATTTGCAAGATCATAGCCACCTAAACCACTGTGCTAGTGTGACTCTGCTGCCTCAACTCCCTCTTTCCTGCTATGTGTCACTTGCTCTTGTTGCTCAACACCTCCTGTTCTCATTGTTTGTAAGCCCTTTCCCTAGCATTGCCAATTTTCAATCTCCAGTTGAGCTTCTTTGTTAACTTCTTTAAAACTCTCCAGCCTCATCTAAACATAAAGCTGTAAAGTTGTTCCTTGCAGCACTAACAAGTATTTTTTCTAAATGTCAAAAAAAATCTCAGCAAAATATCTTCCTCTGTTTTTTAATGAAATTACTGTATCCTCTAATAATAAATGAAACTGCAGTTTTAAGTTCTGGACCTTTCAGAAAGTGACTTAATAAAGATTTATAGGTAGCTTTCCATTCCTTCCACTGACCAAAATCAAATTCGTTACCAGTCAATAGCTGCAAATGGTGTGGCAGGTACATGATAGCCTGTAACTTTTGGTCTTTATACACTTCCTCTTGGGTACCTAACACACCATAAAACCAGCACCATAATAACTGCCATCCTTCAGGCAATTTCTGGAGGGAGGCTAGGACTAAATAAGCAGGAAATTACACATAGTTCAATTATAGTAGATACAAGCTTGAACTCTGAAACCGTCAAAATCTCACTCATTGAAGCATTACATTACATTGAACAGTCAGTCAGCCATCTCATTCTTGAAAGAAAACAGCTCAAAAACCACAGGAATGCAACTATCTGCAAAGAGCAGTCATGGCAAACGTCTGTCATGAGTTCCAAACTTCCTAACCACAAATTCTTGAATATGATTCAAGATCAAAAATGTTTTTTCCAGTACATTGGTTTTAAATCTCAAAACTAAAAACTACAATGATCTATAAGACATGAGAACAAATCTGGTATAGGTTTCCTATTAAAGCTCCCACAGCACATTTTCCACAGGGCCCCTAACATTAAATTGTGGTTTTGCAGACTGAGACAGAGAGGAAAATGAGGAGAAATTTCCCTTTGCAGAACCTGAGACATCAACTATAGCAGCTGATCACTTTGTTTTGATAAAACACTGCATTATAACTGAAAGCCTTCACTATGTAAGTCTGTATTTTATCTTTGTGTATTTCCTCAGGTTTATGTAAATCTGGTTTGTTTTCCCTGTTATTATCTGACACTGTTTGCGAACATAAAGATCAAAAGCATTTTTTATGTGGACAGTCACCTGTAAAAAACATTTAATACAGAAACACTCAAAATTAAAGAAATAAAAGCATGCATTATTTGATATTGGTGAAACTTACTGGTTGTTTTTTTTTTTTTTTTTGGAAGTGCCTCAAGTGTGAACTTGCGAGAATGTATTTTTAAAGTAAAAAAAAAAAGTTTCAAAGAAAGTCTCAGGCTCTGGTCGTTCATTAAGATTCTTAGCACTAAATTCTAATCTCAAATGCATCAACAGAAATGATTGTTTGGTTTCAGAGAAATTAAAGTCATTACATAAAGCAGAACATTCATAAGTTAATGATTTAAGGCATAAGAACTGTTTGTAATAGATAATTTGTTCTCTCCTCAGGAATTAATTTTATTGAAACTGGCACATTTCTGACAACTTGGAATTATCAAAATGCAACTCAGACAAATTGTATTCAGTCTTCCTGAATTTCCTCTGCAAGTTAAATGTTCACACATCTTTTGCTTACATACCATATACTGTTTCTGAGTGTTACTAACAGCTGTCCTAGCCCTTCCTCTTTCCCAAGAGCAGTTGTGTCTCAGAAATAAGGAAGGGGTTTCCACTTCATGCATTGCTTATGAAGTTTTTCAAATAGCTTAGTTGCTGTACGAGTTTTCTAGGTAAGTCCTATGTAATTAATTCTTGTAATTAGAAGTAAAGCAAAGCACATTTTTACTATAATGTAAACCCAGAAATATAGCTACAGCACAACATGAGTAATTATGCTTTTTCTTAGTGTGAAATAAGTCACAATCAATCCATAAAAGGCACCAGCCAAGATAACATAAAGATCATAAATACCTGTTATTTTAATGTTACATGGAAGACCAAATGGATACTTTCCTACAACTCCCACTTGACCATTCCAGTTGAATTCACGTCCCAAATCTAATGGCTGTTCCATGAACTAAAATAACACAGAACAATTTAGCTTTATTGATGCATATTTACTTGCTGTTTAGTTTTACTGCTCTGTTACTATTGCATTCTTTATTTTGTTAGATACTGCTTGAAGTCTTATTTTTGAATTAACATTTGATTTTTGATTGGAAGAATATAAACTCAAAAGTCTCACTGCAGTTCTGTTTCAGATCAAACAATCTTCCATGCTCATCAGTTTCTAGCCTTAACATTCATCTATAACTACAGACTAAGAGCGTAAAGAAGAGCACACCCTGGTCTATCATTTACATAGCTCCTCTCTGTATGTGCTGAAGTGCCTGTTTGACCCTGTATCTCTTATGTTCTGCCACCTGTAACTGATGCGGGTAGAATTTTCTGACAGTGTACCCATTTGCATCTGCTGACTGTAAATAAATTTAGGCAAGAACTCTATCCTTTGACATATTCCCCATGTACCTATGTGGCATTACATGAATATTTATGATGTGTTGCCCCAAAATAGCATGGACTGTATGAAAAATTTCATATTTCATTACCTGTTCCAAGATGGCCTGGAAGTTATAGAGCCTGACCAGACCCATGCTGTACATTACAATCAGGATTCCATTAGAAATAGCAATATCTGTCACGCTATTACCAAATATCTGGAAAAAAAGGAAAAGAAAAATATTCTATTAGGGAAGAAATAATTGAGAAACAATGCAAAATACTGACATTATGTCCTTAATTTTGCAATCATTTTAATTTTTTATTCTGACCAAACCCTATGATCAGTGTTTTAGTTCATGAAAATTTCTAACACTCATCTGCTCTGCTGAGTTTCTATAATACTTTGCACTGCAGTAACACCTGAGGTTAGATTAGTCATATTCTGCAAGCAGATCCATTCTGTAATCAATTCTCAGTATATGTGCATATCATGTTACCCAATTATCATACATGAATAGATATTACCCAGCATCCCACAGGAACGTTAGCAAAGCTAACAACTCAATCTAAAAGTATTGATTTCAGATCTTCTGTTCTTTATCACCAGGGTAAAATACTAGTCTAATCATGGCTCTATGACTGTGTACAGCTGTACTAAAACTACATTATCCAGCTGTCACAGAGTACAGGATCCTCTCTGAATCCAAATTAGACACATACATGAGAAGCTAACTTACCCCTTTCTAATAATTATGCAGTATTCATTTGAGCCCCTGCTTAACACATCTCCACTGAGAAAAACGCAACAAACTAATTCTTAATATTTAATGAATAACACCACGTGAAATTCAGAATTTTTTTTTAATAGAGATGCTTGGAAATATATTTTTCATTTCTTTAATCTGAATTGCTATGTGAAAAAGCAATTAAAACAGGGTTAAAACAAGCTTAAAAACAATTAAAAAAAAAAAGAAAGCTGTCATACTCCTAAATCTTAACACTATCAATGATTTTGTGATCAGTTTGGTCCCGAAAGATACATTCACTCCTTGCCTTTTATTTAGTCTTATGGCTCTTTCTCAATACATTTGTTAGCGTAGGTCCCAGTATCTTCCAGACACAAACTCTAATAGTCTTAAAACCCTAAACTCTCCTTTCCATCCTTGAGACCTAGCCCGAGCTCAGACTTTCTTGTGGTGTACCATCTTGGTAAAGCTGATGCACTAGGTGCATTCTGCAGTCTTGAACAGTAACCCTAATTCTAATCTAACAGTTATTTTCCACTGATCTATGTCAGACTTGGCATTGCATTCACTGGTTGCTCCCTCTGCTGGCTGTATTCTCAAATCCCAAATTCTGCCCTGACGTTATTCCTAGCTGTAACAATTACTCTGATGAGTACTCAGTACAGGCCCAGCTGAGGAAGTACTCTTTTCGATGTTTCGCCTGCTATGACCATGATGAATCTAGCATGCCATTCCTAACCAGATTGAGAATACCTGTGACACTGGTAATGTTTTTTCCAGTCCTAAATACTGATTTTGAACAGAAGAATACACAGTGCCCCTAAGCTTTCATGGGTCCAAGTGAAAAATGTTTAACCTCACTTCTTCACTTGCCAGCCCAATCTCAATTACAGCCTCAACCCAACCCAGCACCAGCTAAAACCCACTAATAGCTCTGGACCCCAAATGAGAATGTAGCTCACGGAGCTTTGAAGACAGAGTTTGCATGTTTCTACTGTTCCATTTACAAGTTGTATTCAGAGCTCTCTTGACTTAAAATAGACGTATTTTTTCACCAGAACAATAAAACTTGCCATCTGGCTTCAGGTTCCCTAATATGTACACTCTTATGTACAGGTCACAAACCAACCTCAGAAAGGTTGTTTGCTCTTGACTGATAGAGCAAGACACATGTTTACATTTTGCCGTTCAGTATCAATGATAATTCAAGTTTGAAATATTTGTAACTGCATATAGAATTCACGGACTATTACTAGGAGTGGGTCAGAGGCACATCTATCTTTCTTTAAAGAGGTGAAAAGAAGTCTACAAACACTTTAGGATTTCCTGATTCTTACAACTGCTATAAGGCTAAAGTCCTTCTACACGTCAAAGAGTAACCCAATCGCAGAATGCGTATGTATTTTCTCTTCTGGTCATTTGAATTAAGAATCTTCCCCCCAACGCCCCTATTAGACACAAGAAGAACATTACTGCTAATTAACGTTTCAGGGTACTATGCTTTCACAAGCTGTAAGTATGACTTCTGTAATTCTGAGAAAATTGCCTAAACTATGCCTCTCATACAACTACAGTACAGATCACAATTAATAGAGGAATTACTTACCTTTTTGTTTATTTCTAGCATTCCAATGAATGAAAGAGGCAAAACTTGGAATACAGCAAGATAGAACAATACAGACTGTTGGATACCTGCCTGGGAAGGAACAACAATACTGAATATAGTTATGATACTTGAGGCATTTATTAATGGTAGGACATCTTCATGTTCTACGATAATAACAAAGCATAACGTCTCCCATCTCTGTCCTTGTAAATTTGTTTTTTGATTGATTTTGTAAAAATTTAAGAATGACAAAGTTTTTCAACAAACTTACCTGCCGTGCTGCTGCAGGGAGCTTATTCTGAGCTGACTTTACAACCATTACCTCCTGAGGAGTATCCCAGCTCAGATATCTATTTGTGACAAGAAAGACCTATCTTAATAATTTTAAAATAATTTATTAATAAATACATTATTTCACATAAAATATAACATACTATAAATAGGCAGATCCCTGTGTCCAGGCAAATTGTTCAGTATCTGATTCAGGAGAGGTGCCCAAGATGTTTGCCGTTTGCAATAATGCAAAACCCATGGAACTAAGAATGACTTATTTCATACAGGATTGTGAGAAAAAATTCTGAAAGTATGAACATTCACAATCTTAATTTTTCTCCTTCCCTTCACAAATCACTGCTTTCTTATCCTTCAGCCTAAAGGAAATACTTTCTTCTAAGAACTGAAAAAAAGATGCAGTTTACCAGAAGCAGTAACTGCTCTGCTTTTAAAGAGCAAAATGGCTACCCTATGGAGAAGAATGCTTGCAAGTTAAAAATGGCTTAAACTTTAAATGTATTTTTCTTATGTTTTATGAAGTTTGTTTTACAGCTCTTAAAGGTCCTCTCCTGGTATGTTGCTACTGCAATATTAAAGGCTGTAAAATTGTCAGAAAAAAGCCAATAGTAGCCTAGTTTTTGTGGCTTTTGTGGAACTTTTTTGATACCAAATTTGAGATCATAGTACTTAAACTGCTGAAATTCTTCTATAGAAAGCAGCATGCAGGAACAGTACTCCAGGTAACGTGCTAGACTGACAAACCTAAAGTCAGCCATAGGATAATACTAAAAAAACATGATTCCCTTTCTCCAGTATAGTACTAATGACTGTTAATTATATAAAGCCTAGTCAATGTTTAATACCTGAATTTGCAACAGGAACCAGCAAGGTATATTTTTTCTAGTATTTCTCCACTATCAGCAGAGAGACGTAGAAGCCAGTTCTGCACTGTCAAGACTATCAAGGAAGATTTATAGTCTGATGGACTTGGTAGCATTTCCCCCTACATAACAAAAGGTTATCAGAAAAAAGTTTATATCAGGAAGATAAATAACATTTTCACACAGTAACAAGAAAACAAAAGTTAATACACATTCCTCAAAAACTAAAGGTGGAAAGCTGCCTGCTAATCACATCAGGATCTCTAAGCTCACATCTGTGCCAAATAGTCATCTGACTATCACATAAATAATCTGTTGTCACACTTTCTGCAAAGCAGTTACTTTTCTTAAAAAAGACACTTTTTAAAACTACCTTGCCTTGCAAAAATGAAGTATAACTGCTTATCGATCTGATACCAGTCTTGAAGAGGCAATTGTTTAAGTGTTGCAGAATAAGACATTCAGCGGTAACTCAACAGTAACTGCTAAGAATGGTATTCACACTGCTTTATTTTCAGGCTCCTCAAGGATGGGGCTCATATTCCTAAGCCCTGTGGACGCTGGATGAGAGAAAAATTCCTCAAGGAGGAGGGAAATTATGTAGTCTATTAGCTAGAAACAGCAGAACAGCTTTTGGACAGAGTTGCTTCAATGGGTCTTCAGTTTATCTGGTTTTGGGATTTTTTTATGTCAACAGATCTGGTAAGAAATAAAACTCCCACCTACTGCCCCTGCTAATTAAAAAATAAAGAAAAAAAAGGGGATTTATGTTAGTTGCGTAAGCATAAAGGCACTGTTTTTAAAATACTCCACAAAAGCTCACAAAAAAGCATTTGAATGTGCTACTGAGAAATTCAGAGTATACCTCTAAAACGTTCAGCCAAAATAAATAAGCACACATTGCAAACCTTAAATGACCTAACTTCATAAAAACATTGAGAAAATAGTTTGCAGGGAAAGAACACTCTATTCTAAATATGTTTCACTGAAAGATATTAATTTGGGTTTTTGCACAACAATGCTCTAGTAAAAAGTAATCTTACCAGTGGGCATTCCAATAATAAAGCATCTTCTATTTTTTCTGACTTAGAACACTTTGGCTTTTGATAAAGTATTCTTGGCTCTTGGGCAATGCTGGAGGAAAATGATTGCTAATCATTAGTCTACTTTATAAACTACTTTCTATCAACAAGTCATTTCATACAGTTTTATAAATCCTGCCTTCTCTCTAGGGAGGTCAGAAATCTAAACATCTTATTTTTACTTTGTAAATATAACCTGAAATTGCTCTCAAAATAAGGCCTAATAAACAATAGTTAGTATAAGGTAGTATTTAAAAGCTAACCTTCTCTGTATTTTGTGGTTTGGTGTTGTGCATTTTTTAAATTTTTTTTTTTTAAAACAACAAACTTAAGAGTAAAATTCTTACTTTAGTGATATACATTAAAAAGAAAGTATATTCCAGAAACTAATGATCATCCTGGAACATTCCCCTCAAGCTCTTCCAGTGTTGCCTTTCATAATATAAAGGCACAGCATCATGTACAGATATTTAAAAAAAAAAAGCCCTACTACTAGAATAAAAGCTTCATGCTGTGCACAGTTTTCCCCTCAGGGAGAGGACGAGACAAAGATAAACCTGAAAGATGTTAGACAGGTCAACCCAGTACTGGAAAGCATTCAGACAATGTAGGAATAAAACACGGCTAAATAGATTTAGATCTCTGCTCTAAGTGATAGATTAATTTAATTAACTCTCAGTGGTTTACACTGACAGAGTAATTTGTCTTTTATGTATCATATGATACTGTCCCAAAACTGTTCTGACCACAACTTACTCAGCAACGCAGTTCTCCAACTCCCTGCTACTTCCCTCACAAGAGGGATGGGCAAGGACAAGGACTGGTGTACACAGGACTTCATGTCCTCTACCCTGCCCTGTGCTGCCTCCTAAGCTGTGCCTCTGCAGCTGATCATGGAACAGGAGAGTACATCAGATCAGAGAATTGATCTGCAAAATACATCAACCAAAACCAGCAAGTACTCCACACACTGTACTTTTACATGAACAATAATTTACTTTAATGCAGAATTCATAGCCATAGTACCAAGCTTGTTACATAGGCTGATTTTGTGACACATTCTTTAGCACACTGCTAGTTACCAGATCACAAAGAACTACTACCGTTCATTTGACTTTTTAGTGCAAAATTATAAAATGGTGATAATCTTCCACTCCTATTAAAGGCCTCTGAAAGCTGAAGTTATACAGCACCAGTAAGATCAGACTTTCTTTCACCAAAGCAGATGTCACATTAAGACACAATGCTATCCGATTATAATTTAACAAAGATTTATGTACCTGTTTATTTTTTGTTCATAAGTAAATTCCACTCAATTCACAGGGGCTATTTGGATGAGTAAAGTTAGCAACATGTCTAAAACAGAATCACAGTGTTAAAACTGTAAGCAAGAGTAATTTTTAATTGTAAATTTATTACCTGCTAATACAGCACTGGTAATTGTCTAAGTAAATTCTTCCTCTTTCATATGCAATAGGAGATGCAGAATGAGTTGTCCAAACGTTCTTGAATTTAGTACTTTCCTGAAACAGACAGTGGTTCTAACAGTGATGGCTTTTGTAACAAACACTGCTTTTGGAAAATATTTTATTTGGCTCCTGCAACTTAATAACTTACTTTAATTGAACCTTTGCTGTTGAATACATAAAGGAAAATCTTATCTGTTTTTTTAAACCAAATTAAAAGACCCTTTTTAAGGAAATTTTGTCTTTTTTAAAAACCAAATGAAAAGATCTTTTTATTAGCTATTATGGACAGCATGGGTAATGAATACTTTGTCATTAACTTACCTACATTAAAATTACATCTGGCAACTGAACTTTAATGGCAACTTTTAAAATCAAGGACAAAACTCCCCAGAGTGTAAATATGCACATAACTCTTTCATATGTAATTAACTGAATTTACTGAACATCTGACTCCATTCTGCCTTTGGTGTTTTGTGTGAAAGGTAGAAAAATGTGTTTACAGTTATTTGCAAAAAGTGCCTGAAATGTTAATGGGATAAACTGCTCACAGAAAGTTTCTTACATGCACTAGAGACATCAGGAGACCTCTATACTATTAACAAAGTTTCCAGTCTTACAAAAAAAAAAAAGTATTTGTGTAAGTCAGAGGTACTCATTTTTATTTCAATAAACCTTGCATGGCCATTGATCTAGTTGCATAAGTGGACACTTTAGCTGACTTCCAATAAATATGTTTTCAATATAACACAATTGCCAATTCACTTCCACACGTCCGCTTTCGATGCATTTGTATCAACTACTGCATGGGAGCAGTAATCATTTTGAAGCAAAAATCAAGTTCACTTTAGTCTGTAATTGGCTTAATTCCTATTTTTTCTGTAACATAAATTTCACTGGCAGATTAAGGGTATGTTTACCTGAACACTGCTGCTGATTACCTTATTTTGTTGTGAGAACTCCATTCAAATTTGACATTGATGCTCCCTAAAACACTATGAATTTAATATTGGTATTAAACATTAAGCCATATTAGGGGAAGAAATAAGTTATATAAAAACCTCATAAAAAGCTATTTCTAACATGCTTATTAGATTTACAAGTGCTTCTGCAGTTTTTCCACAGCATAGTCCTCTCTACATTTCTAGGTCTGAGCCTCATGAAATAAATTTAACCATTTCTAACTCCCTTGAGCAAAACTGCAGCTTTTTTCTCCCCAAACTCGTTAGTCAGCGTGACCAGGGACTTCTCAAACACCTGGGTTGAGGACTGACGCTCAGACCACTCCGGCTGAAAGCCAGTACACGCAGGGGTTCATCCAGCGCCGGAAAGCATCGCTATTACCTGGCATATTATCTTCCTGAGGAGTCCCAGGTTTTTTCTGTGGGCGACACCAGCATCTCTGGCATAAAAGCCGTGGGCCCTGCGGGTGAGGAGGCGGCAGACGTTGTGAGCCCCGAGCGCCCGGGAGGCGGCCCTCCTGCCGCCGGCGGCCGAGGCGGCTGCCTGCGGGCACATTCCCGGGCCTCGGGGCAGGCTCGCCCTTCTCCCCCGCTTCTGGCTCGCTCTTGGCGGGGCGAGCAGCCTTACAGGGCCCGGGCCCGCGACGGATCTCTCTCGCCCCCCTGCCCGGCGAGAGGTGAAGCGAAGCGGGAAAAGAAAGGCCTGAGCGGCCCCGTGCTCTCTAGCTCCCGACAGACGCAAACCGAGGCCTTCCGACAGGGCTCCGCCACGGCCGCGCCGTCCCGGGGCGGGGGCAGGGCCAGGACCGCCGCCGCCGCCGCCGCGCGCAGGCACCCACCCGGCCGGCTGCGCACCGCCTCTCCCCCGCCACCACAGAGCCGGGCTCCCGGGAACGCCAGGCGACAGCACCCCTGCACGGCTACCGCCTCCCCCCCCGCGGACCGCCGGGTACTGTAGTTTCCGCCGGCGGAGTTCCGCGGCGCGCCCGGACTACATCTCCCGTCGTGCCCCGCGGCAGCCCGCCTGCTCTCTCGGGCGCGGCAGCCGCCGCCTTGGGCGGGCTCTGCTGGGGCGGGCGGGCTCTGCTGGGGCGGGCGGGACCGGGGTCGCTCCCCCCGCGTTGGGGGTGCTGCGGCGTTGCCGCTGGTGAAGCGGCGTACCGAGGACCGCGGGCAGGAGGAGGGTCGCTGCGCAGAGGTCGGTGAGAGCCGCCGGCAGTACCCGCGGAGCCGCCCAGGCACTGGGACCTCTGCCCCAGGCCGGGCTCCGCTGCCTTACCCTGCGCTGAAGGGACTGAAGGAGAGGCAGCGCGCGTCGGCATGTGGGGCGTGGAAGCGGAAGCGTCTCACCCGTTATATTTTTAAATAAAGGCAGGAAAGTTTTGTTAGTGATAGTTCAGCTAAGGAAAAGCGGGAGCTTGTGATCTCCCTCCTTTTAATGCCTTCCTGCTGGGGAGTAAAGCCCCCGCGGCGGGGCGGGGCGGGACGCGGCCAGCGCCCCCTGCCGGAGAGCGGGGGTCGCCCCCCGGGGCTCTGCCGGGCCGAGCTCTGCCGGCGGCGGTCAGCCCTGCCTGCAGCGTGCTTGGGGCATCGGCCGCGAGCGATTTGGGATGCTGCTGCGTTGGGTGGAGCGTATCCGGACTTGTGGGGGTGGTTTTAAAGGATGTGTTTGAAACTCCAGGGCCAACAGCAACTTCTCGAGGTGTATGACGCTTCATTTTGATGTTTTTAGAGCTATGTCCCCAAAGTTGTCACCATCATCAACAGCTACTTGCCAGCAGAGCGACTGAAGGCTGTGGAAGAACTCATTTCCCGTTCTTGCCAGAGGCCAGGCGCCCAAATGGGGTAATGTGGAAGTTGCTGATCTTTTATGTGTTTCCAGGTCTGTTCTTCAGGATCTCCACGTGGAAGCTTTAATCTTCGGTGACACTGTAACAAAACACAGATTCCTGTGATTTTCTGGTGCTTTGCAGTTATTTGGATGAAGTGAGCTAGACACACAAACACGGTGGTTGTAGCTGCTTCTCCCAAGAGTGGATTAGGACAGTATGTTCTGCGTACTGTCTGGTGGATCTGCAACGTTGCCGGTGACTTCAGAGCTGACAGGGCAGGTTGCACCTAGGCAAAGTCCATGTGGACATCCAGAGTCTTGCAGGGATGTAAATGAACGAAGTTCTTCAAAGTAAATTATAGATAGTAGTAAAATTCATGTTGCTCTATCTCTGTTCTCAGCATCTTTAATAATAGAAAAATGTGGTTTGTGTTGAGACAAATGATCATTTGATTGTTAGGCAATACAGTTACATGTTCAGTATTTTGTAGAAAATAGGGTTGAAAAACAATTTAAGTGATTGAAAGATTGGAGACTTAGGTGTATGTTCACTGTGCATGTATATGTATACATGAAGTCAACAAAGCTTTTTTTTTTTTTTTTCTTCCTCCGTAAGCACCAGCCAGCAGAGGGTGCACAGGTTAACGAGGAAGCCTTATTTCTGAGCTATGTTTACCGTTGATGGCTTCCTCTTCATGCTAAACTTGTGAATAGATTAATTTAGTAAATCAGTTTTGTGTTGTATTCTGCTGCATAAATACCAGGAAAAGACGTGAATTACCTCATGGAAAAAAGCAAAAAAATAGGGGAAAGAAGTAAAGGATTGCACAGGATACTTACATATTTAACTCCCATATCGTACAAACACTCATTGATACGTGCGAAGACAACTTGTCTGTAAAGTTAAACAAATGTACAGGTATTTGCAGGATAGTAGCCTAAAGAATTATATGTGAATCTGCCTCTTTACATTATGCAATATTTAAGAAATTTGTACTAAGAGTGACTGGTAGGTATCTTCTTCATTTCTATTATTCAAATTATTTTAGTCAATAGTATTTATAATGACACTGTTTCTGAGTGTGCCTTTAAGTGTTACAAACATGGAAAAGCAGAACAACTAACACTGAAAATGTTACAATAAATAGAATCAGTACAAAAGTAGAAATTCCATTCCAAGAAGGATTCTAGGATATCAAGATATAGTTTTAGCTTCAGTTGCAATGAAAATATTCTTCACAAGTTGAAGTATTTAAATTCAGTTAAAATACTTTATCGAAGCTTCATTTTAATGGCAAAATAGTGAAGTCAGAACATCTTTACTATAAATTGAAATAATGCAATATCAACAAACCACTTATCCTGATCAGAACAAAATCTTTCAACATTCCAAAAAATAATTAAAATGTTTGAACATATTAAAGTGTCAACAGAGTTGCTACATTGCTTTAAAATACTGTGATTTTCTTGAATCAGCATTTTTTTATGAGCTTCTGTCAGAATGTTTTATCACCTGCCTTTGCAGGTACTTCATAGAACTAAACTCAGGTTTAGTTTAGTATCGAACAAATTACATTAGTCACCTGTAGCAACTGAACTCCACATTTTGTCCATACAATTAATCCAGATAAAATGCTTTTGTTAGTTATTTCATGTTCACATTAATTGACTGAAGATTCAGTAAATAAAATACATCTGTATTTCTAAGGTACCTCTTTCTTTCTTGCTGACTATTCGTGTCTCTTTGATCTTGCAGTTGCCATTATTTTATCTTTAGTTGCATTTTTTCAAGCTGTCTTCATTACCTTAAAAACATATTAATGTTTTCACTAAATGAGCAGTTTTATCTCCCTCCCTCCCTCTACCATTATATAAACTGTTTTTTCTTTGCTTGACTTTTTTAACAGGCTACCTGGCAGGTGGTATAAGAACAGGCTCTTCTTACTTGACATTTCTGTACATCTGGTTAAAATCATATCTGGTAGGGTTTGGTTGGTTGGTTTTAATCTGCCGTTGCTTTTTAACCAACATTAACTGTGTTGTCTCTACAAGAGTCAGAATAAATCAAAATAATTTTTTGTTTTGTTTTTCTTTTCCCCTTGGTACTCAGTGCTCTGCAGTAGTTTTACTGAAGTTGCTGTGTGCCAACAGGGAGCCCTGCATCATTGCTGGTGATGATGCATGAGAAGGAAAAACAGTTGAGAGTTTTAGATCTGCTGAGTTTGAAGTTGTGAAATATCCTATTGTTTCAAATGTGCACATTTTTTTGAAGTATATAATTGAAAGACTAATCATGAAGCCCCAAGAGGGCATGTTCAGTCACTTGGTAGAGTAGAATAGCATTAAGCATTCACTTAATGAATGAGTCTGGTTGACAGTAAAGTCCCCTCCTCCTCCCCTCCCCTCGCCTTGATTTGAAATATTAAGAAATATTAGTATGTCTGTATTTTTAAAATAGCCACTGGTAATGTGTATTTATACCTTCTGTGTTACCATTGTCTTGAAGAATTTTTCACTTTGGGTCCACCTTTGGATGTAAGGTGTTCTGAGTTTTGGTAGTGTTGGATGGTGATAAAACAGATCAGCTACACTTTACAGGGCAACATTGGGGATTAATTGTCAAATGTTTTGTAGATAAGCTTCTAGGTGCCAAGCAGAAGAAGTAATTGTATGAAGTTCATTGTTTCCAGAATACTTTTCTGTCTAGAAATGTAATATAAGCTGCACCTACTCTTCCTATTATAGGCAAATTTTTCTTTATAACAGAGAGCCTACAAGTAGACTTAGTGATTGGAGATGGAAGGTATTGTTAGCTTTGTAATTGGAGATCAGTCAAATATCAAAACTTTTTCATCTAGTAAGTTCATTGAACTAGGTTCTCGGACAAAAATGACAGGTTATTTCTGTTCTATTTTGTTTGGGGGTTTTTTGTTTTTTTTCCCCTCTGACTTCTCTTTCAGAACTGATACTTCTCAAGGATTTTACTCATCAATGAAGTGGTTTATGTATGTTTTGGTGTGATTCACTATTTAAAAAACAAAATTAGAACAGTTATTTTCTCCTGTATCTCTAGTTTTTCCTCTGTGGATGTGACTGCTCAGAGGTTTTAATACCAACATCAATTAGAAATGTAATATTTCAGGTCTAGCTGGCAGTTGGTGTTTATACCTTCTTCTGCATGTCCACCTTCAAAAAGCTGTGCTAAAGGTGCTGTGTTAGATTGTTTGCAGAGGGGAGAAGTTTTAAGGCTGTTTTCTTAAAGTTTCTCAACTAAACTGAGGACCTGATCTGTATTTGTAACAATGACAAAATTCTAAAGGCTAAAAGGCAGTGCTCCACAGGGAAAAAAATCTTCCATATTGCTTTTGAGTGTGGTTACAAAGTGCATTGTTTCTTTAAAGTTTTTTCTGAAAAATTGTTATGCTGCCACAAAATATAGGCGGCATTTTTAATGTAATTCAGTTTAATGATAAAGATGGAGGTTGAATTGTTTTGATTAATAATCAAACTTAAAACCTTCCTGACCATGGCTCTGAACAAGGAAATAACTCCTAATTATTTCAGACAACAACATTTCTTGCTGTCATCGCTTCAGGGTATGATCATCTTATCTGACAAAGAGAAAGGGTGTTTGCCTGTTTCATTAGCAAAATCAATTAGAGAAACAATCAAGCAATGACTTTCTTCTGAAAATGTAATTTAGGCTTCCAAGTCATTCAGATGCTTTTTGAACTTTTAGTAGGCAGATTGCCCATTAATCTCATGATCTATGGGTCACTCTAACTCTCAGGGATATACATCCATGTCTGCAAGGAGTTCCTTCACATTTAATACTGGATGCAACAGTGAACATAACTCTCCCACCTACCCCAGTCTCGTTGCATTTTCTTGATGTTTCAGATCTTTATCAGCTAAAATCGTGCAATTATCACTCAAAGGATCACATTCTCATAAAAGGAGCTGTATCTCTGGATTTTACTGATGCAAGATCATCTTAGTCATCTGACTATAATTCCCATCTGTGCATCTTTTCATGTTCTTACTGAGATATTTAGAAAGCCAGGAAAAATTATGTGACTAGCCTAGCAGCTGAATCATTGTATTTTATGTTGAATATCAATGCTGGCACAGGAAGTGCAAGATACTATCTCAGGTCTTTTTGAATGATTGAAGGAGGAAGAGGATTTGTAAACAGTTTGCAATGTAATCATGGAATCTTTATCCAGGCATTCCTAGAATTTAATAATAATAAATTAATATTTAGATCAGATTGTGGTTTGGGGTTTGGGGGGATTTTCTATTTGTTTTTGTTTTCAAGAATGTTTCCTTTATGTAAATTATGCATTTTTCAGAAAATGTCATGGTGTGTTAATTTTCATGTCTCATAATTATTATTTCATAATATTCCATATATGTTAAAATTATGCATTATGTTATGAAAAATGCATACGTATTTTCAAAAACAAAGCATGAACAGTTTGTAGTAATTAAAGTATAAACTGGAATTGTTTTAGTTGCTGAGCCACATTTAAAGAAAAAAAAAAAAGCCATAATAAACTCATTGACATTAGAAGAGGTTTTAATTTTTTGATAAGACTAAATGTTACATTTTCACTGTATAGTGATGCCCCATATCCTGGTAACATTGCAGTCCCAGCAGCCAAAATTTATCAGTGTTTTTATTTGACAGCCAAAAGGCAAACTCCATTTTATTTAATCTTTGACAAATAAAAAGAAATTTTAATCGTTTTTTCTCTTTTTTTTCCCCTGTAGGTTTAAAATGAATAAACAGTGCCCTTTTTAAATTATTACTCATTCAAAAGTACACCTTAAATGAGGAATTGTTCATTTAATTGAAGTGATTCCTTTGCCAGGCTTTGTATTGATGTGTACAAATTAATCTTTTTTTATTCACAGTACAAGACTTGTGATCAAATAGTACTATTTTCCTTGAGATAAAAATCTTCATTTTGTAACCAATTTGCACAGAATGTTTTCTAATAATGTCTGTATTTAAACTGTTCCTGTTCTCTTGTAACTACATTTTGTATTTCCAGTGCATTAAATTTGTACATTTGGTTTATACAGAAGAAGCACTCAAAAAAAAAACCAAAACCAAAAAGGCAGGAAAAAAATAGGGCTAAGAATAACTTTTAAAGTCATTTGCAGAGCACTTGAAGGGAAAAAGAACAAAGGCACATCAGGGTAAAAGTAGTAGCAGGGGTATTTCATTTTACTCATCTCCTAGAAAGCCTACATTAACAAGAATATGCAAAAAAACCCAAAACCCCATCAAGACAAAATGCTGGTACTAGCTACACACACTTGTTATCTTTCATTATTAATACTGTATGAAAAGATTCCAAGTAAAGTGAAATATAGCAATATAAGAGAGAATTATACATGTAATAGAAAAATCTCAAGCACTTTATAATTTGCATGAATAGAAATTTAACATTTAAAACCATTTCTTTTAAAGAGGGAATTAAAAAGGGATCAGGAGAATACATGGCAGAAGTTTTGGAAGGCTTTCTGGTACATAATGTTTACACTTAAAAAAATAAAATCTTTCATTTCCTATCTAAAAGTGTAAAACCACAGTCACAGTTCTAGAATGAAATCTTTTGAAGATGGTTACCTAGTAAGTGGGGTGAAAAATGTCAATCTCAATGACAGTATGTATCCACTAGTAGAAGTGGTTTCTTTACTGATCACTTCTTGCTCGTCTTCTTAAAGGTACAATGTCAAACTTGGTTTATTGTTTTACTTTGTATTTCTTTTTTTTTCTCCTGCCTGATAGGACTTTGAAATGATACCAAATAATTTATCTTTCAACTGGTTTCATTCCAGTAGCCTACTTTGGGATTATTTGGGCTTTCAGCACACTGAAGGGATGTTGCTATTTTCTAAAAAGCATTTAAATTGATATTATAGTAAAAGATTATTACTAAAGTTGATATTGGTGCTTGATTATTTGACCAGTTTCTCATGTAAGTGACATAAATAATTAAGTTACAGGAAAACTGTAATTTGAGTTAATTGTGTTTTCAGGTCTCTGAACAAAATGAATTTCATTACAAGGCTTTCTGCTTTATGTCTGAGGAAAAGCAAGATGCAGCAGAGACACCAAAGTAGTAGACGACCAGCTGTTCCACTTGGATCACGGATTTTAACTGATCCTTCTAAGGTTTTTGAGCATAACATGTGGTGAGATGTTTCCTCAAGGCTGATTTTCATATATTTTTGTATATTATTTACTATGATGAATAATGGGAGGGGTGTGTGTATATATAACAATGGACTGCCAGGATAGATGTTGAAAGGTAGTCCTAGAGAGAACTTGAGACTGTCACAAGTAACAGTGACAAGTTATGAGTTCTCGGTGACTTGCGTAAAAAGTTGCTGAGCAAGTAGTTAGTCATGGAATGAAAGGCAAAATATTGTTATAGATCAGTAAGGAATTAGGAGACAGAAAATGTAGAGGATAAGTAGTCCGTGTTATAATGGCAGAAATATTGCAGAATAATGTAATGTACCTAACTAGTAACGTTAGGTACAATAGCGTTGCATACTGGATTAGCGCTGTATTCTAAAATTGACACCATTTCAAAAGGAACATGTAAATTACTTGTATTCTTCTGAAGGCATACTGAAGATGTTGCAGATAATTCAGCAGAGATTTCCATACAGTGCACAATTGTCAAAAAAAGTAAATTGAATTTAACATAAATAAGTGATATAATAGCAGAGAAAACATTAACATGTAAATATTGACAAGAATAAGAATTGCCCTGATTTGCAGCAGTACATCTCCATCTCTAAAAGGTATTTTTATGATTAATGGGGATCGGAAAAGAGTGAGAATGCTAGTCAACACAGTGGGAAAACTGAGATTGAAGAAGCTAGGATTTTTGACCGTGGAAAGGAGATGAATACAAAACAGTAGGTGACACAGGGAGTGTTAGAAGGATAGAAGGATACCTAAATTTGTCTAGAAAGTAGAAGAATATCTACCTAACTTATCTGGAAGACCAGGGATTTTTATTCCTATTGTTCATAACTTAAGAACAAGGAATATTTCATGAAAAGAGAAGTGGGGAATTTAGAAGCTCTACAAGAAATTATTTTCTATATAATTTTAAAATATATTTTTTAATTCTGCCACACACCATTTTTGAGAGCAAGGATTTAGAAAAATTAAAAAAGCGACTGGATGTGGCTAATGATAACCAATGGGTAACATAACATAGGAGTAATAGATTCAGGGCTTAAGCTTACTTCATTAAAGTAATCTGCAGTTCTTATGCCTTCCTCAGAGGTGTCCTCTGCTGGCAACTGTCAAAGAAGTTACTGGACAAGCTTTTGTTCTGAAATGAAGTTTCCAGGTTGCTGGGTTTTTAAAAATTATTATTCTTTTTAGTAGTCCATTTTATTTGTTAATTGGTCCATTTTACTTTTTAATCTAAATTATTTCAAAAGTTTCTCTAATAAAAGCCTGATGAATAAAAAGGTCTTAAGAGAAGAATATGACACAGAAAATTGTCTTCTGGTTAATAACTAATACCTTCATTACTCTTTTTAGTCTCTAAATTTGGGCTTAACTCATGAGATAAGATATACAGATAGATCTGTCACCTATGACTCTTTTCTAAGCTAGATGTCCCTAAGCCATGGTCCCCAACACATACCACTTTAAGGCCAAATCTGGAGTTATCTATACTTCTGTAAGTTCCTTGGTCAAGGAAGCTGGAAGCTGGGTGGTTACTGTGTTAAAAGAGTGTAAAGTTTACCGCCATGTTTCATAAAACTATATGCGGTGTAGCTCTTAAGCATCTTCCAGATTCAGGACATCCTGCTAGGTGGAAAAATCCTTTACTTGTGTGGATGCTGATTCAAATGTAGGCTATGTAGTCTGGGTAGAAAAAGATTTTAAGAAAAAGACCACCCTTTTTCTGTAACATTGTACCTTGATGAAACTCAGTTTTGTTTGATTTTTTAATTTCCTTCCAAATAACTGATCATGTGTAGCTTCAGTTTTTCTTGCTAGCATTCCGTGACAGTCTAATACAGAGTTACCAAACTATGATGCAGGTAGTTGGGAAGATGGGATTGAAAGCAACAGGGTTGATCAGAAAGTGGATCTGCAGATGAATCTGTGTAGCTTACAAGGGAAAACAGGTGAAGCCGAGTTGGAACAGAGGCTGCATGGAAGTCACAAGTCTTAATAAATCAAGAACCTGGCTATGAAGTGGGGGGAGGTCCTTGGGTCTGAAGCTGGCTGAATCAGCAGGGTTCTCGCTAGGGAGATAAGGGGGATCAGGATGAGTGGTGGCTGAGCTAAATAGATCATGCAGGGTGAGCATAAGAGATACATCTTCCCTAGCATTGCTGTATGAGGATTTATGTCCTTTTGTTTTTCACTCATCATCTTTGGTACTTCATAAAGCGGCATTCTTCTTTTTGCCTCTGTGAATTGGCAGGGAGCCAAGAGCTGCTACCATTGCTGCTAGGAATACTAAGTAAATTAAATTTGGGAACTAATGCTTTAGATATTTGCTATGGTGCTTTTCTATCATTTTGAGAGAGAAGTAATGAATGATGCTAAACATTGTGGCAAAAAAGTCTGCTTCTATTCAGGTTAGTAATTGGCATAGTTTTCACATGTTAGTTTTCAGAAATAATTAAAACCTATGTTAGCAAACAAGTTAATGGAAAAGGGATAAGTTGAATAAGATGAACTGAAAGTAGCATTGCTTGATCTCGTCAGGCCTACTCATGTTAACAGTTCTTGGTGTGGTTAAAATGGATAGCTTGCTTTGCTGCTGTCAATGTTCAGCTTAAAACACTTCTGTATTTAAACACTTCTGTGCTTAGAATTCTTCTGTATCCTGTGTTCCTGCCAGCTTGTATTGCTGAAGGAGCTGCCTCATTTGAAGCATCCAAACTATGTAAATAGTTTGCATAAGAACTATGCTATGTCCCCTCTTTTGCACATTTTGATCAAGAAGTGCTGCTGCAGTCCTGTTTGGGGTCTTTCATATAGAAATCTCTAGGAAAGAGCCAAGAGATCTTTTTTTCAGCTTTATGAATTTCCAAGGAGGGACGAAAGGAAAAAAAGTTGTTGATGAAGATGGACGACTTCAGGCACCTAGAGAGCCCTTAAGGGGTCTGACAGACACACGATGATGGTTAAAATTGATCGGCTAAAGCTTATACCACAGCAAGTCATATAGTCAGCCCTTCTAACAGATATTATTACCATCTAAATAGTCCTTGGTTTCAGCTTGCTAGAATAGGCAAGGTCAAAAATGGTGATAGCAGTGAGGGAAGCAAGACTTTCTAAGAGGATGGCTCCCTAGTAATGCTTTGGTCATTCAGTTTTATTCTACTGCAGCACGTCTGTCAAAGCCTTGACGCTGCACAGGAACATTTGGTATACGGACAAATACAGGAAGGGGAGAGGCAACCTGCTGGGGACAATAATGAGAAATATTTCAGTAGAGATGCGGAAATCAAGTCTGAGGCAAGCAGACAAATACATACCAATTAGTTTCCCACAATTAACAAAAGAGGACCAGTGAAGGTCTAAGAATTAAATTACCTATATGTCACCAAGCATGGAACAGGAAGATGCTTGTTAGCTTTTAGAGACAATCAATTGTTTTCAAGTTGGCACCTTGTTCCTTTTCCCGTAGTAACCAATGGAATTTTAGTCATAGGCTTTCAGTTAATTGATTTCAGTAGGATTAGGATCTAATAGATTACTTGAATTATATTACCTGATTTAATCTCATTTCTAAAACTGTTCAGACTGGACAATTTGGAGGGACAGCTGATTTGCTTTAAAAGCTGCCAGCAGCATGTTTTTGGGCACTCCCCATTGTGGTCTGATCAAACACAGAATCTACAGGGAAGGCAGTTGAGTCATCAGGGTCAGATCTTGGCTTGGTTGTGTGACCACTTAATGGATTAATATAGCATTTAGTTAACCACTTTACACAAATATAGATAGCATAGACTGTGGAACCATTACAGCACTGCTTGTGTTTTCTTAGGAATGTTTCATTCTTGGGTTTCCTAGATGTTTCCTGTCTCTATTCCCTAAATAAGTAAAATCCTGTTCATCAATTCCACCTGTTCCACTTGAATAGGTGGATTATGCTCCCTGTGTCAGGAACAGCTGATTCCTTTGCTAAATGACCTTTGTTTCTCATCATAAACACCAATAACGCGAGAAGTTTCTTGCATCAGGGTGTTTGTTGATAGATCTATTATTATATCCAGCTAAACAAAATTCTACTGGGACACTCAAAATACATTCCTATAAACTTACTCAATTTACAAGATATATGTTTATCCTATTATTCAGAAAAAATGCATACTACTTCAGCTTCTTTGCAGTTGGAAGATTTTTCTTAATCACTTGAGTTTTACCTAACTAGTAATTAATTTTTATCTGTCATACACTGAAACTTAGTTTTTAACTGTCAGTCTCCTTGTGGTCACTTGCTTGCATTCAAAAAGAAAATGTATTTGTGACAGTGTAGCTAATTTGTGACTCTTTTCCCTGGGGAAAAAAGATTATGGAAAATCCCATTTAAAGGCTGGTTCTTCAACTGCCTTTTGCAGGGACCACGTGCAGTGGTCACAAGAAGAAGAGGAGAATGCCAAGGAAAAAGCAGCAGAGAACTCACTTGTGAAAGTCCAATGGGAAGACCAAGGTAACAGTTCATAATGGCTTAAAAATTCCTATTTCAATGCTATTTATTAAAGCATTTAAAGATGCTTTAAAATCCAGGAACACTCTCTTATTTCTACACTCTCTTGTCTAAATTTGTTGGTTGTTTGGGGTTTTTTTTGCTTTGTTACCTCAAAAGATCGTCTCAAAGTGTGTTTTTCTAGCAATTCCGTTACTTATTTGAGCAATTTTGCATTTGGGGGGGCAATAGGCTCTATGTAAAACAAGTACATCAGTATGGTGCAGTTGCAAGTTCTGGCTCCTTTTGCAGTTCTTCAGAATAAAACTCCTACTACACAAGACTGTTACTTCATCAAAGGGAATGAATTTGCAGCCAGCTAGGGTGCTGGGGATGAAAGTTCCCATGTACAGTATTCAAATGCTTTTTAATGATTTGTGGACTGTTTAGAGAGCTGGTGTTTGTACATTGCACCATATTTCAGTTAAGTGCCATGAAAGTTGCACTTGTCCCAGCTGGTCCCAGCTTGCTGCCTTGGCCAGGCTGAGCTGGGAGTGCTTCAGGAAGCAGTGCGTTCACTGTGTGTGGAAGGTGTGCCAGTACATCACGTAGAGTCTGCTCTGTAAATGATTAAGGAATTTCATGCCTGTCTTCAGAAGGGAAATCTAATGTGTTCTGCATTTCTGAAGATTGATAGCTCTAGGTTCAAACTGGCAAACTAAACCCTAGACTAAACTCTAGGATAGTTATGTATGATAAAGCTGGAGTATCAACTTGATAGTAACATAGAAGACTGGGTCTTTAATTTGTTCCTTTATTGAAAGATATTCTGAAAACAATTACTTGGATGTCCTAGGCCTCAGTTTACTTAGTGTGTCTTGAACCCGTCAAATTAGATAGTGTCATTATGTTCCTGTGCTCAGTTTCATTGATGTAACTAGCGCACATGTTGGAGTTTATTTGAATTATCTTTGAATGTGTCTTGGATTGTGTGCCCTTCATCACTTTGAATGCTCTGGGATTGTCATCCTGCCCTTTTCTGTTAACTCTCGCATTCTTTATCTAAATACAGGAGTACCATGTTTGTTTTTCAAAATGACATCTAATATTTTCATTTGGTTTGTATAAAAAGTTGAAAAAGAGCTCATAATTGAAAAGTAACCTGTGTAACCATGTGGCTTATGGAACCTTTCATTCTTCATCTACAATAAATTAGAACTTAGTTTGTGCTGGTGAGAAATGGAATAATCAGGCATTTGTCTATTGCCAAGAAATACAAGAATCCAAGGACATTTCCAATGAATGCTCCTCTGTTTACAACTTGAATAGGTGAGCATTGCTGATAGAGTTCCTTCAGAAAGCTTCAGCTTTATTCTGCAAGGGGAAGTACATTTTGGCCTATTTGTGTAAACAATGAACTAGACTGAAGCTAACAAGCAGGTTATTTTGGGGCCTTGGAAACTACAGTAAGGGGAAAAAGACAAGACAGATTTCAACAATACTATTATATCACTAAAATAGAATAGTTCTAGTGAGCCTTGTTAAAACAAGAGAAGTTAAACTGAATGAACTCATGATACTACCTTTAGGAATTTGGTTTACTTATTAGCATGACCAGTTTCTTCTCAGGCATGCCTGCTAGTGTTGAAAGATTCTGTTATGGAGAAAAATTAGTTGACTAAGTAAGGGATTTTTTTGTCTCAGAAGGTGATACATTTATTAGTTTTGTAATTTTACATGCTTTGGAAAATATAGTAGTCAGGCTACTTAAATATACAAAATGAAACAGAAAATTGATAATAATACTGCATGTGTGGTTATTACACAGTGGTGCAGGAGCAACCAGTGAAAGAATGGAAAGTGAAGTGTTCTTTCACTTGAACCTATGTAATACCATACTAATACTATTTGAAAGGCTGACTTTAGCCATTGCTTTCCTTCAATTCTGAAATCTGGAAAACTTGATGGGAATTTAAGTACAAGGGTTCTGAGCAGACTTGTAGAAAAGTAGTGACTATAACAAGGGGTGATAATGATTTAAGAACCTTTTGAGTAGGTTTGTTTTTTATACTGAAGCTGAGCAATCTATGAATGTGCAACTTACGCTATTGAGATCTGGTATATATGACCTCAATCAGCTTGGTGCTTATATGATAAAACAAGTCTGTACAATTACTCTGCATAGCTAGGTCTTGCCCTTTAGTAGTACAATTTGATATATTAAATGTTAAATTTAAAAAATTATGCAGATTTCTAGGACAAGGCATTCTGCCACCTCCTTGCCACTTCCTACTGCCTGTCTGTGCCTCTAATAATAATTCTCAGTCTTGTTTATCTCTGAAAAGCTGTAGCGATTTAGGAAGTAGTATGTTAAGATTTAAACGAGAGTAGTAGGAGAACTACTTAATAATAATTAATAATTACTCTGTGCATTTATATTAAAAGAATTAATGGGTCAGTGTAAGTGAGTAGGGACAAAATAAAAAAGGCAACATGTTATATGATGTACACTTAGCAAGAGACATCAAGGGTAACAAGAAACAGTTCTGTAAATGCTTTGGGAATGAGGGGAAAAAAAGAAAAATATTTAGTTTGGTACTTAGGAGGGATGACGAAGGGAGAACCATCAACAAAAGAGACATTGAAAAAGCTGTAATTCTTATCTTTTTATCAGCCTTCCTTTGAAAGGGTTAGCTGCAGTCCAGTGGGTAGCACAATTAGTGCTAGTGAGAAGGAGGAAAGATTTTGTTCTTGTACTGAGAAAGAACAGGTTACAAAGTACATCCATAGAGTACATGGATGACTGGGAAAGCAGAAAAGAGAATATTTACTTTTTTAAAAAGGGAGGTGGGAAAAGAGTAGAGTCAGATAATTAGTTTCAATTCCTGGAAAAATACTGGAAGAGATAATCCTGAGCTTGCAGACACTGGGTTTGGAAGAACAAAGGAGATGAATACTGGCCAACAAATATTTTTCAAGAATAAATCATGTAAAATCAAGCTAATTTCCTTCTTGGAGAAGGTTACAAGCCCTGGGGATAAGGAAAAAACAGCAGATGTCCTGAAATTTGTCCTTAGTCAGGCTTCTGACTTGCTTTACTTGACATTTTCATAAGCAAGTTAGGCAAGCGAGAGCTAATGAAACTGCTTTTGGATGAATGAATGCCTAGAGAGATCCTTTCAGAATGGAAGGCTGTGCTGAGCAGAGAAGCGTTTTGTTCCATGTCCAGTTCTGCTTGGTATTTTCATTAGTGACCTCAGGAAATGGGAGACTTGAAGATGATATTAAGTGAAGAGATGTTTCAAGTATGGTGAAGGTTGGGATTAGGATTCAGAAAGATCTGGACAGTGGAAAGAAAAAGGATCTGAAAGACATAAAATTGCTAAAAATAAATGCAGAATACTTTGCTTAGGAATAATTCCTTGAAAAAATACTAGGTTCTGGAACAACTGGCTAGGTAGTCATTTTGCAGGAGATCTGAGGGTTGTGGTGAATCACCAGCTGAATCAGCAGTGTCATGCTGTTGCAAAATGGCAAGCTGGGAGTTATAAACAGGATTACAGCCTGTAAACCTCGTAAAATATTCCTTTTTCTCTGTGTTGATAATGCCTTCACTAGAATACAGCACCAAAAAGTAGTAAATCAATTGGAAAGAATCTAGAGAAGAAAAATGAAAATTATTGGAAGTCTAAAAATCATGACTTCTGTGGAAAAAAGAAGAGAGTTAGGTTTAGACAATCTAGAAAAGAGATTGTTTATGGGAGACGTAGTAAAAGACTTCAAATAAGTAAATAGGTGTTTGTCTGCAAAGAGAAGTGAGTAATCTTTTCTTTATCTGCTTGGTTAATGGGACAAGAATTAGCGCACTTAAATTGCAATAAGAAAATTTCAGGTTGAGTAGTGGAAAAGGTTTCTAACTGTACAGATGGTGAAGGACTGTAATATATTCCTGAAGAAAGTTGTCAAACCTACATGAAAGGTGGTATTTTAAGAATAAGTTGGACAAATTCCTGTGGAGAAGGGATATGAATTCCCTGACTGGGTGAAATCCCTTCCGGTCCTATTCTTTGACATTCTAACATTCAGTTAGAATGTTTTGTGAATTAAAAGTTAACAAAAAGGTCTATTGTGAGACTCTCTGAAGTATTTTGAAAGTAAGAAAGCCAGTATGTTGCTTCTGACTGTGTTGTTATTTTCTGTCAAAACTGCATTATTGAGTGGTTAAGAGTGAATTACTGTGTATTGGCTATGCAGTAGCAATTATCACTCCAGTTCACAGAAAAAAAAAAAAAAAGAAAAAAAAAAAGATGCAGAAAGCATCCTAAGTGACATAAAATGTAATTAAACCCTCATGGCAGTTATTTTGCGTACAGATCAAGGTAAGACCCCAAATCCTTATGTTTTTATTTAAACGTGTACAATGTGGGAAACTACAGATTTTTAAACTGTAAATTTAGGGTCCAAATTCCATGTTGCTTTGCAGTATTTTGTAGCTAAGCTCATATTCACCAAGTTTTTGTTTTGTTTTAATTTCAGATAAATATGAGAGAGAAGCCAGTAAATATTGGAATGAATTTTACAAGACTCATAAAAATAACTTTTTCAAGGATCGCAATTGGCTGTTTCTGGAGTTCCCAGAAATTCTTCCAGAAAAAAGGCGAGAAGAGTTGAAAACAGAACAAAGATCTTCAGAACACACAAAAATAAACAGTACCAACAGTTTTTCACACAAAAATGAAATGTCTGAGGAAGGAGAAAAATATTGGAAGAAAAATTATGGAGGTGGTTCTACTTCTGTACAAGGATATGTATATAATAGAAAACAAGCAAAATCTCTTACTGACAATCCTCAGGGTAAAAACCGTGGAGAAGAACTTGGCAGGCTAGAATCCTTCCCTGGTAGTGATGCCACTTACAGAATATTAGAGGTAATGCATGGCAAATGTTCTACCCGTCATATAGAAATCCACTTAATTGCTGAAAAGCCTGATAAAGATGCTTAGTAAGTATCAAGAAAGTAAACAGAATTCGACGAACTACATTCATTTATGGCAGAAACTTTCAGAGAAACCTAGGGTCTGGGCTTTGTTTTCCCTTTTAAAGTTTCTCCCAAATCCGAATTTAGGGCTAGATTGTCAGATTCCATTTTCACTGGAAGCTGAGTTTCTAATTTCCTAAGGAAAGTTATGTCTTAAAGTGCTTTGTTCTTAAAGTACTCTGTCTTAAAGTGCAAGTACTTGACACATTCTTGCCAAATGGTGAAATTGGACAAGAATATTACATTTTCCTATGCAGTTTGAGAGAAGGATTCTCTCTTAACTTTAGAAAGACATTGAGGAGAAATGTGATCACAGAAATGATTTGAGAATTGTGGTATGAGCTGTTTATACCTACTCTGTCCAACATACCTTCAAGTCTAATGGGTCCTACCTACCAACTAATTTAAGACAAAGATAAAAATATTTTAACTTTTTGTTTCTCTTCTGATTTTAGGTTGGTTGTGGTGCTGGAAACAGTGTCTTTCCTATTTTGAAAGTTCTATGGTATGTAGTGCTGGATTTTCAAATATGAAAGTTCTAGTCTCATCTTGTTAATTTTCTTCAAATATTGGTGCTAGGCCAGTGCTGCAGGAAGTGTTGAGTGGACTGTTTTACAGCCCTGAAATTCTGATTGCTTGCAGACCGCAGATAATGTTGGTAGCATCAGTAGAAGATACTTCTCATACTGGTCAACCCTAGTCTTGGGGGGACCATATTTGCTGACAAGGTTTGTCTTCAGGTGCATTCAGACTGATTTCTTGTAGTTAATTTCAGGCAGGTGAAATATTCTCTTGTCTTATATGTCACCATAAAGCTACCAGGTATCTCTTCAAAAGGCCAAAATCAGAGACAGTAGGTAATGGTACGTGATCTGCTGGTAAGAAGTTGTATTATTTCTGAATTTGGCTGGTACACTTTGTCATATTGCTTCAGGTTTTAGTGTCAAGGAAGGCACAAGTCCTGTACTGCATTACTTAATTCCTTGAAACATCGTAATCCACTTAGCTTCCAGTTTTAGAAGAAGCTGTTATGACTGCATGTCCTCCCTTCCCTGTAGGCAGGAAGGTTTTATTGGAAAGGCTGTGTATGTATCAAGGGCTGAAATAGATTTCTTCTTATTCATGCCTCCAAGAGCTTGAATATGGCACAGTTCATTATTCTACAAATCAATTCTGATTGCTAGCATCACCACTTTATAAAAATACTCCATTTTGCAGATATGGAAACAGAAAGCAGGGAGAATTGAGTGATGCACCAGGGTCATACATGAAACCTATTAGTGTTAGCGATGCATCTTCATCCTGCAACAAATGCTTTGCTTTAGACAGCATGTAATGAAAGGAGAGCCCTGTTTCATATGAAGAGTTTAGAAAGTAACACTATGTAGGGAAAAGATATCATGTGGCTGTATTAAAAAAGGTGAGACAAACTTTTGTGTTTTCCTCACAGGAGGCATTAGTCATGGGTTGGCATTTCTAATAATTAAGAATCCACTCATTAGGTATTTTTCCTGGAGATCTCTATTCTTATGCAAATCCTTCAGTCAATCACATTGGTTGGTACGTTGAACAACTCACACATTTGTCTTGTATGTGACCTGATGGAAACATGTCTTATCTCTTAGCAGGCCTGGCTTTATAGCACAGTTGGTTTAACTCTGAATTTAATATAAAAATTGCCTTTTGTATGCATATAAAAAGAAGCCAGTGTCAAGTATGAGTGTACCCTGGCTACAAAAAAATTTTCCACTTGGGTTTGTAACTTTTAAACTGCTTCCCCCTGCCCCCCTTAAATTTTAAGTTACTGCTTTTTAATACAGTGCATCATGAAATCACCATCCAGATCAAGCTGTGTCTTTGTTTTAAGTTGACTTTCTACATAGCTCCTATTCTGCTCTAAAAAAATTGAAATAACATCCTATCAAGTCAATTAGGTAATCAGCTTAACCTTTTGCAAGTGACTGGCTGGGTCCAAAACCTGGCTCTTGTCGTCATCAATGATAAATATCTAAACTCATCAACTCTTGTGGTGGGCACAGAGCTGATTGATAAAAGTTTTGCTCAGCAACATGGATGGAATGTGTTTTGGTCCACAAGAGTTCTCCTGTTGAGCCCTCAGAGAGAGGTCACTGACTCAGCTGTGTATACTGTGAGGTCTTATAGTCACTGCCAGAGTTTATTGATTCCCTTTCTAAAGAAACTGTCTGTCCAAAACCTCAAATATTTTTTGAGAGATTAATTGATCATGAGTTGACCATGACGTCATCCCTCAGTAGGTCTTGAGGGGCTTGCTCAATTTCTCTTAAATGAATTTTTTGGAGGTGAAAAAAATTTCTCCCTAGAGTTACTAGTGTCTGATGAATGGTATGAGGAAATTTTGCAGCTGGCTTAGTCTTGGATGGAAAAGGAAGGGAAAACAGTGCTACAAGAAATTCTTATTCATCTTGGCTTACAAAACAAAGGGGATAATGGAGGGAAACAACCAATACTGCTTAATCTAATCAAAACCACAGTAAGGTGGCACACGGGAACTCAAGCTTCTACAGAACTGTGGATGACTTTTGCAACACCCCACCCCTGCCCAAATCATATTGCTAATTAAACTGCATACATGGGTTAATGATAGAGACTTAATGCAGTACTTCTGTAAGAAAATGTGACCTTTTAATGTGCATTTATGTAATACAACACCAGGACATTGTCATCAATCCTGACAGCCCTCTGTGACCTTCTTTCTTTTCCTTTTCAGTTCCTCCCCAACAAGGCTATAACTCTCCTTTTTATACTAACTGCCTGTTGGTATTCTTACGAATTTGTCTGCCCTATTGGTTCATTACAACCTATGTGGCTTTCCATGTGCTAGACATCAATAAAGCATGCTTGATCAAACCTGTGGAGAACCCCAAAGGGCCCTCTGTAGTTCAGTGAACACTGATGTAGACTTTCATCTTTTACAATTATAATTTTTTAACTGATGTTGGTTTTGTTTTCCTAGCAATACACCTGGAACCTTTCTATACTGTTGTGATTTTGCTTCAGGAGCAGTGGAGCTGGTAAAGGTAATTCATATGCTCACTTTAGAGTACCTTATAAGCCTGTAATTCAGGAGGCTGCAAGGAAGCTGTCTTCATGAAAAAGAATGTGATGGCTTTGACAACTTTTAACTGAAGTTTTCAATATTCCAAAGAACAAAGTCTTACTCTATGTAGAGAGGAATGAATACCATCAGTGAGCTTGCTTCTCAGCTTGAGTAAGATACCAGACAGAATAGGCTTTTATATGAGATGTTTTACAATGCTGAATAATTGAAGAAAAAAAGTTCCTTGAGTCACAGTAAACGTATTAACTACTACTGTTCTCTCTGTGCCTCTTTTCATCTTTTTCCTGACAGTCACATTCATCCTACAATTCAGCCTGGTGTTCTGCCTTTGTTCATGATGTGTGTGATGATGCTTTACCCTATCCTTTTCCAGATGAGATCCTGGATGTCATTCTCCTTGTCTTTGTGCTCTCTACTATTCATCCTGACAGGTAAATGAAGACTAAAGGGCAAAGCAAATGGGTTAAATCTCTTTTATCGCTGGAGGTTTTCAAGAATAGCAAGCAAAAGAAGATGATGAATCTTTAATTTATTATTTAGTAAGCTACAATATATATATAAAACGAGGTATTTTAAATGCTGTTTCCCATTTTCAGGCTTCAAGAGAAAAGCTGGTCAGGCTAATTCATTAGTGAGTCTCCTTTCTCCATCAAAATACAAGGGGTATATTGTAACTAAATACATCCCTATTAAAAGTGACAGTGATTCTAGAAAATTAGAAATTAAAGAGACTGCTAGTCTTCTAGAAGGAAATTATTTTTAGTGATCAAAACCAAACATTCATGATTTAACACCTTACAATATGTTGATAAAGGCTTAGGTTGCTGATTTAGCCACACGCAAATGCTTACACGCAGGTCCTTTGAACCAAAATGCATTCAGAATTCTATAACTTGTTTGGATTAAGAAAACTTGATCTAATTTTCATACATAGTGTTATGTTGAATGCTGTTAGCCTTGTTACTAATGCCTCTCAATGTCTAATGAACCAAACTTTATGGCTGTTAAGGCTGGCTGATTGTGAAAATGCCCTTTTTTTAATGGGAAAAATGCAAAAGAGGGCATGTAAGTTAAAACTCCTTGACTTTTCCTTTAACTAGATCACATGAAGGGAAATACATGCTGTATGTGTGGTAATACATTTATTACTTTAAGAATGTCATTAAAATGGGCTTGGCAAACAGAACAGTATTTGCCTAAGTCTGAGAACTGTTTCCCTGCCTAAGTTATTAATGATTAGCTTTACAGAAAAATCTTTCCCATATAGGATATTACTCTTTCCTGTTTGTTCAGAGATGAGCATATGAGTCATGCAAAGCCTGGGTCCAGATTTCAAAAACAATTCAAGCAGTAGATTTCAGATCTCTGTAACAGTGGTGATGCTGCCATGAAGAAATTGGACAATAGAGATGCATTCATTCAATCGCTTTGCCTGTAGAAGCAGTAATCAGACGTTGTGTCAGAATTTCTGTGGACCTTTTCCTATTAGACTTTTCAGAATGTGGGGGGAGTTTTTTTGTTGGTTTTTTTTTTTAACTCCCCATGTCAGCATCTAAAGACTGACATGGATGCTTTTGTGTGTGTGTGTGTGTGTGTATACACACATAAAGATTTCCGTGTAATTGTCTGTGTTGTAAGACCCACTTTCCAAAGATTTGTTAGTCATTACTGTCATCTCGTAGAATTAAAATGACTGTATAAAGGCAAATGTAATCCAGACTTATCTTGCTCAGTATGCATTTTTTCTGGAAACTTTGAAAGTGGGAAATGGAAAAGAAAAATAAGAGAGTGATGATGCAGAACTTACATACTGTGGAGACCTGGAAAATATACATGAGAGGGACAGATTTGTATTCAGCACAATTGTTCCTTAGTGATTTCTCTTCAGGCTGTTGTGTTTAGTTTTTGATAATTGCTACTTTTGTACACCATTTTTAACACACTTCAATTCTGCTAGAAGGCCCCTCTAAAAGTTGGTTGCAGAATTTGAAAGGTATTAAATTTTCTTCAAGCTGTATAATTAATGTGCTCTAGTCCTACGGGATGCGACTTCTCAAAGCACTTTCACTTTTTGTGTATGTAAACCTCTTTTCCATGTGCACAAAACTTATGTTTATATAGGCAAAGGCTAATTCTGTGCACAACTACCTGCCTTGGAACAGTCTTTTATTCTTAGGTGGTGCTGCCTTTTCTGTCTGTGGCAGCATACTTCATTGCCTGTGTTGACCATGAGCAAAGAGGACAACTTTTAAAGCACTTGGCTTCCTCTAAGGGAATTCCATGCCTAAAAAGTGTATGCTGCTTTTTGTTCTTGTTTGTTTGTTTGTTTGTTTGTTTGGAGATATGATTTTATTTTCTGCTGAACTACCTCCTAATTCTGTCCCTTAAAAATTAAGATAAGATGCCTGCACTGCTGTTGCATAAAGACTAAATTGCATTAGTGCTTGAGTTCTGACATTCTTGGGGCAAAGGGGCAAGGCCACCTGAAAGACAGGCATGGTGTAAGGATGTTCTTTTGGCACACAGTAATGGTATGCTGATTTTGTATACTTAAGTAGAACTTACTCTTCTTTAGCTCTTTTCAGATACAGCACCCTGCCTTTCCTTTCCATTCATTTTGCATTTGACTCTGGCTTCACATATTCTACATGGTCTATCAGCTTCCCTGTGGGAGGAAGGGTTGAATTAGGCAAGTGGACTTTTGTACCTTGCAGCCTGCCAGGTGCAGACTGCCTTTTGTGGTCTTTCATGAGTGTGGAAAACCTGACTCCTTCGGTTTATTCTGAAAGAGTGAGGCAAACCCGAGCCATTATTCATTAGCAATGTATTTTGCAGAGTAATGCAAATGTATTTATAAGAAGCTCCAAGGTAAGGTTAAAAAGTGAGAATGAAGATGCTCTGGTCTAGTGAAGGGGAGAGTACTGTGTATGGTACTTGTTCCTATCATACATACAGCAGGCTGATGTAATCTTGATAAGGAAGAGGTGATGTTAGATACCACCAAGATTCACAAACTTGTCAGCATTTCGGAGGATGCAGACTTTCCTCCTCTAACTAGCAATATCTCCAGATGGAGTTCTGCCAGATTTCTCTCCTGAGGGACTACTCAGATTCTTCTTTCCATCCTCAACCATTAGGTGTGGAGATACTGATTTTGTGTGTATGATCAGTACCCCCATAAAGAAATTAGGTAAGTTTTTCTCTGCCTTCCAGGCTCTTGCTTTTGCTATGTACAGCAAGAAGGCTCAGTCTAGCTCACCAATGCACATAGCTAACTGTTCATTCATTGTTTGTCGTATATCTGCCTGACCCATATGACCCATATACTCAAAACCTGTGTTTTAATCCATCCTTGAGGTTCTGTTCAAGTGAAGGAAATGGGTTCCTTTTCTCTTTCCAGTTTGCGTTCTCTTACAGTTCCTTTTAAATTTTTGGTTTAGAGGCTTTTTTATAAAGAGTTCTTCCTGTTCACTAGCGTCTGGCCTTTTTATAGTAAATATAGACACATCTTCTTACTGTAGTTTTGGAAATCTATATATATTCCAAGCATCTAGAAAAAAACAGTTATGTTTGCAGATTTCACGAGTATCCCATCTATTTTCTAAGGATGCAAGGGGTTGTAAATAGGTTGGCTAAACTACTGAAACCTGGAGGAATGTTGTTATTTCGAGACTATGGAAGATACGATACAGCTCAACTTCGTTTTAAAAAAGGTAATTCCTGAATGCTTCTGTAGTTCACTATTCATTTAAAGTTGTTTTTGAAAAAAGTGCTATGTCCTTTTTCATTACTGCTCTAATTTCTTAGGTCATTGCCTGTCAGAAAATTTTTATGTACGAGGAGATGGAACCAGAGTATATTTCTTTACCAAAGGTATGAAATGGTATAGTTTTATAGAAAGGGTTGTGTGTATCTCAAGATGATTTGTGTTATAAAAGCTCATCTTAGAACAGAAATTTAAAGAAAGTTTTATTGGCTTTTTTTAGTACTCTGCTTTTACAAAGCCCAAATCTAAGTGTTGTAAGAAAATAATTCCCTTTATGTGTACACTTGTTGCGTCTGGGGTCTGCAAGATTTCTTAAAGACATCACTGGAAATTTCTGTTTGTCTGAGCATCTTGTGTCTAATGGTATGCTCAAATTCTGTTATTTAAAGATGTACTTGATTTCTTTCTTAAAATTGAGATAAACATGCTTGGAAGGACAGTTGGTAGCAGTGCTCTGATATTTTGTTCTGCTATGTTGCTGAAACTGAGCTGTGAGGCTGCACTTTTTGTTGCTCTTTGCCTGTCCACTCACTTGGTTCTCTTGACAGTCAGTTTAGACTGGTATGTTTTAGCCAGCTACTGGAAATTGTGAAAGTGACCATCACAATACTCTTTTTTTTTTTTTTTTTTTTTTTTTTTACCCTTTGCAACCTAGACTGTAAGCAATAGAGATAGATCAGGATTTATCCCAGCCTGTGTAATTTTAGAAGTGAGAAGGAGGATCTGGGACTTGTATGAGAAATAACTTGAATTCAAAGAGCCTTCTCAGTTTTTCAATGTCTTGTTTTGTGCTTACTCATGACAAAGAAGCTTAAAGTTTTCCAGTGGTGACTGACAAGGAGATAATTATGTTGGCATAAATGTATGGATTGTCATTTGACAGGTGAAATAGCTTTATCTTGATAACATGCAAACAGTGACCAAATGGCACACATTTGTTTTCCTCAACTCTGGCATACTGAATCCTCTGAAGAAAGGGGATCTATGAATGCTATGAGTAATAACCAATGTGGTTTGGGCCTCAACATAACATTTTTTTACTGTAATATAAATAGAGAGCTGTGAAAATGAATTTCTAACAGAAGACTTCTTACAGGCAGTTTCCTTGATCTTTCAAATCACAAAACAGATTTAGTTCCATCTTTGGTTGAACTGCAGGTTGTTAATTACTACATTCTACAAATGTCTTTTTTTTAATGACAATAATTCTTCATATGAGAAAACAGATGAGGTATGGAACATGTTCAACTTGGCTGGATTAACTGAAGTACAGAATTTAGTTGATCGGCGATTACAAGTAAACAGGAAGAAAAAAGTGAAAATGCAACGAGTTTGGATACAAAGCAAGTTCCAAAAACCATTGCTGCTATCTCTGAATAATCCTGAAGAAACCACTGAAAGGCACCCTTATAGATAATTGTACCATGAACTCCAGAAACTGAAGCAAATTTGAGTATGTATATTTCCTGTAAATCTTGTGTTAGCCACTGAAAAGGAGAAATATATTGAACTGAAAACGTTTCCCTGATTTTTTTGTAAATGTATGTGTGTGAAAATGATCGGGGCGGGGGGGGGCAGGGGGGGGAGGCGGGAGGGAGTGCATTTCTGACTTCTGCTTTATATGCAATAAAGGGGTATGCATTAATCTATTCATAACTGTGACCAGGCACTATTTTACTTCCTTGAATATGAATAGTCACTAAGTATAAACATGTATCTTGTTCCTGCTGAAATTCACAATATGTAAAATGTTTTAGACTGAAGCACAATTGTTTCAGAGATTTGGAGAAACAGAATATCTGTTCTCACTATCCCTACAGGCTGTGCTGTGTTAATTTCTGTGTCATGTCTCTTTTGAGCACTGTGTGTCTTGCAACTATATTTCCTCTTTGGGGGGAAATTCTTTGGTGCATAAATAATGAAGACAAAATCTTTCTGATTTGCATGTAAGTTATCATTACATACTAACTGCACGTGATATGCATAGGTATCAGATTAGTCAGTGATTGGCATCCTCCACTGTGACTTACTCCTCTGAAGTCTCCACTTGCTATCTACATGCTCATCAGAAACATGCCAAACTCGTTTCTGTAACAGCTTAGTGACACATACATTATATTTACAGTGCTGTAGGTTGTAAACTGAACACCATGTAGAAAAGAATTACCAAAATGCCAAAACAGTGCTGAAACCAAATAGTTAACATTTGCCTGGATAAATACAAGCACTATTTTTATGATATGTCAGATACGCTAGAGGGAGGAGCAAAAAGAGTAGTCCAGAGTACATTTTATTAATATTGTTATGTGGTAATGTAATCACACTAAAATGGCAATCTACATAGCAGCTGAGATATTTTTGTTGTTAACAGAGAGAGGTTGCTTTCTTAGGACTTGAGTCTTAGAAAAAAAGACACAATGTTTTTGTATTGACCCAGTGGAGAGACAGTAAAAGGACAGGACTACACTACTATGTCAAGTGCTTTTAAGAAGAAAACCAAAATGCAAACACTGTTTTCAGATGCAGACCATGATACTGAGGCTGTTGAGAATTTAAAGTGTTTGAAGATGCCTCATCTGCTATTTAAATGTAATTTTACAATCACTTAGCCACAAGGAGGAGAGGACAAGAAACAGGTGAATGAATAAAATAAATCTCTTACTTCAACATGGATATAGAATGCATGTAATCTATAACATGCATGAAGTTTTGAGTGCCATTAATATAGTGACACTCTCAAAGTCTCTTTTTTTTGCTTTTGTTTTAGTCTGAAAGGTAAGCATGTCATGGATGACAACCCTTTTTTTTTTGCAAGTTGTTAGCTGCTAAGCTAAATAAAACTGATTGTGTTCTAGAAAAAAAATATTATTTAAATTTAGATGCTAAGGATCTTCATTCCGTTTGACAAGATGAGGGACCTGCTTAATTTCCATAAACCCAAATATGTTTCAAGAATGAGGTGCAATAAGGAGTCTTTGAAGGTAGGATCTGATCCTGTGTTTCTGCTATATTCTAAACTCCCATTAGAGTAAGATACTGTTTTATGAATTAAGTGGCTTGGGAAGCTTTGGTTAGCAATGGTATTATTGTAACCTGCAATAAAACTCTTGTGGTATAAATCAAAGGTTAAAACATAGCTGTGTTTCTTCAAGGCCTAAGTCTTAAAAGACTGTAGCATCTGCATGGGAAATGTAAATAAATATCTACTTATATTTTAATTAGATTGCTACCCTGTGCTATTACTTGTGACTTCTGAGTATGCATAGCTCTTAGTTTAGCAGAAAGTATTTTCAGTTGTAGAATTTTCCAGGGGGGTGATGGTGGTGATAAGCTCTTGAGCATCATGCAGTCTTATTCATGTGTGTGATGTAGATTTTCCATGTGTAGAGGCTAATGAAATGTTTGCTTTGGCTTTCACACTGATATGTTGGTAGTGGCATGATTTTAATGTGCTGTGTTGTTCGTTTAACAAAAATGTGACATCAGAAGAAACCAAACCCTGAATTCTCTTATGGCCTTGAGCAAAATTGGCTGTTTCTCTTCCACACCTTGCAGCATAAGTGTTAGCTGCCTCTTAGAATAGTGGTGCCTGTTTTAGAAGTAGTAAGATCAGCTACTATTTGTAAGTGTAGAATATCCGCTGTAAAGTGAACTGTACTAATCTGAACAGTTGTAAGATTGATAGAAGGGGAAATGGACAAAGGCATCGTTCCTGATAAGAACTTTTGAATCTGAGTAGGACTTTCTGTATTTTGGCTTCATGACATTTCAGTTTTCAAAAAGCTTAATCAAGGACATGTTTTTAAAATACTTTCAAATTATGTGTATTAGTTGGGAAAACTAATATTACAATATTGGCAAAAGAAAGGCAAGTAGAACTACTGAAATAAATAAGAGACATGGACAACTATATAGGAAATGTAGTTTAAAATGACTTATTGTTAATTAATATCTGGGGGAAAGAAAAAGTAGGGTATTGCAAACAAATTGTGCCCAATATAGAAAAAGGCTGTAAGTTTCACTTTTGAAATCTGAAGTTACTTTTTTAATCAGATATGTACCTGAAATCTCTAATTATATAAATTTATAGAAGCACGCATTATATAATATTAAACATTTTAATTGTTAATTTCAAATGTTTTTTGGTTTGTGGGTTTGGTTTTTGGTTTTTTGGGGGTTCAGCATGACTTCCTATGCTGGTAAAGCAGACTTGTGAATGTATACAAATGTCAATTAGAGAAATATAATCTTAGAATTGAACTTTGGCTTGCTTTATCAATAGTGTGTACTTTTTGCCAATCTGCACTGTTACTGCATTACATTTATGTAGAGGGATACATGAGAATGGTACTTACTGGTTTAGACCTTGCTTAGTTTTTAAGCAAGTACAAGACAGTTATAAAGTAAAGAAAGTGACCAACTGTTTTTGCTACACTAATTCTGAAGTATCTAGTCAATAACAATTAACTCATATAAAAAATGTTGGTTTTTTTCCCAGCAAAACCAAGGCAGGTGGTTGTGCCATATCTACAAATCCACTGAATCTGAAGACGACAACCAAAATGCAGGGCAGACGGGGAGACAGCAGGAACTCTAGTGACACTAGGGAAAAGTTTCTTGTTTTGTCCTTTTGCTTGTCTGTTGCTTGTGACTTGGCTAATCTGCAGATTCTGATGTTTAATAATGACTAAAAATTTGTAACAAACCATCCTGAAATTTGTATTAAACACTAGTGGAAATCACTTAACACAAATTTTGCTACTTCATTTTGATTTATGGTGTGATCTTTATTCAGTGCTCTGGTGTGCTCTTTGATCTGTTGACATATGCCTCATTTCCCCTTTTTCATGGGCATAGTAGATAATTAAGCACTTTCCACAGGAGCTATATATACAAACATTTGCAGTAAAGTTTGCTGGCTGGGTGTTATGGTTTAAGAAGAAAATTAAGAAGAAAATTAACTCTATCCCAGCCAAAACCAGCACACTGGGTTATTTCTAGGATCGAAGCAAGAGAGTTTTATTTCCTTCTGTACAGAACAGATTGCTTTTTCTTTTTGTGTGAATGCAATGAATTGTATAGATGCTAAATTAATGTAGTGGTATTGGCTGTATTTTGTAATTATTTTAAGCAAAATATACCTTAGGGTATGCTGTTTGTAATGGCAGTGATAATAGTAGATAGTTCATACATAAACCATTTCTTCTTCATAGAGCATCTTCATAATGGGTGGTTGAACAACCTTGGAAATAGACCATATATACATATTATAAAAATATTAAACATTGCTATTGTTAATAATACAGGTCACTTTGCCTTTCAGTATATGTAAACTTCTCTCCATCTTTGGAACAAAGATTGGACATGAGGGTTCTTTTACATCAGTTATGTGCCAGTTGCCCTCCTCTTGAGAATCAGCGAGAAATTGGAGAAGTCTAAGTCTGCTAAATGCAATTACAGTTAGTGTATAGTCAGTAAGAACTACATGGGTTGTCATGGGCTTCTTAGCAGGTTAGGCATATAGGTCATGTCTGGACTGGGCTTTGAGCTGAGAAGGGAACTTCTCTGTCCAGTGACCATCTTCCACCCTTTGCTAGTACCAAGCAACTAAAAGAAGAACTTGCCTGTTTTGAAAGCAAGCTATACAGGCAGGAGGGGAGGAAGATGAAGATGCAGCTCAAAGGTGGACAAGAGAAGGAGTGGGTGTTTCCTCTGGAACTGGGGTAAGAAGGAAGCTTGGATGGACTGACCAAGAAGAATGAGATGCAGAACTGAACAGGGAACTGAGGAACAGAACACCATGGGCACCATATAGGGAGAAGATGTATAACAGGAGACAATATGGCAGGGTGAGGACACTGGGCCTAGAAGTGAGTGAAATGAAATGGAGGAGGCAAGAAGAAAAAGGGGACTGATCTGTCACAGAAATAGGGTGAAACCTGGGTAAACAGAAATTGGGGTAAGGATTGGAGGTGGAAAGACCTATCTTCAAAGATTTTTTTCTCCCAAGTGGTACTGTATTTTCACATCTTAGTGGAATATTATAGGCTTTGTCTTTCATCCGTATGTGCACAATGTATTTCAATTTATTACAAAGATGGACTGTTTCATTTGTTGTAGTTTATATGTGCTATACACGTGTTTGCAACAGTGCAGGCAGGTTTATGATGCACCTGCTTTTGCTTTTTCCTTAGGGAACAATGTTTTTACCTTCTTTCAAGTAGAACTCTATAGTGACAGAAGCTACACTCCTAACCTCCTGGGAAGCAAATACAAAAGAGTAACAGAAGTGTCTGCATCCTGATTGTGTTCAATCAAGGTAGGACAATTAAATTTACTCCATATGTTCTGATGCTGTCCCATTTAAATCAAGACCATATCTGCAGATTATCACCTTGAAGTGCCTCCCAATCTCAGTTTCTGTTATACTTGCATCTGTTCAACAGAACTTAAATGAATTTGTATGAACTAGAAATACAATTTAAAAGAAAAATAGCAGAATAATCTTTAGGCTTTATCTGGGATTACAACAGTTTAGAGAAGGAATACGTTTATTATTTTAAAACACTCTCATGGTTGCAGAGGAGCACTCACCCAAGAGGCTGAAAATTTAGGTTATTTGAGGTATAATGTACATCATCAAGAATATTAAACCTAACAGCCGTGTTACGAAGCTTCGTATACTTAATGTTAGCCAAAGGTATCTTGCCAATTGTTACTGTGAAAAAGGAGTTAGCAACAAGATAGTCCCATTTTCAGAGGATGTGTTATTGATCAGGTTACTACAATTTTGAAGGGAACATGAAAGATTAAGAAAGCAAGTGAATTAGTTTAATGATGGCTAAAACCCACTGATGACATATACAACTTAATAAATGCTTAAAGAATAATCTGAGCATTCCTGTGTATTGATACTAAATGAACACTTAAGTTCATTAAAAACACAGACTTGGTGTATGCTGCTAGTTATAAAAACAACCACCATGTTAAAATTTATAAAAATTATGTAAAAATAGAATGCTATGTAGTTATAAATGTGATGTAAAAATAGAATGCTCTATAGCTATGGCATTAAATCCAGTGTATAGTCTTCTCCGTGATGTGTCCTGTTCAGCTAGAAAAAAGATGCAGTAGAAATAAATGGTGCAAATTCCTAGAGACAAGAAAAAGTTTCCTATGAAGGCAGGTAAGGGAAATGAATGATAGAAAATGTGAGGATGGCATATAATGTCATGTTTTAGTATTTATAAGGTCTAGTTTATTCCTTTACATGGTACAAAAAGCAAGGTAAATTAGTCAAGTTGGTAGGCAACAAACCTACATTGATAAATATATATATATACAGTGTGCCCTATAAAAACGCAAGGAATCACGATGTTCACAAGGCTAAAAGACTGGTGAGTTACTAAAAATGCGTTTAATATTAGATTTTTCCATTTTTATTCTTATATGTGTGAAAGGGAAAATATGCATATTTAATATTTAATATTTTAAAATGCCTCCAATAAAAACCACCAACAATCCTACAACCTTTCCCATTACCTTTTGTGAGATCCTAACGTTGCTCAGCAGTAGAGATGGAGAATAAACCTGAATATAAAATGGGTCTAGTAGGCACAGTTTACCAAATTAAGAAAAGATAGAAGGGAAAAAAGTAGAAAAATAGAGTACTTACTAATTGGCATGACAACATGTAGTCCTGTAGCAATCATACAGCAGTTAGTATTTTATATAGAATGACAAATTCAGTACAGTGCCTGAGAGAGAGGGAGAGAGACATCAGTCTTACCACACTTTCCTGTCACTTACAACAATATCACTGTAAACTGGCATCTGGACAACCCAAAAGCCAAAGAATAAAAGTAATTGGTTTGCTAAAAGAGCATACAATTGATTAATTATGCTTGGGTCAGACTGGCTATATTGAAGGGTTTCATTGCAGAGCCCGCATTCATTTTTTTTTCTTGCTTTAGTGTCAGGCACACTCTAGCCTCCATTTCCTCCCAAATAACAAGTGCTCTTTAAATGGAGGAGCTGCATCTTTGAACTTGAATAAAAGGGTTGTTGTGCAGCATAGGATTTAGCAGATGGGCTTAGAGAAGTCGAACCTACCACTAGTCTTTTACTGTACACTAGGAAAAGCTTTGGCATTTTTAATGGCTCTGCTGTATACCCCGTTAAGCACAGTAGTCAGATGTCATTCTGAGGAATCGGGCAGCTTAGTTTCCAATGACATTGATTACACTCAACAGTGAGAGGATGAGAAAGAGTGGTGGGTGGAGAAGTGAAAAGGCAGTGTGAGGCATTTCAAGGAGGAGGTTTGCACTCCAGCACTCGCATGTGGGTGACAATCCTGAGAAACAGTTTTTACTCTGAAGTGGAGCAGAGTTGAATCTTCTGCGCTCACTTCAGGTTTAATCTCCATCCCCACAAACTACCAGTGCAGCCTGTAGTTAAATGTGCATTTACTTAAAATGAAGAGAAACTAACAGTGGCAAGAAGCTGCATCTTTAGAATGGAGCTGTGATTTCACAGAGAGAGACCCTGGCATGTTAATCCCTGGCATAAATGGGTGTAATTCTCAATGACAATGCTAAGCCTGTTTAAACAGGGGCTGAGCTAAACCCAAAGATGATACACAATGCTGTTCAAAATCAATCATTTAATCCTTTTTAAATTTTTGTGATCTAACAACCAAAGATGTTTGTGTTAGTAAAAGAAGGTGTGACAAAGCTGTGATTGTCACTGAGCATGACTTGCTTCGAGATAAAAATTATGACAAACACACTTATAATCTTATTTTAGATAAAACATTCTATTTTATTATTTAAGAGTGAACATTAGTGAGTTGAATAAATACTTGGTGAGAGTTACCAAACTCTGAAATAAGGTCTATTTTTTAAATTGGAAACAGTCTGAGCTAGCTTATACAAAGAGAGAAGAACAAAATCACACTGGCAATAAGTCTATGTTTTATTTTACTGAAGTTTACAAGGAATCAATATAATCAACAAGAACCTTGGGTTTAGTTTCTTTTTATTTTGCATGTACTTATTTTAATAACAAATGAAAGCAGATGAAAAGGGAAACTGCATGACACACAGTCTGCAAAGCATGTAAGTATTATTATATCACTTAAGATATTTAACAAACTACTAAACCACACTCTTTTCTTCCTGCATCAATTGGCTTGAGGCAGAGTAACAGAAACAGTAAATATTTATTTTTGATATTTTAAATATTGAAACAATTAATGTTACTAAAAGGCCTCAGGGTTAAATCTGAAAGAAAAAAAATCCTTGTATCTTTGACCCAGATTCCCAATGTAGTTTATGTCAATGCAAGTCCAGAAGACTCTTAAAGTCTATGGAGTCGCTTCAGGATATAGATTAGTTGCTTACAGTTAGAATCCAGATTAACTGGTGCCTAATATTCCTTGTAAAAATAAAAATAGAAACATAGAAGTACAAAAATATTCTGTCAGTAAGAACATCTACATTAATCATTAAAAAATTGAATTCAAAATCAATTGCACAGAGACAGTAGTTTTGTTCACCACTCTTACTTTGTTTAAGGTCTGAAATTTTGTTTGGCTTTAAGATGCTGACATACCTGTGTTTATATTTTAGTGTAGGATATTCAGAATTTTTTATCCTACAACATTCTCTAACGGGTAGTAAGTATTATGAAACTTGACAACCAACTAGATAAGCATGGTTGATTAAGATAAGTGATTTACAATAAAATGCTTAAGACATGTTCATTCTTGCTGTGTTTCTCTCTCAAATACTAGAGAAAGTACCTGTGAGAAAGTATGCCTATTCTTAAACTTAACAGTCCTTTGAAGTCCAAAATAACAAAATTTGTGAAGATTGAAAAAAACAATAAGGGAAAAAAAGGCTTTTAAAACGCATTGTCAGGAGGTGAAAATGTATATTTATGTTTCCCTATCTTTTTAGATTTCAAAGAAATTGTGTTATTCCATTACCAAAAGATTTTGCATATTGATATGTGTTTCTAAGGAAGTACCAGTAAAGCAGTATAATTTAAACTTACATTATGCCTTGGGCTTCCATTTTTTTCACAATTGTTTATTCTCCTTTTCCTAAATCAGACCATCAGATTAAAAAAGAAAACAAACGTAATAACACTCTTTGAAAGCCACAAATTGCTGATGATAATGCAGGTAAATATTAACTGAGTGTTGTTTCCAGTGGGCTTTCCTGCCATCTGTGAGATCAAGAATGGGACAGTTTTATCTGCTCTGTTACCAGCATTTTTTTTAGTAGAGGTATACTACATGTATGTTTGTGATACTTCATATCATTTTCACGTTCTTGTTTCCAGCTACCCTACTTTCTGATTTACGTTAATAAAGCTTTTGGAGATTCCCAAGTGGAATGTAAGTATTACTTACATATTACTTACATTATCTAAGTATTACTATTTGTATTCATAAAGTGAATAAATACAAAGTTTAACATAAATCTCCACATGTAACTACCTGAACAGTGACAGCTTCAGGCCTCTTGGTTTTCATCCCCAGCTTACTAGGCAAGATCAGCAATGAACGTGCAAACTTTCCCCAAGGAGACTAGAGCGACCTTTTTTATCTCTCTGAGAGTGCTGCTAAGTATTTCACTGATTTATTTTTTTTTAAAAACAAAACCACAACAAAACAGTTATTGCCAAAGAGAAGCCTAAAGGGCTTAGATGATATACATACATATATGTGTGTGTGTGTGTGTGTGTGTATAAAAATAAAACGAGAGCATAGAGAACATCAGCAGGCTGGGAGGTAGAGAAATGGAAATTGGCTGGCATCCAATTAAAAAAAAAATCCAGGCATGAGAAAAAAGAAATTCTTTAAAGAGGCATTTAACATAAGGTAAAAAAGAAAGGTTGCATGCTTAGAAGTTCTTCCTAAAACTGATGGTAGTATGGGATGAGAAGTAAAAGAAAAGTTATTAATGGACTTTCAGGTTTTGGTCTGGAAAAGTGTATGAGCCATAACATTCACGTTTGGACTTTCTAAGCACTTTTATACAAGGGGCCTACTGGGGATCCACATTCTTCTGCAGTCAGTATGGGTGCTGAGTCATCAGGAAAGTTGGCCATTTGGTTTTAGGTTTCTAAATATAGAGGTGAATGTTTAAAGCCCTAATCTGGGAACAGTGGACACTCGTATGCAGCTTTGGTGACCTGAATGATTTCATTCTTAACAGTGCTTGTACCAGAACCAAAGCTGTGCCTGTATTACACGTACTTTTGAAAATTATAGCTCCTATGGCAAACAGAAATTAATTAATTAAAATTAAAAAAATTATTAAAAGAAATATAGAGTGGCAAGTTTCAGTCTCTGCTAGGCATCAAAACTCAGGATAGCTTGTGTGCTCTCACTCTATGCAGAGGAGGTAGAACAAGTAGACTTTGGGGGAGGGAACAGAAAAGCAACTTAAGGAAGGAAGCTTAGGTTAAGCCTTAGAAAGGGTGAATTTTTACTCTTCAATTGGGTTTTAGCTATTATTCAGGGAGTAAGGAGTGTGAATTTGTGGGAGTCTGCCTGGAAATTGTCAGTTCTCTGAATAAATATTATCAGAGAAGATTTGTACTAACTTACATTTGCAGTTGGCATATTATACCACCATTCAGTACATGGGTTGGTGGTTTTTTTATTTCTGATGAGCTTCTGCACACTTTGGTTTGTTTGTTTGGGAACTTTGACATTCAAAATGCTGTGACAGAGAATCACAATTACAAAAAGGCGTTTTCACTTTCACTGTAGATAAATTTGTATAATCCAGTATTATATAGTAGGAGCTCCTTCTTAAAAAAGCGAGGTTTTACGTTGGTGATTCAGTGTTTTATTTTGGCAGCATTCTGTGCCTTCTACGTAGATCCTAGCTGAAGAAATGCTTGCTGAGTGCTTCGCCACCTGAAAATGTGGGGTGGGGAGGGAGAAATCCTGTCTGGTCAACAATTATGTCAGTTTGGCTAAACACATACATTGCTGCCAGTGGCAATGCAACTCTCTGCCAGCACAGGCTTCAGCCATTGCGCCTGCTGGGTGCCGTGACTCACTCCTGGTTCTCTCTGCATGGATGTGCTGCTGTGGAGCATGTGCAGCATAGGTGCCATCTCCCCACCCAGCTACCAAGGTCTTCCAGGAAGGTGAGTCCTTGAACGAGCTGTGAGGTCTGACGGGTATTGTTCTGGCAGGCCAGGTATGGCCCAGGGCTGCACCAGTGCCTGGCTCTGCTTTAAGTGAAGCAAATGCTTCATTATTTAGGTAGATTACAGTCCAGGTAGGTAAAACTCTTGGTGATTTTTGAATTAAGGGAAGGATATCTAGCAAGTGGATAGCAGCAGAAGAAAGACTGTTTTGAGGGAAAATAGTTTTTTTCTATAAACTTCATATCAAACTTTCATTGTGAGTACCTATAGTGTGTTTCAAGAGCCATTTTTTTTGTAGGTGAAATAGCTGGGAACAGAACTTCTTAACAGGGTGCAAAAAAACCGTAGCTATGTTAAGCGACAGAGTACTAGTCATTGCATCCAACATGCAGTGCTTTTGTACAGTGGCAGTTCATGTGCGACTGATTGGTTAGTCAAAAAAAAAGTCATTACCTTATTATGTGAGCTTCAAAATGAGACTGTACCTTCATTTTCTATGAGAACTTAAAACACACAAAGTTTGAGGTTTTAAAATTTAGTCAGCCATGTGTGAGTTACAAAACCACAATGAGTTAGCAACTTACGTTAAAATTTGAAATGAGTATTTTTTTATTTGTTTCTAGCTCAAAACCAGTTTTATCAGTTTCCTTCCAACTGGTGTAAGACTAAGACAGACAATTTTACAACAAAAGGGGATTTCTTGACAATACTACAGCAGGATGATGAGAAGAATATTTTTCTGATTAAACTAGGGCAGAGGACTGCAGTGGCACTTGTCTTAAAAGGTACCGTTACTAGCCTGCCCCTGGCCATAGACTTCTCGTCTGTTGTTCTGCAACACCTGCTAAATTCTTGGAGTTTCTCAGCAGCTTGTAGATGGAGTCAAGATCTCTGGGGTCCAATGCCTAATACGTGACCTACAAGTGTATTTCTGCTGCCTGTGGTAGATACAAAGAAGAAAGCAAGTAAGTTCTGTTTTATTCCACTAGGAGGAAAATCAGTAAATGTTATGTTATCTAGCCCTTTATGTGGGACTTTCTAACGTGTTCTTTGGAGAGGACTGAATCCTGCTTTCGGTTACGCATGGTATGCTGAAGGTATTGATTTGTGACTTTATTACCAGTCTTTATTATAATTCTCTATTTTGGGTGCTGTCTTTGCTCAGGATCAAAACCAGAATGTGTCTGTTTTTCTTAATCAAACTTCTTACTGTTATTTGTCTATTTTACACCCACAACATTCAAAACACTAGCTATTTCATGTGTGCTACCATTAATATATAATGGATGAGACCTTGGTACAATTAAAAAATACAGAATGTAGCTGAGATGAGACAGAGATACGAAATCCAACTTAGTGATTGTCTAAAATATAGCCATGATTCCAGCTTAAAATCTAACATTGTGTGACCAGTTGCTATGTTTCATTTGAATCTTGTATAAAAAGAAACATGGAAAATGCAAAATATTTCCTATATTCACAAAACTGCTAGTGCTTCTTTTCTCCAGTGGAAGTCACCTCCCTGTGTCTTTAACAGTGAAATACACTCTCAGTAATCTCAGTGAGGTAGCAGTAATTCCCAGTAGTATCATTTGGCTTTTGTTTTCTTGTGGAATTCAATGCCATTTTCATTCAGCCTTTTTCTTCATCTGAAGACCCTGAAGTTTCAGTCATTGCTGTTAATTCAGAAGATACTGCTATGTGAGTTGTGGTGAAATTAAATTTCCATACAAAATGCAAATTTTGTATATAAAATATACTTGTGGGTTTCTCTAATGAATGTGCCAATGCCATGAAGGGCCCACAACAGCTTCCCAGTCAGTGGCTACTATTATGTAGCGTTTAATTTATACACGATTATAGTGCCTCTTGTAAAGAGCGTCTCTAATATGACATTTTTAATTTAACATAATAGTTTTCTTTACCACAATTCCTAAGACCCTAGCTCAAAATTGATATAACAAATATTGTTCTGACCCACAGGAACCAAGTAAAAGTTTTGCCACCAACTTCACTCAAGACACGATCTCATCATAAAGAAATTTCATAGATATGCAGCTATTGTGCATACCAGTTCAGGTAGATCTGTTGACACTTTGATCAGTTTAATATCAAGTATTGTTGGGCTGTTTTTTCTAGGACCTTCTTTGTATTTGTGGTTTTACTCTTCCAGATAGGAAAATGTGGATTCTTTTGGCAAAATGAAAAGGAAAGAGAAAATCCTGCAGCTTAAATATGTCTGGGCATTGCTGCATTGTCAGACTCACTTTTTAAAATTAGTTTTTCAGTTCTCAGAAGTGCTTTAGTAAAAGATTAATGTTGGTGTTCAGCAATCACAGACTCTGGACTGTTTCTGTCCTGTATCTGCTCCTTATAGAAAAGGCCTGCAATAGAAGCAGCAGGATGACTTAATACAAAGAATTTTGAAAAAGGAAACTAAGCTGTTCTGTGTTCTCATTTATTAGACAGAGAGAGGGAACTGAAGAGTAACCTTTAAGGAACTCAAATTGCACCTGAATAATTTGCATTTAGAAAGGATGTTCCTTTCGTGTTCAATTGGTTTATTGAATCCATGTTAGATTTCTGTAAATGCTGCACAGCTTTTGCATCTCCAGTACTTTGCCTAAATGAAAGACTAACCTTTGGAATCTGGCTTGGCTATATTACATTTATGTTTAGTCTAATAGAGGTGATGAAAGTCATTGAACTGAATGGCACAAATTCCCTTGGTCCTTTAGAAGCAGCTTTAGCAACAATCTCGCTTGGATGTTCAGAGTGACAGGAATTAACATCATTCCTATACATAGGAACATGCTTCTGCTTGAAACAGCCTTCACAAATTCATGTTTCAGTAATCTTCCATGAGGGCAGTCTAGTGCCAAAGGAGGAAAAGCTGAATATACTTTTCATTCCCAGGAGAAATTAAAAAGAAGGCAAGTGCTTTGAGTGGTTAGCAAGCCTGCCTTCATTTTGATTTTACTGACCTGCCATAAAGAAACTGGAAACAAAGCTCATGTTACTGAACAAAAATATTTTGAAAATGAGTGTCTTAAGGAGCTGTGGGTTTGGTGTGAATGTGGTCTGAGCTCATTTTTTTTCCTCTAGTGTACAGTATATGTTGACAGTAAATTCTTCCTGCAGATAGTGGTCATGAGAAGTTTGCCCTGGGGGTCAGACAGAAAACTGTATCAAAAGTGTAAGAGAAATCTCGCTGTGTATGTGGGACCTCTATGTAATATGCTTGTTTCAGTCCCTTTCCATTTCAGCATTTTTGTGTAGATCTCGCAAGTATCTTGTACAAAGTCTGTATGGACGAGGTAGTATTTAACAAGGTTTTTGAGACCTGTAATGTTTTGGGATTTGTTTGTGATTTTTATGCAAAAGCAAAATCATGTTGAAATCAGACATGAATCTAATTTGTCAATTACATTCAGGAAGTGCTGTGTGGAAAAATACCCATAATCACTTACAGGGATTAGGGATTTAATATTATACTTAATATACCCAACATTAGACACATAAGATTGTAAGTAGCATTTCTGAGTTCATTCATAGCAGTAACTACTTGCTTGTATTAAGGGAGGGTGACAGTTTAGTTATGATCCTGTAGAGCAGGAAAAAGCTAATGTCTTTGTGAACTCTGCATTCACACTCTCTTTATGGGAACTTTGTAATAACAGTGCAATTGCTCTTTTGAGCCAGAGTCTGGGATCTCCTGGGTTATTCTGAATGTGTGCTAGCCTCATTTATTGGTGTCCTGGTCCCCAGATGGACTTTTTCTTCCACTGCGCCACAGCATTCCTTGCCAAAAGGGTTACTTTTACCCTTTACCACATGAAGGTAGAAGGGCTAGAGTTTGGAATGACAGTACTGAAAAGTGAAAGCTTCTATAAGAGAGAAATTGTAACTTTTTTTCTCCAAAAAACCCTATCTAGACTTTGCTTTTAGATTGTTGAATCCCACCCTAAGAAGCTATCCTGTGAACAGTTTGTCATTGCTGGGGATCAGGACCAAATAACAAGAGCCATGGATAACCACCATCATAAAGGACCACTAAAGCCACATATAAACAAAGCGTTCTCAAACAATCTGGATATTTTGTACCCGTCACATCAGCAAAAAGGGCCTGGCTGCAATCCTGGAGTTCAGTACAGCTGCTTGACTGTAATTGGTTGTGAGGCTGTCTAAGAAATTGTCCCATACTGGTGAATAATAATCTCATCTCAGTCCATGTTAGCTCATGGTTGGGTTAGAGTGAGAGTGATATGATAACATGCATAGCAGTAACTTTGGTACTCAAGACTCACAGCTAGCATAGAAGAATGCTGTGTATTCTCAGAGATGGAGGATACTGCCCATTTGTCTTCTGTTCCTTGCTCTGCCTGTTCAAAGAATAAAAAATCAGCATCAGTATCCTGCTCTATTATCTCTAGGCACTCCAAGAATGAGCTTTGGGGTATTTAAGGGATCTGCTAAAGTTCAGAAATAAAACATGGGTCATCTAAAACAACGGCTCTTTCCACAGTAATAGCAAAGCTTGACTGTGTGAGAACAGAGTTCTCTTTGGACATGGTTCAGCTCTGTCTCAGAAGCTACAGAAAAGGAACATTTCTTTAATGTTGTGTGTTCCAGCATAAGTACCCATATTTGTGTGCACGTGTGTGTAAAACAAAAATTCCAAAATAAAGCAAGCTGACTTGCTCCTTCCCAGCTCCATGCAGATAAAAATCTTAGAACTGCATAGACAGCAGTTGTATTGCTTTATGCGTGCCTGAGACGTGGTCAGGAAACAATACAGAAATACATAAAAAATAAAATAAAAAATAGAAACTAATGTGCAGAAATGTCTTGCTACTATTTTGTTTGCCTCTAAATAATGTTATAAATAAATGAGTATGTGCAATTGGCTATGGATTATCCTTTAGCCCTGAGGATCTAAAAACCTGATTTGGAACAAGTTTTACAGGATATTTTATAACTTCTTTGGATTTTTTTTTACTTTTTAATAACTTGGCATATGAATTTATGAGTGTATTGTGGTACTATCATCAAAAAGAAGATCAAAATAGTGACTGGAATAAGTGAAAAGGAGATAGAATTGGCCCAAAATCTGTATGGAACAAAGAAGTTACATTTATTATCCAAAGTACAACTCCCATTGGGAACTTGGGTAGGTATCATAGAAATCATGATGGAATATGTCCTCTAATGAAGGACCATTATTATGGGAAGCAGGTAGTCTCCATTTAAAATAAAAAGCTAGGCACAATTGTATTAGTTGTTAGCATGCAAGCAGCTAAAAAAGCCCTGTGTGTTATTAGGCACTTACGCTTACTACCTGAACTAGAATTGTCTGATAGGAAAATTGGGTAGGACTTTCTGTGAAAAAAATGCAAATTGTAAACAGAGTTGTCTGTATAAGCCTTATGACTGATTTTAGTGCTTTAAGGTTAAATTTTGTTGGCAATGAAACAAATATTTTGGCTGTTCCCAAGGTCTGTGAGCTTTATTAAGTATATGAATAACAAATACACTTGATATATCTGATAGCAAACTATGTTCCCTTTGCTTCCCTGGGATCCTTAAACCTTGACTGAATCCCATCATCTGAGACAGGCATTGCTTTCAACTGTTGTTTCTATGACAGTTGAATATGAATGGTGAATCTATCTTTGGAAGGCAGAAAATGAGATGCATTGTTTTTTAGTGGTCAGGTCTGATAGATATGCTCTTTTATGTGTTGGCATTGAGTCTTATATAAGATTTTGCAAAAGTGAGAATAAGTTTTCCCTAGAGAGACAGATGAGGAATAAAGGATTAGTACATCTCTCCATACAATAACTCGTAATGTGAAATTCTAGCCCTATTTATAACAATGAGAGCTTTGCCACTGACTTCAGTAGGATCACGATTTTACCCCTAAGGTGCAGTTGTGCTTTCCTAGGAAAGCTAACGTATAAAATACAGCCTCTGCCAGCACATCATCAATGCAATAGCATAGAAAGAGGATAACATTGAATGACATCCATAGCCAATAATAGCTGCTGCGAGCATCCTGTCGAGCAGTGTATTAATGTTAGTCACCAGCTTTACAAGTTTGTATAAGATTATTTTCTTTGTACCTGAATGAGGTAGACTCAGGATGAGTTGGGATTCTTTGTGGAACTGTGGTTAGCATTTGTTTTTTGTGATTTTTTTGAAACTCATCAAAGAATGTCAGATGTGGTAAAGCTTCTTTGATTTTTATTAATAAAGCACACCATTTATAACTAAGTAAGTTTTTAAAGCCCTTCAGGCACCGTTTAATTTTTCAGCTCTCTTTTTTGGTTCTATCTAGTTCTGTATTAGCTGCCTATCCTCAGGTCTTGCCGTTTGTAAAGCAGATATTGTCATGCACGCACTTCTGGGAGGTATCTTGCACCTTATGAAAGAAGGAAAAAGGCTCTTGATTGGGATCCCAGTCTTCACTGATCCACTGCTCAGTAGGTAGTGTGTTGTGGACATCAGCAACATTACAGAGGGTCTTTGGCCAGTATGTTGCCTACAAGTCATGGATTGAAGACTGTTGCTACATATCTTCCAGGTAAGACTAGCATACCCTTTTTGATAGGGCTGTTTAGATGTCAGCTAAGAAAATAACTCCTTGATGTGTTTGCATGAGAATGAATCCTGTAGATAAAATAATATTGCATAATAGTTTCCTGCAGCTCCCCAGATACTTGTTAGAGTCGTCCGAAATTTAATTCAGCCTCTCCCTATGAAATTGGATCTCTACTTTGTACTTCTGATTGCTTCTCTCAGCTCGATTAATGACATGGAGGCACTTGTTCTTTCTCTGAATAGTGTCTGGGTGCCTCCTGCCAGAGTGATGGAGATCACCTTCTGCTGAGCTTATACATATATGCAGCAATGGCAGCCATAATGGGTGCTTCAGTGTACTGTGTAATATCTTCTTCCAAATTAAGGAGGCTCCGACATGTCAGTCAGTTTTTTCCCTGCCTGTATTTGATTGCACACTTAAAATCAGCTGACTCTCAGATCAAGTGGTGCCTTGTAGCTTTAAGCTCAACAGTGGCTATTGTCTATGTTAGGGAATTCTTCTGTCACTGTAAATGGTAAAACAAGACTCATACTCAAGCTGGCCCTGGAATTTCTTTGCAATGATCCTCCCTGAGAAACTTGAGCTTTCTTGATTGCAAATAGGAAAACTCCTGAAGAAATGTGTGCACATGGTAGAGAGAACTTAAGAAGGGAAGAAAAGGATTTTATTGAATAATTTCCAAAAATGAAGTGAAAAAATTTGATGTATATCAAACCAGAGGGAAGTATAACAGTAGTGTAAGGTGACAGAGTCCTTTTAGGTCTGAAAGTACTGGAAGTTCTACTCAAGACTGGGCAAAGTTCTGCATTGTGGTATTAGATGTCACCACCCTGAGATAGTCAGCTTGGCACAGTGAGACCACTTCATTGCCTCATTTCACACTAGTGTGTTTCAGGCTACGTGCTGAGTATTTCCAGTATTTGGCTTTTTATACTATGCGCAATAGATTCAATTTTCCTGTTCTTACAGGCAATATCTTTAGCAGCATGCCCTGAAATACCTTATGGATTCAAGCTGTCCCTTAATCAGTGTCGCAAAGGATGCAGTTTTGATCTTTTTCTCTAATATATGAACTATGATACTAGATTCATCCTGGTATACATCTGTCAGACCAGACTGAAAGCATTCAGTTAGAGACACTTCATTACCAGAATGGGGCCAACAAATTGGAGACATTCTAAAAAGGGGGGATTGAAATATAGCATAGATGGGATATAGAAGATATCTCAAAATAAGGTCATAATGGAGGACTTAAATTGCACATCTATCCGGACAGCAACAGGACATCCTCCGAATATGCTACAGTATCTGCATACTGGTACTGACTTTTACAAATATGCAACAAAAATGGATTGTTTGTGAAAAGAACAGCTATGGGTCAAGATGTAACATAACAGAGAAAACAACTCTGCAAATATAAATATTTATTATTAGTGGACAGTAACTGCTTCCTGCTAAAATTGGCAAGAATAATGAATCCAACCCTCTTGATATTTATTGGAGAATTAGGACGCTAATGAGAGAGTGCAGCAAAAAACCTTCTTCTGCCTTCTAGAAAAATCAGCAAAGCTAACATTGCCAGACCATAATGAAGAATACTCCAGTGTACTGAGAGCTACTGGACTGCACATCCACCACTAAAAACCACCAGTGTTTGATACTGAACCAAGGAGTGAAGAATACAAAATGATAATCCTGCATTGACTGAAGGACGTGCAGAATTCTTTTCCATCTGTAGTTTTTGTGATTGTTAATACTTCTGTGAAACACTTCTGGACTGCCATAGAGCAAATTACAAGCAAGAGATGAATGTGTCTGGTTTGATCTTCGAGCTTCTTTGATTAGGTGCAGGTAAGAGTCAATGTCATCTCTGCATACTGTGGCATGTTTTAGTATCAGCTGTTACTTTCTGGGTTGGTTTGCAGTTTGAGTCCTTAACTTATGACCTTTTTTTTTGATTTAGCCATTGATTACACCCCAGAAGATGTGATTCACTTGAACTACAAAATCCCTGTTTGTTGTGGTACTAATAAGCATTGTGCCTACTGAAAGCTGCAGCAGAAGAGAAGGGGAGGAGGCCTAACAGGCTTGACACCATCTTTTGTCTGTGTTGCAGCAAGGGGAGAGAGAAAGATGTCTAGGGATTGTCTTATCATACACACATATACACATACATAAGCATTTTTATTTGTTTATCTAATCCCTTGGATGCTTTTTCAATGCCTGTCTTAACCCTTTGTTCTTGAAGTAAGCAAGGAAAAACTACATGACAGGCATTTAATTTTTTTTCTTTCTCAAGAGCAGCTAGTGTCCCTTACATTGAGAAGAAAATGGGACCATGTGGAAAGCTAGATTTCAATTAACACATCAAAGGGCAGTTTGTGGGGTTTTGCCTATAACTAAGGTCTAACTGAGTTGTAGGACTGTAGGAATTTTGTGTTTTCCTACATGTTCATGTATTGCATTCTTACCTCTCCTGCTTCTCTACTTTTTCCTCTGCTTCTCCGAAGGGGCCAAATGAAAGCAGTATAATCGTGTTGAATATATTCTATGATTCTTGCTGATGAATTAGATGAACAGCTGCTGGGAACAGTCTGGGAATACAATTTGGTGAAAAAGAGATGAGATACAAACAAATTCCCTTATGATGCCATTCATTCTATATGCAGTATTATACCAGAGGGGTGGAAAGATGGGAAGGCCTAAAATTCAATTTCAATTTGAGCTGGTTTAAAAAGAAGCAATTCTACAGACATTGCACCCACAAAAACATGTATTTATAGGCACAAATTTTCACTTTGTAGGTAGAAACTGCACAGCTGGTTGTATACATTTGGTTTTTTGCATGCATAAGAACTTACTTTTACAGACACAACCATTGTACATTCTTCTCAATATTTCCCAAACAGTTACGCTAATTCTTACATTATATAGTTCGTATCTCTTCTGTGTGCTTTAAACAAGGTTGGAAAGGGGGAGAAAGGCCTACATTTTGGCATGCAGGACAATCAAAAATCCAATCCAGAAAATGAAAAGGGAGTCGTTGGTATGTGTCAGTGTTCCTGCAATATCCTCCCGCTCGCATTTTTGCATTGTAAAAATCTGGCACGCAATTGTGTGTTAAGACTGGAAATTAAAGCTAATCTCCTCAGTTGCCTTATGAATGTCATGCACCAACTGAAGCAATGAGCGTTTTGCTTGCTTGTCTTGCTAGTTCAGTAAATTCCTTCTCAGGTCCTTTTCATCTTGCAGCATCTGGGAAACACACACAGAATTAAACATGCCTGTCTACAGAAATGGGAGAGCCAAACGTAAGAATTACATTGATCTTGGATAAATTACCATTTAGTGTAGTTCTGATAATTCACACTATTTTGGAAAGGTTGATCAGACTTTTTGATGGCGATCTTGGTAATATAGAACATGTTATGGCCTGTGGCCGCTCATCCCATATTTTGAACCAGATGTCTGTGGTTTACCAACTTGTTTCCTTTTATCCCACTGCAGGCCAGTAGTAGGAATTGGATTCTTTTCTTGATTGGTCAGTTGGAACACATGAAAACCCTCTTATGCTGTGTATGTTTTGTAAACTACAAGATTGGTCTGAAAACAAAACCATTTTAGAGTTCTAGGAAAGTAATTTTAAATAAATATTTAAAAATGTTATTCTGGAGCAGAATTTTTTTCATGCTTAGATAATTGGAAGAGGCCTTCTTGGTAGTTATGAAAAATGGAAAAAGAAATATGTATTTTTTAAAAGTAACTTAGAAATAATCTTAGAAATAATCTATAAGTTTAACAGTAGTCACGAAGACTTCAACACAAATTATGTTTTTGTTTCTTTAAAAGGGATTGCATTGGCTCTCAGGATGGAAGTGTCATCAGATCAACTGTAACTATAGCTTGACACTTCGTGCCTCTGTGCGATGTGCATAGCTTGATATTATCTAAGTACCGGTAACAGTGATACCTAAGGTTACCATGGATAAACACAGAAGGTTTCTGATGACAGCATCTTAAGCACAGGAGAAAAGCTCTTGTGTGGTTTATGATACCATCATAACCCTGAGGTGCTGACAGAGCTTCATTCACAGTTTTTCTGTGAGTTGTTTTTCTGTATTTCATGTATCACTTTTGTTTCTTGTTGAAAATCATAGCTATTTCTTCTGTTTAAATAAACCCAGATTAAAATTAAGAATTAAAATCAAAATACCTTTTACTACCCTGGTTATTTTAAAAGAACATAAAATCTCAATTTGACATCTTAATGGTTATAAAATGGCTGTTTTGGACAATAGAACTGTATTTTAAGAAATAATGTAATTAATCAAAAATAATATTTTTTTTAGTTAAATTTAACACAGCACTAAAATTTTTGCTATGTGGTTGATCATATCATTCCATATGACAGTCAACTCTATCATAATTATTAACAGAATATAGTGAGTATTGAATGAAGCTTTTGCAAAGATATGTATGTGCAAGCTGGCTAAAAAAACGTTAATAGCATTTGCCATTATAAAAATGTGGGGTTTATTTATCTGTTTCTTTTTCTTGTTGTTGTTTAAAAATTGCTAAAGTTAGTGTTCTTTATTTTTTCATTTTCTGAATTACTTCTTATTTTATATGGAGGTTTATTTTATTTTACTAAGGCCTTGGCTTCCTACAACAGTTGTACTGCATAAACTATAGCAGCCAAGTTAAAGGAAACAGGTTCTCTAGTACTGAAATCATTACAGGAAAAAAAAAAAGGAGAGGGGCAGAAAAAGACCTTAAAAGGTCATCCAGTCCATCCCTGTTCTGAGGCAGGAAATGGGTAACTAGGTCATCCCTGACAGATGTTTGTGTAGGCTGCTGTTAAAAACCACAAATGAAGGGGATTCCACAACCTCCATAAACCTATTCCATCTAATCCAGACTTTAAGTTGAAAGGATTTTTTTGTTGTTGTTTCATTTTTTTTTTCTTCATCTAGTCTACTCCTCTTTGCTGCAAATTAAACCATTACTCGTTATAATTTAGGTGGGTACAAGAACAGTTGATCATGGCTTTCTGTGTGCTGCCTTTTAAAATATGCGTTTTCCCCCATCATCTTTTTCTGAGGAAGCCAAGCCCCATTCCTTCAACCTTTCCTTGTAAGTCATATTTTCAAAATAACTTATCATTCTTGTTGATTTCATTTCAAGTCCATCCAAATTGTTGAAATTGTTACTGGAGTGCATTGCCCAAAATTGCACAGAATGCTGCAGCTGAGGCCTCAGCGGCACTGAAGATTGCAAAATAATTAGGTCCTGCATCTCACATACTGCACACTTCCTAATACATCCTGGAATGAGAAATGCCCTTCTGCAACATCATCGTGTTGTTGACTCATATTTAGTTTGAAATCCACTTGAACCCTCCTATCCTTTTCTGCAATCCTGTTGCCTTGTTAAAGTGTCATCATATTATATTGATATACTCTGTTTTATTTTTGTCATGGGTGGTACTTAGTTTCTTTCTATATAACATGAGCTTGTTGCAGTTATACTGTTTCTCACGTTATCTAGATATTTTGAATTCTGATATGTTTTCCTGTGTGTTTGCAACCCCCTTCCAGATTTTTTGCAAATTTTAGAAGTTTACTCCCTGTTCTATTATCCAAGCTGTTCAACGAAAAATGGAATGGAATAGGATGGATGAGAAATCCCTGAAGGATGTTACTGCAGTGCCATCCTGCTTTGTCAGGAAACAGTTGATAAATACTGTTTGGGAGAAATATTTAACTACTTGTGTGTCAACTGTTACTTAATTTCATCTACACCATTTTTTGTATTGCAGACAAAATTAGAGAGGACCCAACTAAAAGCTTTGTTAAAGCACGGATATCACATTTACTACTTCCTTCTTATTCAATAGGCCTGTTGCCCTTTCTAAGAAGGAAATCAGAGAGATTTAACACAATTATGATCCTAAGATTACATTTTAACATCTTATTGCTGAATTGTTTTCTATCATATTTTTATCTTCATGCCTATACACTAACTGCCTAATAACCTATGATAGTATCCCTCAAAGATGGATGAAGTATTTATGGAACGTAGGTCAATTGAACTCTAATACCTAAGACAGGCAGTATTTTTATCCTTTCTAGTCTTCTAGGACCTCCCTTGTACTCCACAGTCTCAAAAAAAACCCAACCCAACCCCAAACCACAAAAAAACCCAAACAACAGAATCATCATGCAGAGATTATTTTATCTTTTTAAGTGCTCCAGTGTAACTTTTAGCACATTTTCCTATGGAAACACAGTTTATATGATCACACTGTATGACCAGTCAGACCACACCATGCCTTTTGAACTTGTTGCTCACTTTCCAACCGAACTGGACCGAGCAGTCATGGTCTCAAAGGTACCACATTTCTACAGTTTTTGTTAAAACGAGCAGGTAAATAGAGAGTCCTCCATGGCAACAAGGAATTCAGTGTAAATTAAACCATGATATCAGGCATTGGAAAACTCACAGAAGAACATTATGAATATTCCAGCCATAAATTTCAGTCAGAGCTTTCGCTCTGGGCTAATCCAAACAGGAGACACAAGGCTACAGGGAGGCAGGCTATATTCACTGCTTTCTGAACTACACTTTTAAGCCAGCAGGACTGGAAACTGGCATGTCTTAATATCACTTAACCCATTCCCTCTCTTTTTTGGTCTGTGCTTCTTGGACCTTTGTTAAAATTAATTGCTTTGCATATCTGATGCTAAGATTTTTGTAGACACATTAGGAAAAAAAGAGCATTGAATGTTTTAGTCTTCTCCATGTCACATTATTTGCTATCTTTCTTGTTAGATATTGGATTTGAACCTTTCTTTGTCTCCCTTACTTTGTGTGTGTATGTGTAACCTTTTATTGGCTTTTAGGTCCTTTCCTAGCTTAACTCATTTTGCCTCTTAGCCTTCCTGATTTGTTCCCCATGTAAGCGTGCTGTTCTTTTAAACTCATTTTTAGTCATTTGTTATTGTTTCCACTTTTTTGTGTGATTCCTTCTTGGTTTTTAGTTAATCAAATAGTTCCTCATGAAGCCTTGCTGCTCTCTTTCAGTGCTTTCTTTGCATCAGGGTAGTCTGCTGTTGTGCCTTTAATACACTTCTTTCAGTAACTGTCAGCTCTCCTATGCTCCCATTTCCTTCTGAATTTCTTCCAAAAGATCTACCCACCCATTCATTCCCTAAGCCAACCAAAATCTGCTTTTGGAAGCCCATTCTCTTTCTGCCACTCCATGCTTTCTTTGGCATCATTAATTTTATTGTTTTGTGATTAGTTTTATATGTATACCTTCCACCTTTGTCTTAATCAGGAAGTATTAACTGATAAGCTAAATAATATGCAAAACAGCCTTTCCTCTCTTATCTCCTCAACTGTCTGAAATCACAAGTAGTTGTTCTCAGTACCCTTCAGGAATGTGCTGGGCAGCTTGTCTCCTGTACCAGGACCTTGTGTGTGTGTCTGTGTAGGGGTGGTGGGTGAGAAGGAAAGGTTGTCCCAATCTGCTGACTATAGGGCTGTTATCTTTTTCTTGGAGGAATATGACATGTCTGGACAGAACCGCGGACAGGACACTGGACTAGGTGGGTGTCACGATCAGATGGAGCAAAGCAGCTCCCCTATTCCCAGCACAGGGGGCATTGCAGAGTGAGGCAGCAGACCAGCCAGCTCATCTGGAGCTGGAAGGGAACAGAGGTGGGGAATCTGTGTATTATAATACTGTCATTTTAATATCTAATATTTCATCATCTATCAGGCTTATTGTTGATATTATTTGGCCAAAATTTGAAGGCCTTATTCAATGACAAAAAAGCCAACAACCCTAAATTGGTATGACTTTTGCCTGAAAAAAGCATCAAGACATGCCTCATTGCTATTAGAAACCATATACAGACATGGCTCTCTGCAAACACTGTCCGTCTCTAATGGCTTAAAATCAAAGGCAACAAAATAAGCTCCAGGCAAGACAGATACTTCAGGAATGAAGATATAAGGTGTAAAGAGTGAGACAGAAGTATGAAAGATGTGTGGAAAAGCATGAGCTTAAAAAGAGATGGAGAGGAAGCCTGACAGATATGAAGGGCCTGTTTACCTGAGAGCAGCGTTATAAAAGGAGTAGTCTGAGTGTAGGAAAAAATTGCAGGGAATAGCAGACAAGCAGATTGCAAGGGACACGGGAAGAAAAGCAATAGAATAAAATGAAAACAGACAGGTAGGGAAAAAGAAAGTGAGTGTAGCATCCATCAGGATGGGGTTTTTAATTTCTTCACCAGGGAACATTTAAAACCAAATTATTTTTAATTAAAATGACATACACAAGAAGGGATTGTAAAACTGTCCTTGATTCTGACTGGAATGTAGCTAATAATCTTAGTAGATAGAGCAGGGAGACTGGAGTCAAGAGGAACATTTTTATGGTAAAAAACCCCCACTGTTTAATTTTTGTGTTTGGTTTGAAGGGAAGCTGTTTGCAGGCTTCTTAGAGATGTGGAGTACAAATAATCATAGCAGAGGTGGATCACTGGATCTGACTGATGGTGATGATATCAAAGGTATGATAAATGCAGTTTATGACGATTACATGGATGATAAAAATAGATCTGTGCTTACATGGTGTTTGTGTCTTTCTCGAATGTAGGCTTAATGTGATACCATTTTTTTTTCATTTTTGGCTTCTTTGCATCTTGATATGCTAGTATATTTAGGGAAGATATTTTTGCTAGTATATTATTTATGTATGTTTTTGTTACCTTGCAACTCAGAGTTGCTAGCAAGTGCTATATTAAAAAAATTATAAAGCATGCAGTGTAGTATATGGCTCAGGGAGACAGCTCTAATTCAGTGAGCCTCAAAATTGATTTAATCAAGATCTAAATAACTTTTTCCTATAAAAATATTATTGGTCTAAATCAGTTTTAGGAAACTTTAACTAAACTTGAAAATTGATGTTAGTACAATTGCAACATTCCTATTTGCTCATAAATAGAAATTCTATGTGAGAATCAGGTGCAGAAGCTGTTACAATCTGAGATGGTGTTCTATCACAGCAATGCACTTGCTGTGACAGTCACTTGGCATTTTACTTTGTACTCATGCCAAAACTGCATTTTGAATCTTCTGAGCTACAGGACGCAGACTGGAAGATTCTAGTTGTCATTCCAGCCCAGACTGGCCAGGAGCACATTGGTCTGATACAGGGAGGGTCCATACATGTGCTCAGCTGTGTAAGGAGAAGGAAGGACAGAGTGTTTGAGCTACAAACTTCCAAGCATTCACCAAGACAGAAATCAATATTTTCTTCTCCCAAGTTGTGTTTTCCCAGCATACTACATTCCATCTAACCTAGAAATGTCATAAATACATCATTTTGATGATGAAATTATTTGGGCGTTTTCTACTCAAGCTGCTGTACCAGTATGTCTATTAAGTTACAAGAATTTTTTTCTACTATGATGGTTAAATCAGATTGGCTGCTGGTGTTGGCATAGTTTAGGGCGTGTGTATGTCCTTCTATATATGGGGTAGATGAGTGCATGTGTACATGTGTGTACAAGTATCTATGTATAAAATTCATATATTTTGGCAAATATACCAGCAAATATACTGTGTGGCATACTGTAATAGGTTATGCTTTAAGAAAATACTGCTACAGGCCTATTATCCAAAGTGCTAGCATGACAGGGAACTAACAAAGAATTTGAAGCCTTTTTAACAAACAAAACCTCAGTTTCACTGGCATTGCAAATAATTGATGGGCTAAATCAAAGGACTTGAATATTGCTTACAGAAGAGAATGGCTTGTTTGAGAAAAGGATAGAAACAAGGCTGCGTTGCTCTACTGTCTGTTGAAGAAGGTAACTTGCTCCAAGTCCAAGAAGATGGAAGAAGGCTATATATTAAATATTTCTGATTAAATGTATGAAAAGGTAAAAAGAAGAGATGTAATGCCCTTGTGGGGCGTATTTTAGAACTCTTAATCAAAAGAAGCAGCTGAAGGAAATAGATACCAAAAGCATCTGAAGTAAAGACAATAATGATCTCTGATTCCTGACATTTTCCTGATCTCTAGCTGATAGAGACTGATTTAAGTTTGGAAGCATATAGTTTAATACTTTTCCAGGAATGTTGTCATTTATCATAATTCTGGAAACTCTTGACTTTCATTCCTGGAAGTACAAGGCTACTAAATCAAGTTCCTCTTCCATCTCTGCTTCTTCTGATTGTACCATGAATTTGAGGCCTTCCTGCTAATTATTGACATAATTAAAAAATGGTCTTATTTAGAACCTATATGTAAACACACATTATTCATATAATCGGTTACCTGACCCGATCAGTCACTACTCCCAGGTATTGCAGCATCTGCTGCCTGCATGAAACCTAAGTCAGCAAATATCAGATTGATTTTGGTGGGAAAAAGAGAGATAAGACATACCCGGTTATTAAGAACATGTATTATTTGATAATAGAGTACATATTTTTCATGAGGACACCAAAATGTATTTGCTGCCTGTGAGCAGTGAAGGTGAAGGTCTCAGAATAGGGAAGAAACTATAATCTCTCTGTAATTAGTCCCACAATCATTCTTCCTCAAGAACGTCTGGGATGAACTCTGGATTTTACCACATGTAACGTTTGAAATGATGTCTCTTTGTTCTGTAAAGGATGTATGTAAAAGTTTTGAAATTGACATTTGACCTGAGTGCACGGTTATCTTTATAGATGCAATGCAGATGTCTCCTGTAATTCTCCTTATTTTCACTAAGCAGCCCATCAGTTATTTTCTTTAAGCCCTTTTCTTTGGTATCTGCCAGTGAACTTCTCTTACTTTTCTAAAGATTTAGGGGTAGATTGTGAACTTACTGTGATAAAAGTTTCTTGCACAAATAATTCCAGTGGCAAAGTTGAAAGCTCTCACAATTTTAACGTTTTTCAGGATTTTTGTTGATTGGCTTTTTTATCTTTGGAATAATGAAATTTCATAATGCTTTTCTGTTTTTCATGTGTCCTTGATTTGAGGGTTACTACTGTGATAAACCTTGCTAACTTCCATTTGACACATCCTCATGAGAAAAATAGCACATAGGCATTTCACTCCTCTCTCTTCTGAATTTTGAGGTCCTCTTCCTTAGCAGTTAGCTAAACTAAATGAGCTTTCTTGGGCTTCGCCTGTAGTTAAGCTTTCCCTTGTAGGTAGGTATGTGGCACCTTCTTATTATTATCCAGTGCAATCCCACTGAAAGGGGATTTCCCCATATCTACTACCTCAAGTTATGCCTGATGTTGATGATGTGCAGTGTTTACATAGGAAACTTTGATACAGACTATTCTGCTCCTGAAAACTAGAAGGCAAAGAAAAAGATCTAATATTTATTGTATTTATTAAAAAGAATGAGTAATACTTATTCAGTACTGTTTGAGTTGGATTTAGTTTTTTAACATTTTGGGTGGGTGACACTGAGCTGACTGCTCACCACCGTGAGAAAGAAGTTATCCATCTGGCCGCTGGAACATAAAGTTTTATTGTGAAATGAAGGCAGGGCATTCAAGGAAAAGCATTATGTACATTTATGATGCTATGTAATAAGGTAAGTCTTTCAGAATATGTTTGGAAATTTCTAAAAGGTATTAATGAAGATGTTCTCTCCTGCTGTGATACTATTAAACTGGTAACACTGAGGCAATTGTGGCTTTACAGATAAAGGGATACCTTAAAATCAGTGTCAGCTCTAACACATTAAGAAAGTAGGTTTTCTATGAACTAGATGGGAAATATACCAGCTCCATTTATTTTTCAAGTTATATAGATTGTCTCATCTGGAGATGATCTATGTAATTCACACTCCGCTTTCAATCTACATCAACAGCTCACAAAACCAAGAGATATAGCTCTGCTATATTACGAAAAGTAGACCCCAACCTGTATTTTGCAGCAGGTACCTATTTCTGCCAAGCAGCAGGGGCTGTGTTTAATGAGTGCTCTGGTGGGGAATCCTGCAGTACATGCCCACTCACTCCTGGTCCCTTAGTGAGGTGCCTTCTAACACGATGAGATATTGCAAAGATCTGATTATTTTTCATAGTGTTAATTTATGACAGTTTAAAAGACATCTCGGCGTTTTTGTAACATATGAACTGCATGTCTGATAGAAGAACTAATGAATGGGATCTTCTTCATATCCTGTTCCCCTAGTCAAAGTGACTGATGCTTTAAAAAAGGAGTCCCAACCATATCAGTGGAATGACTTGTAGGCAACAGTTTGTAAGCAAAAGTGGCAGAAAGAATGCTTGTTTATGTATGTTTTTGTAAGGGTAGCAGGGGTTTGTATTAAATGGATGCAAATGAGTATAAACAAAGAGACTGAATTTCTTAAACTTGCTGCTTCTCACTTGGCAGATTTTAAAAGCAGCATGCTGCAGCAGGATATACTCATCAGGAAATGAGGTGCGTGTTCACTTACGCTATCATATGGATTGTGGGATTACGAGTATGTTTTGTTTTTAACCTTCCAAGAAGTTTCTATGCCAGCTGCTAAATATTAATATTGCAGTCACGAGTGAACTAGCACTGTTTTACTTCATGCCTAAGTACTAGCAATTTCCTGGTGTAATTTGCTTAGGTAAAGCCTGAGAAGTCTTCTCTAGGATCAAGTCCTTAAAAACAATTAAGTCTTGGTTGAAGTATCATATCACTTCTCTCTGCCAGAAAAACATATAGCTGTTACTAAATATACATCCTGGAACAGACTTATTTAGCAAGTAAACATACTAACTTTTACTTTGAGTTAATACCGAATTGCTAAGAAACTTGGAGCTATGCTGTATATTTGTAGGAGGTGAAGATCTTAGATAATTTGACAGATGTCACTTTAAAAAGAAGAGACAGAATTGGTAATAGCTGTGTTGTGCACAGATCTGCAACCCAACATTAGTAATCTATTCCTGCCATTCTCAAATACAGGGGAAAGTAGGTTAGTAGATAGCCAGGATGTCTCCACACAGCAACCACAAAATGAGTGCCGTGCCTGCCTGATGAATATACTTTTTTATATATGCAGAATGCAACATATCTGCAAACCGTGATATTTTTGTAAGTAATCAAAGTCACTGTCATACCCAAGTTGCACTCATAAATTAAAAGGCTTCATGCCAGAACTGACTTTGTCATGTATCGCACACTCTCAGTGAAGACTATGTTAGTTTTAAGGAAAGAAAAACTGAAAATTGGGTTTAAATTCTGTTTTGTCGGCACTTCAGTCTAACTCAAGGTGGAGTGGTACGTTTTGAAAGATAAACAGGTCAGGGTTGGTGCCCAGCTGGGAGCCTCAGCTTGTTTGTTGGGTGAGGCAGGTGAGAGGTGGTGGGGCCTGGCACGTGGCTCCTGCCCGAGTTCCTTCGGCTCGTGTGGTGGGAGCGGCCGCTTTGCAGCGAGGCAGGTTACGGCCGGCGAGCAACACCTTCTCTCTCACGACGGCAGCTTCTCCCAGGTCCCGCCGCGTCTCAACCACCACACCGTCCTGTTTGGGAAAAGAAAAACACTTGAAACCCGGCAGACCCGTGTCAGTCCCCGGAGGAAGAGCTGCAGGACACCCGTTCGCCTACACTGCGCTGGGGAGTGCCCCCTTCAGCCCCGCTGTTACTGCCCGTACTCACCGCAGCAGCGGGCTGGGCTCTCCCCGCGCGGTCCCGCGCCGGGGTGGTGCCGGGTGGCGCGGCCCCGGCCCCGGCAGCGGCGCGTACGGGCTGGGCTCCGCTCCCGCCCCCGCCCGCCACCATGGCCGTGGTGGCGGGGCGCGGGGGCTCCGGCGCGGGCGGGCCCCGCCGCCCAGGAGACCTGGACGGAGGGAAGCGCCGCGGTCTCGGGGAAGCCACCTCCGGCCCCGCCGCGGCGGCCGGCGGAGCGCTGCCCGCGGCGCGGAAGGTGTGCGCCGAGGCGGGGGAGGCAGGTCCCCGTCGCGGGACGGGCGTGCGGGGGGGGGGGGGGGCAGCCGGCGGGCGGCTGCGGGCCGGCCCAGGGCAGGGGCCGGGAGCGGCCACGGAGGGGCGAGCCGGCCGGCGCGCTCTGGCCGCGCCGCGGCGGGGCCGCGGGGCAGGTGCGTGCGCGGGCGGGGGGGGGGGGGCCGCCGCTCCCCGCCCGCCGCCCCTGGGCGGCTACGGCGCGGCTGGGCTCGGCTGGGCGCCGGCGAAGCGCGGCGCTCGCTCGGCTCACGATCGTGTTTGCGCATGACCCCTCCCCGCCTGCGCCCTCCCCTCCCCTCCCCGGCGGCAGCGGCGGTGGCGGCGGGGAAGGTTAGCCTCAGACACAGGCGGCTGCTCGGCGGCGGCGGCCGCGGCGACGCAGTGCAGAGGTGCGGGCAGGTTGCGCTGGCCCAGCGCCCCGTCTCTCCCGCGCCCCGCCTGCCTCCGGAGCCCGCTCCCCGCCGGCGGCCTCCCCGCGCCGGTGTCGGGCCGGCCCCCCGGCCATGAGCGCGGCGCTGGGTGTCCCCCCGCCGCGCCGCCTCCCCCGCCGCCCCCGGCGGCTGCCGGGCTCCAGGAAAGTAGCTTGATGAGTGTCCAAAGTAGCAGTGGAAGTTTGGAGGGGCCGCCATCTTGGTCCCGGCTCTCCACGTCCCCACCGAGCCTGCAGGGCTGCTCCGCGGCGGCGGCCTCCCAGCTCCACGGCGCGCCGCCCGGCAAGCCGCCCAAGGAAGGTAACCAGCGCGCCGCGGGGCTGCGCGGGGGGCCCGGCCCTCGGGGAGGGGCCCGGCAGCCGCCGCCGGAGGCCGGTCCCGGGCTGGCGGGGAGCGGCGGCGGGAGAGGCTGGTGCCCCCGGCGGCGGCGGCGGCGCGGGGTCAGCGCTGGGCCCGATGGTGGCGAGGGGAGCCTCGGGCGCTGGGCCAGCGGGGCCCCGCCGCCCCCGCCCGCGCCTCCCGCCGCCGCTCGTTAGCGCGGCGGCGCCTCGTTGTTCCCCCTCTGCCGCCGGGCCGCGGAGAGGGGATCGGCCGCGCTCCCTCCGCTCCCGGGCCGTCCGTCCGTCCGTCCGTCCGCCGCCGCTCGCGTCTCCTCCCGCGGCGGCTCTCGTCGGGCGGCCGCTCGCCGCGTCCTCCCTGAAATCGGTTCCCCTCCGCCAGCGGCAAAGTAAAAGTGCTGCGCCGGAGGATGCGGCCGTTGTTGCTGGATGGAGGGAGTCGGGCACTTTTGGCATCATGGAGGTGGGGAGGAGAGAGGGGCCGACACCGGAGGGCTCGTCCCCGTGAGGAAGGCGCCCTCGGGGGCGGCCGGCTTTACGGCCAGAAGTGACAGGGCGCCTTACGGCCACCACGGAATGACTGCAACTTTCTCCTGTCCTCCATCACGCCTTAGATGATAATATTTTTCTCCTCCCTCCCCTGCTCCTCCCCTCTTGTGTTACACCGACAGCGACAGCAGGGTGTTGTGGGTGTTTGCGGGGAATATCTGTATGAAGGTTATGAGCAAACAAGTCCCTTCGCTATTCCCTTTCGGGTATTGTCTGCTTTTCCTCCTTGCGCTGAAGTGTGTTGCCACAAGATGTAGCAGTTATACAGCTGGTGAATTGCTCGGTGCTTTTAGCTAAAATAACTACTTGCTGAATGCCGGTTAGTGGCGGAGGAGAACTTTTATACACGGATACTTGCATACCGAGCAGTTGTATAATTTTACTTGATTTGCCCCAGTTTAATGAATACCATGTAGCATTTCTTGTAGCGCCTGCAAAACGTCATCGCCCAAGCAGGAAACTTGCTGACTTAAAATAGAAATAATAGTGAAAATGGGGAGTCTTTGTTTTTCAGGTCTTCCTGTAGCTGCTTGCTTGCCTTTTTTTTTTTTTTTTTTTTTTTTTTTTTTGGTTGATAAGCGATGTAAGGACTTGGTAACAGGAATTCGACATCCGGAAAACGTATAACGCAGTCCGTGTTTCTCCATTTTCCACGCCAGTAGTTGTCAGACTTGTATCACTCCATGTCACTTTTGCACACGCTCCTGCAGGTAGATTGACATGAAATGCTCTAGAAAATACCTGGAAAGGAATTATGGTATATGTTAAAGATGCTGAGTAAAGTGGCAGGCATTTTGTGCTCGTCTTCTCTGGGAAACCAAAGCTCTCAGAAAAAACGACAACCACCGGTCAAATATGTAGTTTAAGTTTATTGACAGTAGGTTTCTTCAATGTTGCAACACTTGTTATGAATATGTGTGCATATAATATTCACGTAGAGTGTATACGTGAGGTATTTTTGGATGTATTTCAGATACCTGGCATGCAAGCCTGAAATGATTATTGCAGCACAACTTGTGTATCTATTTATTTTAAAGAAAAATGGTGTTCCTTGAGTGCCTCTATTTAGACAAGGAAAAACATTTTTGTGAAATTTTTAATGTGATGATGCTGCTGCTTTTTACTTTTTTCTTACTTGCAACTCATGCTGTTGGATTTTTCTGGGTACTGTAATTTACATCCTCTAATACAGATTCAGGGGTTACAGAGTAATCAAAACCCTGGTGTTTGCTTGGTACCATAATGTACTGTATTTGCACAGTGCTCCTAGGCCGTGATAATCATGTGTCCTCACTGGGTAGTTCTGTTGGAAAACCAGCATAAGCTGCCAGCCATGCTTGGGTTTATATTTTGCATTCATGCTCGTGGGATCTTATCAGCACACCTTACTTTATGTACGTGCATTTTACAATGAATTATCTTGCCTGACAGCAATAGGCCCTGAAATATAAACATGTCAGTATGTTCATAGACATTGCTTATGTATGCAAAAGAATCACGTCAGATCAAACTAATAAGTGTACCATGTTTGCAGTGCAGTGTATTTATAGGAGTTTGTGCTCTCATCGATTCTGAACTTGTGATACCTTGTGATGTTAACAGAGGCTGTGAGCTTTGGAGCGGTGCACCAGGCTGCTGGCTCACACTGGATCAGACCTGCATCGCTGCTAATGCCTGTGCTGATTTTGAGTGGGTAATATTTCCAGATACGGTGTGTTCGGTGCTTGGGCTGAGCTTGTGGCCTGGGCTGGCCTTCTCGTTTGTGGATTCAGATCCCTTTGGTTGGTTGGCTTCTGTGACAGTTATGCACGTGTTGCCTTGAGATGCGCAGGCCTTTGCTGAGTGCACCACATGTGCTGTGGTTTATCCGACCTTACCTGTGATTCACTGTGAAAGTTTGGCATGAGCCCACATCTCTCGTATGGGCTTTTAATAAACCAGAACCTTTAAGAACAGAAATCCCAGCACCCTGATTTAGGAAGTCCTAAAAATATTCTCTGAAGCTTTAATATGGAGAAGGCAAAAAGAAGACCTCTGGCATATACAACTATTGCACAAAGTTACTTTTTTAAAAAATGCAATGCCTTGTCAGTATCAAAAAGGGACTACTTAGAAAATACAGGTGAAATTAAAGAAAATAATCTTTTTTGAAATGCACTACAACATTGCAGCAACATTTTTCATTGGATGTTATCTTCTATATCTTGACTTACAGGGGCATCGTGGCTTAGCTGCATGGATTTGAATTTATGTTTTAAGGTTTTAAAATGAAAGGACTGGGGTGGACTTGAATACAATTGCATCTGTACACTTTTATTGTACCAGAACCGTCTCTTGTTTGCATTTCAGTATAGCTCATAAATGTCTGTAGTTCTGTCAATTGTTTTATATGCCAATAACTTATGCGTGGGATATGTGGTCACTTAGTCAAAAGCCCTGCAGTAGATACTATAAGGAATTTAGGAGGACTCTTATGCAGTGTTATTTTACATACAGCGTGTGATTGTGTGGCTAAATCTTGTGCCACAGCTCACATAATTGCAATCACGCAACTTCATGTTTGAAGTTTCTTGACTTTTGACTGTTTTATGTGTGTGACTAAAAAGAGCCAAGCGCATAGCTGGAAAGTGCTGTTTTGTAAATGGGGGATGTTCAGGCCATTGCTGACAAGGCAGAGAGACAGAAGAGATTTTTGGGAGATACACTTGAGTGTCTTGGAATAGCTTCTCTTTTGAGGTTGGAGGCAGTGCCACAGCGTCTGGTAGTCAACCATGATGCTTTGCAAGTTATTTTTTGTGCATGCAGTTGGCTTTGAACACTTTACTAAAAGCCAAAACAGAATGCCAAATACAACTTCTAGTTACCACGACAGGAACGTGAACTTCAGTTTTCAAATTTGAGCCCAAATTAACATATGATGACAAAACAGTAAACAAACTCATGACATGTATGTGACACTCTTTGAAGAACTGATGTTGTAGGCATAGCAAATTTTGTTGGTGACTTTTTTTTTTCCAGTTTGATAAATGTATAGTATTTGTATTTTTTGTTACCTGAAATGTGATGGTAGTTGTCCATCTGAGCATAAAGGTACAGTTTATTTCCTCCTTAAGTTTCCAGTCTATAAAATGTTTCTGGATGCCAGGTTGTGTCACATATGCTACATACAGTATATTAGTCCATGAACATGAAGCTATCTGATCTTACTAAAACTTCCAGGGTTGTTGTTTTCTGTTGTTTGCTTGTAGTCTGAAAACTCAGCTGCTTTATTTACTTAACCAATAAGTTCTCAGTAAGTTTGTTGGTTTTTATCATTCAGCTGCAGACTGAGAATTTTATGGATTTGGCCGGTTTATGTGGGAGCAGAGAAGAATGGGAACGCTTAGCATTTAAAGATAATGATATATTTTTACTTAGGATGAGCACAGCAATCATAAAAGATTATTTAGGCTGGCTGTAGCATGAGCAGGTGTTGTGTAAGACTTTATGTTTTCTACTGATATGCACAGATTCTAGCTTGTGATATTATTGCTGGTTTTGCCGCACATGTGTTTCTCGTAGTGAGCTGATGCTTATGCCAAATTCTTACGAGATTTTATAGCGTGCCCAAATGAGAAATGGGAAAAGATGACCTTTTTTTTTTTTAATATGGGCCCTTGTTTGAATCTGGTTTTCGAAAAGGCAAGTGCTGCAGAGAATAGAGCAAATTACTTGGTGAGCAAAGTACTTGGGTGATTGTTTTGTTTTAATTCTGTTTTAACTTGCCTGGAATGGAATTTCCCATTAACCTATTCCATTTCAAATGGAGAGAGAATCAATATCTTTAAGGACAGGCTGTATTTATTTATTATCTCCATTCAAATAAAAAGCTTGTTATTTCTCTCATTCTTTTTTTCCCTGTATGTTTTTTCCTTCTTTGCTTTTTCTTTCCACAAGTAAAGTTCTTTTCTTCAGCAAGCTGAAGTAAACTTGCTTATTAGTAATAACTCTGATCTGCAATTACTCTTGGCATTTCTTTGGATTTTCGTAGAGCCTGGTAATCCTAAATGACGGCAAAATACTGTTGGGATTCCTGAGAAAGGCTACTGTATATATGTGCATCACGGTCAAAGTTAGGTCTATAGAATTTTTCTACCTGAAGAATGGATATCATGGAAATATGACAGGCTTAAATAATCCTTTATGCTTTCAGTGTTCTTGATACAAGGTTGTGTTTTGAAGTAGTACTTGCTCCCAATCCAGATAGTAAATTTCTTGTCCCCATGCTGAGTTTTTTTACACAAGAAAATGTTGAAGTTAGTAAGTTGTGTTTATGCAGTAGAGTATTTCCTGAACTGTAGTTCCCCTAAAACATAAAAGCACACAAGCCGGGGGGGGGGAGAAAAACTTTGTCTTTATGAACTTCTTTCTCTTTGGTTTTCTGTTTCAGCTGTAGAGGAGGAAAAAGGAAATTTGGTTTGCCAAATCGCTCTGAGTGAAGGTGAAGGTGGGTAGAGGAAGGAGTGGTCAGGGCTTCTGCTGAGAATGCCTGTGCTCCAGCTGTGATTGCTGGAGAGCGGTTAAATGGAAGCTGGCCACCATAATGTAACCCAGTTTCTCAGGTGGGCTTGCAAGTGGAAAACTTGGTTGCTGACGATAGCAAGGGATGAGTACTGCACTTTATGTTCTGTACTTAAGGGTTGAGTTTGGTAGCAGTAGAGAAGGGTTAGTGAGCATCGGAAGGTATTTTGGATCCTACATTTCCCTTCATCTTGGCTCCATCCTTACTAAGATGCTCTGTTTGGGATAGAAACTAAGGGTCTGCTTCCTTCCCAGGCACCTTCTCTCTGGAGGTCTTACTGCTTTCTTTCGTTCCTGAGCAGAGCGCGGGGATATGCCGGCAGAAAAGTCCTGGCAACTAGCCTGTCCCAGGGAGGATGCAGTAGGTGGTGGGAACATGAATGCTTGTAAGCTTTAATTGACCTCAGTCAAACTTAGTCCCAGAAGAGGGGAGCAGAAGGGCTTAAGTGAGGTTGGACGTGCTGAAGATTGGCGGGGGAAGGCTGGGGCTGTGCGAGCCTTCAGGGGTGGGTCCATGCTGGAGGGATTGACTGAAATCAGAGTGATTATATTACTAATTTTAATCATGACTTAAATCAGTGAGCAGGAAATCCTGATTAAATAATTGTTTTTAATTTTATTTTGCATTTGTGCTTAATTATTTTTCCTAAAGAAAAGTTGATTCTAATTGGTCTAATTTGATCATGCCTCTTGCTAGGCAGGAGGGTATGCATCTATATGCATTTATTTAAGTAGTTATGCAGCTTAGATTCTTAATGTTTAAGAAACATAATTCCCCATGCTTTAGACAGCTTTTAGCTAACTTTATTAGCTAAATAAAATGAATCCTAATTGTGCTAGATACATAAGAAGAAACAAATATATCCAAATGTGTTTTGCATTTAGACCAGATTAAGTAGAATTGTCTGTAGTTTGTGAAATGAGTCAGTTATTTCTGGTCCCTGTGCCTTGCGAGATTCGGAATTTATAGATCGAATCCAGTCACAGTTCCTTCTCGTTCATCATTTGGAAAAGAAAGCCAGGCTTTCCTGCTTTCTGAGTTGTCATTTGCTCTTTAGCAGTTCCGAGTGAACCAACTGTTGAAGTGGTTGAACAAATGAAAATGGCAGAAGCGGTTGCTGGAGAAAGCCGGTCAAGTGCTTCAGAGCTCCTATTCGGGCGGCTGGCTGGCAGCTTCCAGCAACGTGATGGTTTGGCTGCCAGCAGAGCATTAAAGTTTATAACGTTTGAATGTATTTTTCCCTTGTATGAATTTAATAGATCATAAACTTTAAACCTCACCATAGATTCTTATCGCTCCAAGTTTAGCTTAATCGTTTAACGCTGGAGTGTATTTTTAAAATACACAAATAAGAAAAATTATCCACCCTGTGCTCAAAAGGCCTTTTTAGCTTTAGCTGGAGAGGCTCTGAGGCTGACAAGCATCCTCTGAGGATTCAGAGGGAAAGCTAGGGGTTGTTGGATGATTATACAATTGTGATGGGGATCTGGTTGCTTTGGAATGGGAAACTTAATCTACTGGAGCTTTTACATGAAACCGAATGTCATGGAGAAGGTTGGTATTCCCTGGGAGCACCTCTACTTGCTGAGAGGTGGCAGCAGGAGCATTAAGCAGTGTATCTTGCCTCATCATATCTGCACAGTGTTGAGTGGGTGGAAACTTAAAAGGCTGTGATGCTTTCTTTATAACATTCTTAAGAAAAAAGCACTCTGCACTTCAGATTTTAAGAGATGAGGATGGTGGTAAGAAACTCCAGAGTGCCTTTTACAGGAAATGAAGCCCAACTATAATTACTTGGAGATGGGCAAGTACTGGATTCCCTTTCTGTGGACTTCTAATACAGCTGTACCTATAAGACAAAAGGAAGAATAAAGTACCTTTTTTGAGGAATAACAGGAAATCTTGAAGCTTTTAGAAAAATCCATTGTATGATGTTATACACACGCAACCTTTTAGGTATTTAATTTTATGACTGTACCTTGAGCTCAAAGCATATAGATGCTTCAAGCACTGTGTCCTGCAGCTGTAGCTTCTGGTGGATTGCAAATTTTTATTTTTTTGGTAAGTAGAACCTCTGAACCGTATGTGTAAGGGCAACAAATTGGAAAGTAATGTTAAATATAGAAGTAAATATTTAAGTTGCTTTTTATAACTCCTGTAAGTCTGAAAGAATATAATTTAGATCCTGGTCTTCACTTGGTGGGTCTCTGATGCCCTTGGGATCATGCAGCTTTAACAGCAGAGGTGTTTCCCATTTCTCTTTACCACTGAACTCTTGGACCTCTTGATTCTATGGAGACAAACTCAGATGATGCTACAAGTAGGATTTCTAATACTTCTTTATTTCACTCCTGTGGCTTAGGCTAATCAGGCCTGTACACTGCATACCTGTATTTAAGTATTGTTTTTTCTAGTTAATGCTGTGTTCTCATAGGTTCCACAGTCTTGTCCTAAATTTTGCAGCTGTACTTCAGCCAATGCTTTTTTTTTGTGCCCTAATACCCTCTTTCTAGCTATTCTGGTGCTTAGGGAGGTTGTGGTCTTTGCTGTTTCTTAGCTTATTCCTAGTAAAAGTGATGAGAGAAGTAGTGTCCTTTAGTAAGTTGGTATTTTCATTATAAAGCAATTGAAAATAAAATCCACACATTACTAATAGTATTCTCTTTAACATCAGTAGAAACCTGTCTTTTTAAGTTAGTATATACAGAGTTATAATATAAAATATATTTGATCTGTTTAGACAGGACAAATTTTTTTTGGTTGACACTGGTAACTTACAGCAAGCTTTATTTTTTTTTCTCAGTGATATTATTGTAAAGACCAACTGTATTTGCACATACAAGATTGTAACAAAACCAGTTGTCTTAAGAAATATGTTGTTTGTATGGTGAAAAATAGAATAACTTTGAAATAGCTTTGGGTTTTTATCTTTCACAAATATTATGTTAGTTTATGTAGGAAAACATTTTGCAGGTATTACGCTGGATGTCTTAATTTATTGGCAAATTCTTTTAGTCTTGATGGGTAATGGTCTGTTTTTAACAGTTCTGTTAAAAGTTGTATTAAAAGATGTATCCCAACTTTTGAAACTTTTACTTTTAAAAGTCCTTTGTTATTGCTAAGGCATATCCAGGAAAGTGTCCTACTTCCCTTTGCCAGCTCTTTTCCCCCTGGTGTGTTACCTTCACCAGCCAGGTGAGAAGAGTGGTGGTCTAGGTGGTGTGATTATCTTCATAAAGTATTTTTGTTTGTTTTAGTTGTGGTAGTGGTGATTAGAGATTATTAAGAGTAGCCTTACTGGTATTAGTCACTAGGTTTTTTGTTTGGCTTTTGTTTCTTTTGCAAGGCAGTTACTCCTTGAGCTGGCTGTTGTTTGGGAGTGGTTGCTGTGTCTTTGATACATGTTTTAGAAACTTTTTGTTTATTGGTGTTGCATTTTAGTTTCAGTAGTTTTATTCACAGTACTGAACTATGGTAAAAGGCTATCTTGCAAGTTTTCTACTAGCTTTAACTTTGAATGAAGTGGAATAATTAGTGTTACAGTACCTTTTTATTTAGTAGTATGAAAGGCCGTTATGAGGAGTGGGATTTTCATAATTTAAAGTTACTGTAGGATACGAGTAGAAGTAATTCCTGAAGATGCAGGTTTAGAATTTTTAAATGAGATACAAAAAGCACTTTTTGCTGTGCGTGTTACTGCCTCAATATGATTGCTTTTTGTGAAGTTCATTGCCTATTTAATTTACCTCTACTTACATAATCAGATTGCATATTACCTCTTTCTAATTAAATTGTATTATTAAATGATTGTGATACTAATAATACCTAAGAGGGGTAACACCAGCATTCAAACTATGAAAGGCAAATATCATGGTCTTTGCTTCCTTTTTAGATGGTATTTGGTATTCTGCATCCATAGATTTTTTTTTTTTTTTCAGTCCCTTGCTTGATACATGCTGTCACATCCAGAACATCCAAGTGGTTAGTATTAAGGAAGAGGCAATTTTATATATCATGCATGTACACACTTTCATATATACACAAAATGTGTGTGTGAAGTCTTGATGAGCTGTCTATTTAGTCATTAGGAATACCGATGTTGTTGTTACAACCCTGCATCCCCCACAGAAGTCTTATAAACAAGCTAAGCTTACACGAAAATTTCAGCTGCTTTTTATAGAAATGTTCTAAATTCTTGTTGTCTCTTATTACATACTTAAAAACTTGTTTCATTTTTTCAAATACATAATTTTGTTAAGCCTGCAGATGATACAAAATTTGGCTGCTGGATTAATTGTGCTAGTTTTGCCATATCTTGAGTTTTAGCTTTTTATATTGCTGTTCACTTTTAAACAGAAGAATAGAAACATGTAGAGTTCACAAAAAAGCAGAGTCTGGTTGTGTATTAGATTATATATTAATATTATATTTCTTGTATTTTTCTCCCTATTTGTTATACTTGCAACATATATCATAATTTGGGAATGAGATATTGAAGCTATAACAACAAAGTAATTTCCAGTAAATGACCTTAATAGTGATATCCCCACCCCCCCCACCCCTGTGTCGTGTGATTGAAAGTTGACCTGATTTGTTCTCCTGGTTAAATCGCAACATGCTGTTCTCTCCGAGCCTTTCACTTGTTTTTCTCTTCTAGAGAAGTGCAAACAACAGGCACCAGTCTCTGCCAGCGTCTGACACCACCTTCCTGCTGTTTTCCTTAAATCTTTTTCCTCAAGTTTGTTCATACAAAAAAAAAGAGAGAGAGAACCTTCTATTTTTACTTCTTTTGTTGTTGTTCTTGCAGCTTTGAAATCCCATCTTTCTAAGGGAAGCGAGCAATGAGGCAGCAGTACCAGTGACTGTCAGAAGTTGCAGAATTTGGCGGTGTGCCACCATCCCTATGGCTCTCCGGGTGGGGTGTGTGCTCTCTCCGAGACCAGGTCCCTCGGCCTGCCTCCTCCTACTGCTGGTTTCCCTTCCCGACCGGTGCTGGGCCACGAGGGTGACCTCCAGTCTCCTCCTGCTCCTCTGCTTCCCCTGTGCTTCTCTAAACTGTCATTTTCCTCCTCAAACCGCGGTCCCTCTGCTCAGCTTTCATTTGTGCACACTGTTGCTTTTGCTGGAGGGAGGGTGGTCTTTGATAAAGAGAGCGGGTCAGTGAGGTAGGAGCAGGAACCTTCTGGACGTTCAAGCATTGACCACCCACGCTCAGCTGGAGGTGCGCTCGGTGACATGGTTTTGCAAGGATGCAGGCGGGAGTGTCTCCTCTTGTGTCCAGCAGCGTGTCACCACGCGGGAGCTCTCCTGCTCTAGTGCCAGCAGCAATGATGAGCGTTTCATGCGGTTAGGAACTCACAGGTGCCCGTCTCTAGAAAGACGGGAGAGGAATGTTGGTTTGTCTGGGGTGTCAAAATTCTGCTTGACCACCAGTTACTACTTGAGAAAAGGTGAAATCCAGTTTTAAGATTGTTGTGGATAAAGGTCCAAATGAGGGATTTTTGGGAAGTAACGTATTTTGTTAGTATTTTCTCAGTCTTTAGTAATGGAAATTCCTCATGTTTTTTAGGTTTAAGTCAAAACAGGTCATTACAGTTGGTTTTTGTTACATACCTTGAGTCGTTGAATATATTGGGTTTGTTGTATGAATGATCCAAAGATACTGAGTGGAAGAGTTTATTTCTGGCAAAATAAGAAAATTTTAGTATGAGTTCTCTCATTTGGTAAATAATCATGTTAGCCTGTAGTACTCACAAAACAATATTTTGTTGCGTGAAAGCAGTAAATGAAAATAGCGAATTAGTGATTTCAGGTAACCACCAAAATAGGTAGTGTGACTAGCTGTTAGGGATGTGAAAGGGTTTCATTAGAGACTAAACAGTTATACCCAAACCTGCATGGTGTACTCAGTCATTTGTGTTTGCATTTGCCATCTTTTATTTAGAAGTTTTCCTGTGTGTGGACTTTTTCACGTGTGCTTATTAACCGCAGCAATGCGGTGTCTGCAACAGCCGTGGCTGCCGCTTTTGGGGGTGCGTAGTGTGCATTGGCCCTGGGCAGGGCGAGGAGGGCAGCCTCCAACTCGACGTTTTTTTTTTTCTCCTGGGCACTGCCGTTGGTGAAACTTTCTCCTTCCTGATGTGTTTTTATGCAGTTGCTTTTACTAGTTCTTAAATTTCAATTGTCTTTTTATTACTAAGATAGCTTGCTAAAGCAGCGGGCTGGGGGAGGGAGTATGGCATGTGTGTTAGGTGCCCCCGTGCATCTGGAGACTCGTCAGGGCTTTAGCCTTGCCTGACTGTACAGGCACTGGTCTCATTTGGACTGCCTGCCTTTTCTAACTGATGGAGGTAAGCGTGGCTGGGTTCTGGGTCCTCTCTACGTCCATCATAGATTTGCTGATGGATTTACTCAGTTCTAAAAAATCTCCTGTGTGGTTAGCTTGGTGTTTAGTTAACCCCAAAGTCAGGAGTGTGGAAACAGTCGTGTTAAATGTACGCCAGGTGAAATGCATCCCAATTTATCAGCCATTGGTAAGGTGTGCTGCTCTCTCCTGGAAGCACTGGCTGTTCTGTCTCTGTCAAATCAGCTGTAGGAAGTAGGCTCTGGGAAGCCTGCTTCAGCCATCTAAGGAATTTCATGGTCCTCCCCTGCCTCTGGTGTGAGCTATTTTAAGGAGAAGTCCTGCTTTATCTCCTGTCAGTTGGGGAAGAGAACTTGGATCACACTTGTTTTTGCTTAAATTATGACCACAGTGGTCCACAGAAGCCAGTGTAGCATCCTTATCCTTTAACTAAGAGGAAATGTTAGTTTTGTAGGGCAACAAGTACTATGCAGCTGAGTGTTCAGGTGCTTCTACATGGTGGATGATGTTAATTGCGCATTAAGTATTTTTACTGGTGTTTTGAATATATACCTGAATTTTTGTTTTGTTTTGTTTTTCTGATTTGCAATATCAAAGACTTGTAACTCTGCCCTTTCCTAATTTCTGGTTGCCTTCAGGGCTTTAACTGCATTTATGTTATGAAATTTTATTCATGTGATCACAGACTTTGTTCCATGAAGTCTGTTCTTCGCTCAGCCTGCAAGATGGGCAGTTCTCAGGAAGGGACTGTGTTGAAAGGAATGAGAATCCCTTCCTCCTTTCTTCTAAAACTTGAATGAAAGCGATAGTATAGCAGAAAGCAAGCTGGTTTAAAATTAGGTGATGAGTGCTGGATAGGAGAAATGGCTGTAATGCAGATTTCTTTAATGATAATGCTGAGCAACACTAAACCCAAATTTTTGACAGATGATTACATAGGAAGTTTCTTTGTGTGTGAACTGGGTGGGTGCTGAATTTTTAAAAATGTTCAGTACACAAAGTTGCAACTGCATTTAATGTATATTGTTGGTATCAACAGGCTTTGTAGCTGTGCTGTAAGAAGGATCAGTACAAAGTTTAAAATATTTTTTCCCTGTAGCCTTAAACTTGATTTTTCACTGATTCATGTGTGATTTCATGCAAATCTCATTTTTTCCCTATCTGTAGAATGGGAGCAATGCTGCAAGGTCCTAGGAAAATGTAGGTGTAGTCATTAACATGTCAGCTTTGTGTGTGTGTATAATTTATCTATTTAGAGCCATATTCTGAGAGGCTCCTCCCTGCAAGGGACTTTGAGGAAATGAGTTTCTTCCCCTATTCAGTGAAGCTTGGGTTGTCTTGTCAGTTCAGACGCTGCTGGTTGGAGTTGTAAATTTAAAACAAACAAACAAAAAACCAAAACCCCCACAAAACCCTAAGGAACAGTATCTAGTTGTCTGGTTCTTTGAGCACCACCTAGCCTCCAGACAGGGTGCCTACAAGAGAAAAATAGTGAGCCATCTCAGGGGTAGCATGGCCCTATTCAGCATGGGGTCAGGGTCTCTGTTGCACGAGCTACCTGGTAGTGTGGTGGTTTCTCACAAAGCTTGTGATTCTGCAATCTGAATCTCTTAAGGTAAATTTTTTTGTTTCAATTTTTAGTATTTTCTATGCCGTTTGTGCCATACAGGAGAAAATTGACAGTGTTATTTGAGGTTAATACCTTTTTTCCTTAAAATGGTGTAGTTCAAAAGCCAAAATAGTTTATGAGTCTTGTGGTTACAGTTAGAGGTGAATTTACTGTTACCGTTTAATCTTAGAGGTGTACTGAGCTTTTTTGAGTGTTTGATGTTAAACTGTGGCCTCTTATATAAGTATATGGGGGCTGAAGTTCTAGTCAATCACAATGAGTGAAATAGCTTAGTATAGTTGGAAAGACTTAGGGGTTTTTGTGTAATTTCTTATTTGTATCATGTTCCTCGCCATGTAATGGTGAGAACAATATAGAATAAAATCATAGAATTATGGAGTGGTTTGGGTTGGAAGGGACCTTAAAGACCATCTAGTTCCACCCCCCCTGCCATGGACAGGGACACCTTCCACTAGACCAGGCTGCTCAAAGCCCCATCCAGCCTGGCCTTGAATACTTCCAGGGATGGGGCATCCACAGTCTCTCTGGGCAACCTGTTCCAGTGCCTCACCACCCTCACAGTAAAGAACTGCTCCCTTACATCTGATCTAAATCTACCCTCTTTCAGTTTAAAGCCATTACCCCTTGTCCTATCACTACATGCCCTTGTAAAAAGTCCCTCTCCAGCTTTCCTGTAGCTCCCCTTTAGGTACTGGAAGGCTGCTATAAGGTCTCCTCGGAGCCTTCCCTTCTCCAGGGTGAACAATCCCAACTCTCTTAGTCTGTCCTCACAGGGGAGGTGCTCCAACCCTCTGATCATCTTCGTGGCCCTCCTCTGGACTCGCTCCAACAGGTCCATGTCCTTCTTATGTTGGGGTCCTCAGAGCTGAACGCAGTACTCCATGTGGGGGTCTCACAAGAGCAGAGTAGAGGGAGAATCACCTCCCTCGACCTGCTGGTCACGCTTTTTTTTGATGCAGCCCAGGATGCAAGTGGTTTCTGGGCTGCAAGTGCACGTTGCCGGGTCATGCTGAGCTTCTCGTGAACTAACAGCCCCAAGTCCTTCTCCTCAGGGCTACTCTCAATCCACTCATCGCCCAGCCTGTATTTGTGCTTGGAATTGCCCCGACCCATGTGCAGGACCTTGCACTCGGCCTTGTTGACCTTCACGAGGTTTGCACGGGCCCACCTCTCAAGATAGTGAAGAGTTATGTACTGTGATTGGAAGCTTGTTATGTGCTGGGTGCTCCAGGGAGGAGAGCACCTACCTCAGCCTTGAGGGTCAGTGGCCTGTCTGCACTGGGGAGATTTTGAAGATCATGAGGGCAGAAATGGTGGTAGGAGCTACAGAAGTAAGGAGATTAGGAAGTTCAGGGAATTAAAAACTGAAACACACTCCTATTGACACAAATACAGCTTTCAAATACCAAATGACTGGTATTATAACTCAGAAAAATAAGATAAATTTATTCTGTGAAATGGAATTTTTGGAATTTCTGAATTGCAGTTTTTGGATTGCCTTTCTACTCTATAGGTAACTTCCAGACAAATTTATTTGGGGAAAAGGTGCGCAATTTATATTTGTTCCTTCATGGTTTACTTTTTCTGAGGAGTGAGGGTGAGAACCAAAAACCCTGTGGGAAGACGCATTGCTCACTCTCTTCCTGCTTAGTAGGTGACCTCTGCATTTAACTTCCTTTTCACTCCTTCCTTAGATAGCAGAAACTACTGTTTATTTTTGATATGTGCAAAAGGCCTTTGCCATTTTAAATTCTTACAGGACAGCCATTTCGTGGACTCAAGCATTTAGAGCTCCCGGTTTGTTTCCTTATAACTGAATACAGCAGATGAAATTGGCTGTACTTTCTGGTATTTCTCTAGGTAGATACTTCTTCTTCAGGACTGCTCCAGGCTTTTAGTCCTTTTCAGCATAGAAATAGATAGAGGGATGGAAAGTAGTGAGCTTTTGTTCGGAGTGTGATGCACTTTTTCAGAGTATCACAAAGCTAGTGTTATCTTGTGACCTGTTAGTCTGCATCACCAACAAGTGACCCATGTGACCCATGAACTTGCAGTGTGCTTCTTGCTCGCTGCCTCTTCCCCAAGGGGACAGGGAGCGTCTGGTTTTGCAGCAAATGAAGCTGAATTGCTGCAGGTTCCTCTACATAGGGATGGAAAGGGAGCTGGTAGAGATAGGCAGGCAGCACGTCACCTGCGTGTGTGCAGCCCAGGCTGTATTAGTTTTTATGTCTCTTGACATAATGTTGTTTTCAAGGCAGATGTTTGCTACCTAGGAAGACAGTCTTTTAGTGTTCCTGCCACACGTCTTGTGTAACTTTGGCCAAGACATTGGGTGCTTTCTGTAAAATATAAATAGGCTTTTATTACCTTATAGGGGGATTGTAAGCATAAACTTCTTGTCTGTGTGTTGTATATTTGTTTATCAATTGTAGTAGAAGTACAGTGCAATACAGCAACACGGATACTGCCCTATGGGACACTAACAAGGACTTTTTTACTTTTCATTGACTGAGGATCTCCAGTAGACTAAAGCAACCCAAAGGGGTGCCGTCATATTTTCTTCTAATCTTTCTTCTAACTTGGTAGCATACAATCATAATGCAATGCATTTAGTGTAGTTTTTCCCTAACCAGAACTTTGTTCTTAACTCTGAAGAAAGAAAAGTTACTGCTTTTGACCTTACAACTGTGTAATGAATCTTCCCTTTCCAGGAGAAAGCTGCATGGAACCTACATGTGATTGTTTAAGGTTTTACAGGAGACTTTAGGGATCTTAGTATTACATTTATGCAGGCACAGACTATAGTGGTCAGAGATAACAATAAACATTGGGAAGATGTATTAGTTGGCTACCCCATTGCTGCCAAAACTTTATTAAAAGCACTTTAAATGAGTGCTTTGTATCTCTGATTATTCCATCACTGTTGCAGATGTTCAAATCAGATGCTGCCATTAAAAAAGAGTTTTACTGAAGATGCATTTTTTTTTCAGTATCTACATCTGTTCTAAACGGACTAAATGCTTAGAGCAGTACATTAGACAGTGAGAGTCAACTAGTCAAGAAACCTGCTCTTGGGTATCACTGTCTTTAGCTGTTAAGAGTGCAAAATCGTCAGTGCAGACTGTTAACAAACCTACTTGTTTCTTTGAAACGCTCTGGCTCTGTCAATTTGCTATTAAATGGTAGAAGTTGGTGGTGTTGAAAGCCACCAAAATCCTTCTGCCAAATCAGAACCTGCTCTTTGATCACTCTTGGCAGCTCAGAATAATCTAGAGAACAGTTGTGAGTAATCCAAGTTTTTAAAAAAGCAGGAAAATATGACACTTGGGATTACATAGCAACAAGTTTCAGAGGGACAGATACCATTCCTTGTAACGAACATGTTCAGGATATCACCCATCTAGTTTGTATATGTTCAAAGTGTTGACTTCTTTGTCAGGCTCATTCTGTATATGGTATTGTAGCCAACAACTTGGGAAATCTGTTTTTAGCAAATTTTTTATTATTTAAGCTCTTATTGTATGAGTTCAGAATAAGTAGGACATTTCCAGAAGCGATATTACTGACTCTACTTATCTGTGGAGTATTTTTTGTAGTGGCTTTTCTGTTTGATTGATATAGGAGGGCTTTCATGATCTTGCAGTTTGGGATTTCAGTGTAGGAAGTGCGCTCTGATCTTACCTAACTCAGTATTGTTTTTAAGAGCGTAGAAGGGATTACTGGACACACAGCGGGATTTTGGATGTGGGGAATTCTTCTTCCAAGTGGTCTGTTCTGTTGTTGGGCACAGCAGGTGTTTCTGTTACTATGCCCATGAACTGATCTGTTGAATTCAGTTTTTGTCTAGTTAAGGTGTGTGGAGGAAAGGAGAAAATACAGTGATACCAATCTTCAAAATGTAGCCTTCTTACTGCTGTTGAGGGGTGGCAATTCCAAGATAAACAGCTTTCAAGATACTAGTAATATACCGCATGTTCTTTCAGTTGTCCTTATTCTCTTCATTCATGACGCTAAACATTATTCAACAGACTCAGGAAGGACCTTGTCATGGTTCTGTTGCTCGTAGCAGCATTTGCTATGCTAACGCTTCCTGTATGTGGTGCATGTGGAGTTATATTAGAAGTTTGGGAAATGGATAGGTAGATGCCATGTCGAATGTTCTACGCTATATCTTATCTTCTCTTTATTAATTATTCTGTACTTGCCAACTCCTGTCATTAATATGGAAAACACTGCAGAAATAATGGCATAATAATTTCTGGGGCAAGATGGGAAAAATTTGATCTGTGAAGAATTCCTTCAGGAAAAGCTAGCATAAAGAAAAGTCTGGCTAAAAACTGACCTGTTATAAGGATTCACGTGCACAATAAAACTAAATGTTGACTCGTTTTCTGACTAATGAACAGCATTGGAATGAGACACAGCATGCCATTGTTTCAGTGAATATTGCAAAAAAGCTTCGGTAGCTTTCAGACCCATCAGCACCATTAATTGTTAGACAGACTTCAGTCTTGAAAGCTGTCATAGGCATGCGTGTTATCGGGTTTGGGATGTAATTTCTAAAAGTGCTCAGTCAGTTGGGTTTTTTCTTTCTTTTCAAGTCTTGCTATTGCCTACATTAGTGCTTATCTTTCTTAGGTACTGTGCTGCACCTCAAACAGGTTGTGGTTGCACCTGTGCAATAAGTTTGTTGTCTGTGGTGTTGAAGGAAAGTGTGATTACTTATATGCAGTATGTAGGGAAAATGCTGTAACTCAGAAATAAGAGCTGTTAGTTGCTTCAGGAGGTCCCATGGATTGCTCTCGAGCCATGTGTGGCTTTCAGGCAATTCAGTTGTACTTCCAAGGGTTAGGATTGGTAGAGGGACTCGTCAGAAACGAGGCATCACCAGCTTGCCTTGGACATAGTTGCTTGCCTGATTCAGCCCCAATTACAATAGAATAGACCCTTGGGGAGCTATTGTCCTGTCTGTTGTATGAATCACTCCATAAGCTCTGAATGAGCCACTCTGAGTTGCTGTCCATGTGGCATATACCCACACATATGAGTACATGTTGTTGGTTTGTGGCCAAATAAAGGCATTGGTAGGCAACTTGTAAATTCTTCTCTGCCTCTACTGCCTACAGCCATCTGATGAGACACATAATGGCCAAGGGATCCTTAGAATAGGACACCTAGCTGAAAGGCAGGGAGAACTAAACATTCTTAAATTTTTACCCACAAATGTTTCCTACCTGATCTGGAGTTGGCCCAAGTGGTTTATTCATAAATCTTTCTTCGAGGTGTTAGCAGAGGTTCCCTCAGGAACATATTTCTCTGTAATTCACTTTTCCTTTCCAGTTGTTGGCCAGACAATTGAAATCTAAAAACTAGCAGCACAGAGATTAAGTCTAAAGATCATTACAATTTTTTTAGTGTTAAAGAATTGATTTTCTGTTGTAGAATGATTTGCAGAAAATTACTTATCTATCCAGCAGCCAAAGTTTTCTTTGTTTTAGATCAAATTTCTGGACTGTTGAACTGTTGGGAAAAGTGAAATAACGTTCAAACAGAATTTTAAAAGAGTGAGCTATGGTCATTTAAAAAAAAACAAACTTCGAAAACGACTTCCAAAAAGAAATAGACTGCATCTTGGGGAGAGAAGGGACACGGGGAATGTTTTCCTGTTCTTTCAGCACCAGAAGAATTAATGTTGAATGGTAGAGTCCAGGTAACCCAACAACCTATCCAAAATGCATTTTGTCGACAACTCTTTAGTTCATGGGAAATCAGTCAGAAGTTGTTGTGTTTGGGGTTTTTTTCTCCCCATCAGAAAAACCTTATTTTCTCTATTTTGTATTTTAACAATTTTGCATCTAGCAATTGGACAACTGTAATCAGCAGACACAAACTTTATAATATTTGTCAAAACCTGCCATCTTTGGATGTTTATAGGGAAGATTTTTTTTTCTTATTTGTTAGATTTACCATAGTTGTACTTTTTGAGGCCAAAATTTGCCAGTTATATTATTTCCCTCCCACAGGTTTTATGTAGACTGAAGGCTGATCTGTCTGCCTGCTAATTATCCAGCTTTTTCCCTCCTTTCTTTACCCTCCAGCCTCCCATAAGTAGTAGTCACCTCTCGCTTGCCCGCATGACTCTGCTCATTCTTTTGGACACAGTCTTTCTCATTTAAGAGGATCAGTTTGTGGAATAAAAACTCTCTTTAGATTATTAAGAGAAGCATTTTAAATTCACCTAGGCACCCTAGCAGTGGTAGGGGGTGTGTTTGTTAGGAAACAGAAGTACCTAAATAGAGAAGATAACTTCAGTGAGAAATACTATTTTTATAATTCTTTTTCTGTGTTGTGTGCTTCAGTGTTAACGGTTCAGGTGCTGAGAAATGTTGCATTTTCACTGGACATTCAAAAAGACTCTTGATTAATTAAATGGATTCTGTTCTTTCCTGACCCTGGGCTTAGATATGTCTCTCATGAGGAATTTTTTATCACTTAAGATCTTTTTGAACAGCTAGTTTCACTTGAACATGAGGATGTATTTTTCCCCTTTTCTATTGCCATCTGCTGCTGCTGTTTGATTTCAGCTACAGTGAAGATTTTCAACTTGAACCTAGTACCCTGAACTTTTTCATGCTACCTGTTGTTTGGAGGTTATAGTAGCTACATAGTCCTCTGTAAAAGAAGTTAGTCCTCTTCATTGGTAAGCCAGTGATTTTAAGCATTTCTAAATTTCTAGGTTAAACTTTGTCAAGGGTAATCTGTAGCTGTTTGTTGTTACTCTGTTAAGTATTTTGGAAGAGCTGGAACCCTGGGACCTTGGTATATGGTATCCTCTAGGCTTTGGTTATGTAGCTATTGTTAGGAGGTAAATCTAGTTTTGGGATTTTTTTTTGTTTGTTTTACTTTAACTCTCAGAGATTGTATCTTGCCGTCTGCCCTATTGACTGCTGATTTAGACTGAGTGGGACCTTCCTGACTTCTGAGGTCACAGTACTGAATGACTGTGGCCTCTGGATTGTGATTCATGTTAGATGGTGATGCACTTCAAAGCCTTCTGCTAAGGATAGGCTGTGTTTTTGCTGTTATCTTGGAATTGAACTCTTCTCAAATTACTGCTGCTTGGTTTTATGCCATTTTACCAGCATCTTAACTTGTTTTCTTAGCACATCAGTAGTTTTTAAGGCTGTTTTCAATTCTGTTTTCCGTGATTCCCCAAAACATGCTGTGGAAGAAAGACTATTCAAGACATGGGTTTAGCAACACAGGTCAACTTTGTGGGGTTTTTTGGATTCATTTCTCAGTCTCATGGCCCAAATGTTCTATTTTAAATGGAACAGGTGTCACTTTTTCCAATTTAAAAAATCAAGAAATTTGCATTCACTCCATGCAGTTTGATGTCTTACTGTATTTTGGTTTGCCATGCTTTTTCACTTGATTAGACTTGTATTTTAGAGCTCTCTATGTTCCTTCACTGACAACTTGTTCTGGGCTGCTTTATTCCCCAATGGCTTTTTAAGGTACTGAGGCATATATATATATATATATATATATATATAAAGTATAAGCTATAATAGGAAGTTTTACTATTAATAGGAAGAGACCTTCATTAACATGACGAAGACTTGCTAGCGTTTACCTAACTACAAAATTGTTTGTTACCAAAGAGTTTGTTTTCTTGGAGGCAGAAATGTTAGCTTCATTACCTTATTTTCCTGGAGAATGAAAAAGTCCTTTCTGGTTGGTTCTGCAATAAGGAAAGTCCAGAGTTTCAGAAAAATAAGAGAGAAGAATGAAGTTGAGTGCATGGTTTGGTTGGCTTGGTTTTGTTGTTTTGGTTTTTTTTCCAAATGAGACAAGAGAGTAGCTTACTTAAAAGGAAATACATGTGGATGCAGACACAAGATGCATCTTTATGTTGATGAAAGAAGAAAAGAAAAGTAGTTGTGTGGGCTTTTTTTTGTAGGACACTGCTTAAGGATTTTAAAATCTGTATTTTTAGTAATTTTCTGTAGTCTGTTTTGCATTTGATATTTTAAAGCTTTATCTGCTGGTACATGTGTATTCTAGAATGATGAGCTGTCATACTCAATTGTTATGAAGTTAAATTATTGAAGCATCAACATAATGGGATAAATGCATATTTAGGATATTCCAAACTGAAATAAACAGTTACTTAAGGACTTTAGGGATTGCATTGCAATACTGTTAAACAGTGGTTTCTATACTTGGAATGGTTACCATGCTTAAAGTCTGGTATTCATAACTTCAAAGATTGTTTGATACCTTTAATGGAATTTTGATTAAAAAAAAAAGGGGGGGGGGGAGCTGTTTTCCAGGCTGCTTTTGCTTGCCATTTGAAATGTGTACTTTCCCCGCCTCCCCTTTGTTCTCCCACCCCTCTCCCTTTTAGCTGGATATTAGTTCGATTTACTGATGTAAAGGATGCTGCTGTCAGTGAAGAGACAATGTGGTGGTAATACTATCAGTGTTAATGTGAAGTGTTCCTAAAAATATGTTGGACATAATTCTCATACCATGTGTGTTGCCATAAAATCTGAGTGCCTACTAGAAGCATATCAGGAAATTCGATTTACATTTGGGCTATTGTTGAACTGTCGTCTTCTCTTCAATAGATAGGTCTCCGTGTTGAAGTATTTTGCTTTGGCATTAAAAGCTGTATGCATTTAAGTCTGTTAAAGAAACCAGACCAAACCAGTATGCCTTTCATGTAAGTGAAATGTGGTTTGTACTGGCCTTGAATTCAGGAGAAGGGGGCCTCAATCTAATCTGGAGGGTTGTTCTAAGAAGAATCTGGCTTCTGCATAATGAACTTTATGTTCATTGTAGAAAGCTGACAATGTGTGAAGCTGTTGATCTTTCTTCATCTCGAAGCTGTAATTGATTGCCAGATAACAAGAGTCCATTCAGGGTACTAAAAGAGTTGAAGATAAAGATTGAGTCTTGGAGCTGGATTCCATATTTAGTGGACAAGAAAGATATGTCTGATCTGTCAAGCCTTTGTGTTTGGGTCTGCAACACTGCTCTGTAGTATAGCAGTTTTTGAGATAAAGATCGTAGTACATCTGTATCCCAAAAGATCCAATTTAGGAGGTGAAGACTTGCAGTTGCAACTCTCTGCTAAACTTTTTCTCCTAAAATGTCAGTTTTACTGAGGTATGAGCAAGTATGTGGTTAAATAACTGGATCTTTTGCAAGTATTTGTGTATTTGGAGGTGTGGGACTTTGGGGTACAGGTGTAGTTATACTTTATTGTTTTCTGGTCACCAGTTCTGAAAAATTCAGACTACAATGGAGAATCCTCTGATTGCTTACATCTCTGTTTTGCTAAGGTAGAATACGGCGTAATTGATTATACCGAATGCCATGAAGAAGCCTATAAATTGCTTGTCTGAGTTTATAACTTTGACTTTTGACATAACCCATTGCTTAACAAATTCTCAAAGGAGTTTGGAGTTCTCTTCAAAAGAGTTCTTGCAAAAAATGTCCTTTTCAGGACAAAAACCCTGTATATTTTATATTAGTTTTTAGAGGAGAGGCTGTATATATGGTTCTGAAAGATAAATTAATATGGAAGATACCACCACTCCCCAAAAATAAAACAGCTTGGTAGTGTTGGTAACTTTTTAAAAAAATTACTAGAAGAAGTAAAAAAATCTGTAGCGGTTACAGGAAATAAAGAAAAGTAGGTTTTTAGGGGTCTTCTGTGAGTTTCAGGTAATCTTCCAGGTGTTCTCTTTGGAAGACAGTAGAAGTGCGAATAGCAGTGGGTGGTAGCAATGCCAGTCTTTCAATTAGCGTCATTGTAAATATGCTATAAGTACTTGTGTAACGTAATTGCGTGTCCTTTGAGTTAGTGAGTTGGCTTTCAGGGGCAAGAATAAACTTAGTTCAAGTAAGAAGTCTGTGTATATTTTCAAAACTGTAACTTATGTCAGTCTTGTGAGCAGTCAGGTGTTCTGTGAGCAGGAGAATTTATAAAGTCTGGTGTTTAAAAAAATTATATTTTTTTATCCCTTACATGAACTGCCTTAAAGCTTACGGTATCTTTAAAAGTAGGTAACTTGTGCTGAGAACTGAAGGATGGTACAGAACTGCATGTTCTTGAAAAAACAGCTGTGTGTCTGGGACTGAATGGCGTATTTTAAATTACAGCATGAATGAGGAAGGCAGTTAAATAGATCTTCCTAGGATTTGCTCTGTGTTGAAAGGAGGTTTGAATCCAGCTTTTCTGTCTTGTCCTTCAGATCACAAGGATGGCGGAGTGTGGGTTGCTTTTTGGTTCTGGATATTTAACAACAATAACAAAACCCAAACCAAAACAAAAACCCCAAACATAACAACAAAAAACCACTCCAGCAGAAATAATGAAGAGAATACAGTGCAGTCATTAGTGTGTGTAGGCTCTAAAATCTGAGCAGAAAAAAAAATGAGGGATTGTATTTCATTGGTGCTGTGGACTACGTCTTGACCTGCTAAATTACCATTCTGACTGGTAAGGTAACCCAGGGGTTCTGATCTATTTAGTGTATTAGTATCTAGATACAGTACATGAGACATGCAGTAGCAGTTTTACCCTGCAGTACTTCAAATAAGCCTTAGCTATCCATAGTGATTATTGAGCTTCCCATATTTCATAAAATAAACAATATAGGGTATGGTAGTATCTGTTTCTGTAATATACGCATGGTTTGTAATTGCTAGAATTATGTCAGCATTTTTAAGTAAGCTCTGAACTTTTGTGGGCAGTGACTATCAAGTAGGCTAGTAAATGAAAATACTGCTAGTCCTGCTTCATTTAATGGTTACTTTGGTAGACTAATATTGGTTATTTCAGAGTGGTATACGCTTAAACACTTTCACTGTTATGAAGCAAAACAATAATCATTTAAACTTGCCTGACAGATCTGGTGTGATTAGTTTCTTATGCTTTTTGAGAGCAATATTTTCCCATTAAGGTATAGATGACATATATATGAGGAAAGGTGTGCTGTACACATCTGCTTTAAAAAAAAAAAAAGCCTTATTGCACAATGTGTAAATGTAAGAACTATTTTTTTATGCATATGAGAAGCGTACAATTTGGTTTTGAAACTCTTGGAAGCAGTACACAAGCACATTTTAGGAAGCAAGAGTTTAAAGAGGATTCTTGATTTTTCTGCACTGCGCATACATGTAGTAAAACAGTCTTTACCCCGGAGAGCTTACAATCTAAAATATGTAGAAATTGGAGGAATTTTTCCTAGGCAAGTTCAGAAGCGGCATTACAACTGCTGACAATAAGCCAGCTGCAGTTGCAAACTGGGTAATTCCCCTGCATTGCTGGAAAAGAGACCTCCAGCTCTGTCTGTGGCTGTGTTTGGGTAAACTTCCCCACCTCCAGAAACAAAATGCGGTATCCTCAACCTGCCACTTGCAGTTTGATTTTTCAAGAGAAGGCTCTGCCAGCAACACATTTCGTGAATGTCTCCTTCCCGACTGTTTTTCTCTTGGTGTGGTTTTCTTCCATCAGAGGAGGTCTGGGTACTGGGCTCTGCGGTAAAGGAGCACTGACACCACACTTGCTGTCATCTGCCTTCCTGCAGGAACAAGGGCAACTTGAATTAGCTAAATAGCAGAGCCGGGAGGGTTAGCTGCATGGCCAGGAGTGGCCAAAATGTATGGTACAGACAGGCCTGTCTAGTTCTTGAATGTTAAAGGTTTGTGAGATACCCTAGAGTCATAGAAGAAAGTGTCTCGTGTCTTATTAGTGGTGAGGAAAGCTACGCTGATGCCTTGGTTGCGAGGATGCGTAGCTGATGGGTAGAAGTTCATAGTAGCGCTTAAATGTTGGAAGCTGTAGTTTTCATGAAAAGGGAATTCCAAAAGCTTTTTTTCATAGCACCATGTGAATATACATAGTTATTACTTGCAGCCCTTTCTGAACTGCTGTGTTGTCCTATGGGACTGAAGAGCACAAACTTGTGTCTTAGTTGGAAAAAATGAGGCTATATCACTTTATATGGTACTTGAAGGATATGCTATTTAAGTAGTGCATTAAGACTTTGGCATTAAATATCTTATTTAAAATAAAGCAACTGAAATGTTTCCAACTGAAGATAAACTGAGTGTTCAAGTAGTTGAAAAGATAAAAACAAAGAATGCAGTTTGTGTAAATATGGAAGACTATTTGTCTAGATCATCTTTCAGACTCATTAAACAGCCATAAGTGATTTAAATACAAATTACAAAGCTGCACATCATGTTGCAGCCTAGTCATGTAGGCTGAGCTCATCAGAAACTCCTTTTGTTCCTCCATTTTCTTCCACCTTACTTTCCCTGCCGATGCCAGCAGCACTGCTTTACCCCGTTTAGCCAGGCTCTGTCGGAGGCACCACCTGTGCAAGGGTCTCTGTTACTCTTGGCTCCTTTTGTATTGCTGGTCCCACTCCTTGCTTCTCCTGCCCTTTGAACCTCCATATAACCCTGCATTCCTTTGCATGTGTTGGGGACTGTGGTCTGCCTTCTGATTTTCCTTTTTTTCCTGTGATTCTTACTTGTTTGTCTTGGACATTGATACGTTGATAGCCTAAACAATTTAAATAATATGGAAAACAAGGGTATTGCAGAATTGGGAGGGTTTATGCTGGGAAGTATTTTGCTCCTGTTAGCTAGTTTTTAATCTATAAATAATTGCCTGGTTGGCATATTGCATGCTGCAGACTTCATGTCTCTTAGACGCCTCTAACAGGTTCTAGTTTTCACCGAAATTGGCAAGGCTATTCTGATACACAGAACTTTCCCTAAAATTTCTGGAATTCATTGAGTGCATTCATTATTGGGTAACAGATGGTGAATCATTGTCAAGTTGAGGGTATAAATCCTTTCTTTGCGTAGGCCAGTGGTATGTTCAGCTTGTTTGTAAAATATTCCACTGCAAATACTAGGGACTATAATGAATTTATTTACCTTTTTTAGGAGCAATGGATGAGCTTCATAGCCTGGACCCAAGAAGACAAGAATTGTTAGAGGCAAGATTTACAGGAGTAGTAAGTGGCAGCACTGGGAGTACTGGAAGTTGCAGTGTTGGAGCTAAAGTAAGTTCTAAGAGCAGTCATCCAGATCTGCCGTCTTTGAAATACTAATTTATCTCGTAGTGCCTCACTTGTATATTGCCCATGTGATTTACTTGCAAAAGTACTGGGTTGGAAGAGGGTCTCAGAAAAACTTTGTTAGTCTGTTATTTTGCTGTGAGGTAGTATTGTTTATCCTGGACCTGTCTATGATATGGACATTGAATTGTTCTTAAAAACACCAAAGAATGGCCTTATACAGGCTCTTTTGTGGTTTTGCTCTAGAGCACGTGTGATCAGAGATGGAAGTTTTTCCCAGTATTTAAGTGGAGTTGTCCCTTCTGCAGATGGCCAGCTACTTGCAGTTAGGCTTGAAATAGACACACAGAATCTGGTGTGACTTCTGTTTTTAAGATTAAACTTGTTTGAAGACTAATATATCTAGATTAACAAAGCCAAATTCTTACAACTTTTCCAGACATTTATATCAATTTTACCTACTTTAATTGTAGACTTTCTGCAGTCTGTCTGTTAGTACCTAAACCAGGATGCAACACTTGAGGAAAAACCTTATAAACATGGAATAGCAGGGCTTAATTACCTTCCATATGTTATATATTACCCTTCAGTTGATACATCTGCAAAATAAATTTGCCTTTATTACGAATTCTGTTGAAGTTACTAGCTTCAACTTCCAAGACCAATTTCTGCAGTACTATTGCCTAGCCAGAGGTACTCCTATTTTGTATGTGTATTTTAATGTTCTTCACCAAGTGTAGTACTTAATAAAATGATGTTAAAAAGCTGTAATACCTATTTTTTAGGCACATTTCCCCCATGACCAAAGTACTTTTGAATTCTGTTTCCAAAGTGTTTGCAGTGTCCTCATATTTTAAGTATTTTATACAAACTTGGTTAGTATTTTTTACTTCCTATTCCACATTTTAATTACCAGTCTAGATTACGGAACAAAGTACTACCTGATAGCAGATGTTGATGAAATTTCTGGAGACATGTGATGTATTGATGACTGTTAACAAACTATAAAGAATTGAAATCAGTGCATTGTGATCTTGCATCATACCTTCTTAAGTTGTTTTTGAGAGTGACATGAAGGTGTCATGGTTTAACCCCAGCCAGCAACTATGCACCATGCAGTCGCTAGCTCCCTCCTCCCAGTGGGATGGGGAGGAGAATTGAAATAAAGAAGTAAAATTCGTGGGTTGAGATAAGAATGGTTTAATAACTAAAGTAAAATAAAATACAATAATAATAAAATATTATTAGTATAATAATAATAATAGTAATGAGAAGGAATATAACCAAAAAAAAGAGAGAAAAATAAACCCCAAGAAAATACAAGTGACGCACAACGCAATTGCTCACAACCTGCTGACCAGTGCCCAAGCAGCAATCTGCCCCCCCTGGCCAACTCCCCAGAGTTTATATACTGAGTATGACGTTCTATGGTATGGAATATCCCTTTGGCTAGTTCTGGTCAGCTGTGCTGGCCATGCTCCCTTCCAGCTTCTTGTACACCTGCTTGCTGGCAGAGCATGGGAAACTGAAAAATCCTTAACTTAGGATAAGCACTACTTAGCAACAACTAAAACATCAGTGTGTTATCAACATTATTCTGACACTAAATCCAAAACACAGCACTGTACCAGCTACTAAGAAGAAAATTAACTCTTATCCCAGCTGAAACCAGGACAGAAGGTAACTGTCACAGAGCTGTAAAAAAGGTGACATATCACTTCTGTTACTACCATCTTAACCAAGAAGTGAGTTAAATGGTCAGGGGAAGGAATCAGGTTGGATTTGACACAGTGTGGTTGATGCACTGTTGTTTTCTCTTTTTATTCAATTGCCTTCTAATTATGACTGCAGAAATATATACTTGCCATATCTTATGATTAAAATTAGATAGAGGCAAACCCAGTAATTCTGGCCCATCTTTCTTTGTTTCTTCCTTGGGTTCTCTAGCATTACTTACTCCCCAGATTTATTAGCTCATTGTAATTGCTCAGGTAATTGCTCATAATTCAAATGAGGATTTGTCTTTTTCATGACTAGATCTGTATCTTCTTTTAAATTCATTTAACTTCAATGTATTTATAAACCCTTCTATTAGTTTTTGATATAGCTGTGTTGGTCCCTGGCCTTATTGCCAGTCTTTCCTCCTCAGAATCTGTCTACTGGTATGTGTGTAATACATTTTCTTAAAAAGTAATTATCAAGTTTCTTGGGGTTCCTTTTCTTTAAACTTTGATCTCCTGTGTATTGATTTGCTGCTTACCATTTCCATAAATCTGTTCAAGGCTTTTTTTGTTGTCTGTTCAGCTGATTTCACTTTTAGCCAAATTACATTCCACTTTCAGGTTCTCAGTTTGTTCATCCAAATTAGCAAGAAAAAAAAAATTTAAAACAGCTGATTTTCTTTTTCACTCTACCATGTAAAACATAAATTTATTGCCCCTGACACAGTCCAAGATCTGTTTGAACAGATATCTGTATCTCATCCAGTTGGTTTCCAAACAGATAGTGGGATAAAGTGTTGGGGTTTTTTTTAATGCTACCAAATTATTTGATAATTGTTTGCAGAAGATACTACTACCACTGTCTTCTGATTGATGCAGATCCTCACCTAAGACACTGTTGTTCTTACCTTTAACCAGAAATATTCCACAAATTATCGTCAGTATACAGTGCAATATTTCTTTTTTTTCCTGCTTAATTTTTGTTTGGTTTTGGGAGGCAGGGAGGTAGAGGTGAATACCAATACCTAGTCCTGTGATTTCTCTCACCATCAGTAAAATGGCAATTACATTGGTTTCGTTTGTATTTCTTTTATTTCTGACCATTCAGTGTATCCAAGCAGATAACATGAAGTGTAGTAGATGATCTGGGCTGTGTTTGGAATATGCTTGCATTTTTTTTTTTTTTAATATAGCCTTTAGTCTTGGTGGGGGTTGTTGAGAGAGACTTATCGGATTTCTATTAAAAAAACTGATAAAACCTTTTTGATCTGATGTGCAGAGGTAACTGGCAAAATGTGATGTATAAATATGATCCATTGGTCTGCTTTCACTTTGAAGGCAAAAATGAGAAGACTTCCTCTTTGCATACATACCCAAATCCACATGTACCAAATTCTCATTTTCCTAACCTAGCAAGACAATGCAGAGGTTGCAGCTGCACTTACTGGTTATTTTTTGAAACATTCTGGTCATTATTCTTTTAGTAATTAAATTGAGATGGGCTCTTATTTATTTGGACTAGTATTTTGAAAGCCTACCCTATCTACTGTTTTGCTGAAGAGTTTTGGAATTGTTGGCGGGGGGGGGGAAGCACATCATCTTCAAGCTTTTTCAGTAAGCAAGGGTAGAAATATGAATATGGGTTACTGAGATTATTGTCTTAGCTGACTCCGATGACCAGATACTGAGACATCGCAAGGAGGAACTACATAGAGGCATTTCTATACTAGAGACTGCGTGGGGAAAACTCACATGGAAATTCTGTGGTTTTAGTTAACATTTCTCCAGAAATTTTTATTCAGAGACAATCTAGTTATTCAGAAGATGTCACAGATCAGTATTGTCTTGCAAACTGATGCAGTGCTGGAATTTTTTATGCTTTGAAGCAAGCTGAGTGTTTGCCTGGAACTAGTTGTTGTTTCACTTCAAAATATTTATTCTGCCTTCCTATATGGAAGAGAATAATACAGCTGTATAAGATTATTTTTTCTTTCAATAAAAAGAAGCTCAACTGATGTTGTCATTTTTTTGTTGTGTGAACGTGGAACAGACACTTTCAATAAAATATCTTTGTTGCCATTCTGTGTTCAAAAGATCTCTGAATAAATTAGCCTTAGAAAATTTCTAAATAAATATTGTAACTTGAGACTATTTCACAGTTTTTATCTTTTTTTTTTTCTCACTAGTCTAAGTTTGTTACTTTGAGGAAATGGTTTGTTTTAAGAATGTAGAATAATATTGTCAATAGGTTGTAATTTTCTCTCACTGCAGAGTTTTGGTTTTTTTTTTTTTTTTTAAATCTATTCAGTAGCCTAGTATCTGTCTTGGAGAGAATTAAACCCTCTTCTTCTTTGAAAAATGAAAATTTTTTGTAGTTTTCAGCTCTTCAGCAATATTGGCTTTTTAAGTCCATTCTGTGGAATCATTTGGTGGGGTTCTTCATTGGATGTTTTGCTGTTCCCAAATAAGACTGAAACGGTTTTGAATGTTCTGGTGTTTTACTTGGCTTAAAAGCAATCAAAATACAGAATTTACTGTGCCCTATCAAAACATCCACGTGTTAAACTTCTTATCCCCCTTGCAAGTCACAAGTGCTCTACAGTTAATCAGTTTTGCCTCGCAAGCATGAAATTTTATTGCTGTTACTTGTTAAAACTGTGAGTGATAATAGCGGATTAGCTGTTTTATAAATCTGTATATAATGTTTAGTATTTTATTTGTCTTGGTAGGCCTCAACAAATAACGAAAGTTCAAATCACAGTTTCGGAAGCTTGGGATCTTTAAGTGATAAGGAATCAGAGGTAAGTATATGGGGCAGATTGATACTACCTTAAAATTTTGATGCTAACAAGTAATAATTTTATATTCTACTTTGATGCCTTGCTTTATATAGAAACTTTTAAAGTAAAATGCAAAATACACAGCTAGATAGGAAAAAGCATACTTTAGTAAAAGATACCATCTCTTGGAGGAGGAGATATGCCTTCATAAAAGTTTCTTTGGATTTTTGGTCATTAAACTAACTGCTTCTGCTTCTTTGTTATCTGTGTAGTCATGCCGTGAGAATACATACAGCTTTTGGAGCTGAAAATGCTTGAACAGTTTGCTGTGTCTTTTGTTTAATAAGTAAGAAGGTTTTCATCAGCACAGATAAACTTTGACTAATCTTTGAAAATACTCTAGAAACTAGTTTGCTATGTTTTCTTTAAAAATGTGGATTTACTCCAAGATCAGACAGTAGCTATCATCTGCATTTGTAAAAGCTGCAGTTGTCACTGTGTATTTTTTTTACCTAGTACCACTTCATAATCCAAAAAAGGATTCATACTCTTATTAGGTTTTAATATGCAGAGTGCAGACTTTCCCAGAGTAGATTTTCCTCTTAGTGACCAGCATTGATATAGTTGCACTAATGCAGCTCTTAAAATTTATGTCTTTTGGGGTAGGTGAGTCCCTCTGACAGTTTTGCCTGTGTATATCACAGATTGCATCAATAAGATTATACTCATTTTAAGCAAGTGCGTATTTCAAACCCAGACTACACCTGTGTTTGAGTACATGTCATGCTGGAGGGAGAGTTGTTTGGAATGTGCTTTTGACGTTATTCTCACATGTTAAAGCTTTATTTTGGGGCCTAATTGTTCATTCACTCAGTCACTATGAGACACTGTCTGATGTTTGCTTTTATACTGGGCTGACCAGCAAGTGAATGTAGTTGGTTCCCAAGACCAATACCTTATAAATAAATGTTCTGTATCTGTGATTTCATGTTTTTCTCTTTGAAAAAGGCTCTGCTATGTTTTTTACCCTTGCCTTTCCCAGCTGGGTTTTTATTTCAATTGTATATAGACTATTTTCCTAACCAGAAGAGTCTGTCTGCCTGTTGTTTTTCTTCATGGCTTTTCCTAGAAATACTTTGGGCAGTGTTGCAGTGATGCAGTTCTGATGTAGGTGTGAGAATGGAAATGTGCTGCAGTAGACTGAAGGTTACGATGCATTGTTGCAATTCCTTGATGCAAAAATGTGTCTGGGAGTAGTTGAGTGATCTCAGAACACTGACTATATGTGTAATAACTTTTTGGTGTAGAAAAACGTAATTTTACAGTTGTGTACATGAGATACAGAGGCAAGGTTTTTCCAAGGCATGTAAGTTTAAAAGTTCAACCTGTATCTTCAGTCTCTGCATGGTGTTTTAACCTCAAGCCATGCTTCTGGGTAGGGATAATTTTTTTTTTTTTTAATATTCTAAGACTTGGATTCTAAAATAGAAATAGACTTTTTTTCTAAGAAGTCCCTGCAGAGATCTCCAGTGCACAGTGGACCCAGGTTTCTTCTGTTTTCTGAAAGATGAGTCTTAATGACATTGAATAATGAAATATGATTTCTTGATCCATTTTCAGAAGTTGTCAGTTGCATTCACTTAAATTAAATTACAATTGTAATATCAAATATTTTAATAAGTTTTTTAGAGTTTTGTTCTTAAAATAACATCTGGTTCCTTACATGCTGTAATCCTATAAAAAGTACACTTTCGTTCTTAATATTGCAAACAGGTTGTGCGATTTTTTGTGTTTTTTTTTTTTTTTTTTAATGGTGTGACAGTGAAGGTTTCACAATAGTAGGGAATTCATCTTGTGGATGGTAGTGTAGAAATACAAAGACTTACTCATACCGGAAGCAGCGCCATCATTTGATGTTGAGAGAAATCTGTTGTACTACAATAGCTTTTGGGAGGAAAAAAAATGTAGAAATGCAAATCTCAGAATTGTTGAAATTAATTTCTAGCAAGAATGTCAGTTTCTGATCAAATTGTGATGGTACATTCATGTCATCATTCCATGCTTTCATCACTAAGTGGCACAGTAAAAGAAAGTAAGTCTTTCACACTTATTTTTCAAAACAAGGCACACACGCCTTTTTGTTTTTCTGGTGTGCATTTTTTTTTTATTTATTTTTTGCACACAGGATTGCAGAAAATACAACTATTAGAACTTAGTAGTCTTTTTTTTTTCTGTCTGATGGATGTATGAAGAGGGGCAACTTCTCTGAGTAATAGTTTTAATTGAGATACTTCACAGAGGTAAACTTTGATCTGCAAAGTAACTTGAAACCAGGCTTTATTCTGGATTCAGTTCAGCATTGCAAGCAATAAACATTAGCTGGATGTTTGATCTTAATATACAGACCTGTATTCCATTTTCATTTTAAATGTATACGTTATTTTATTAAATGCTTTGTTGCTGTGGTACATAGGTCTTAATTTGAATGTGTATTGGCTGCTTGTAGTTAAGATAAATCCTAAATTGGCTACCTCAGGTTGTGAACAAGTGCTTCTGGTAGTCCCCACCATTCCTCATTAAAGTAGATTACTCCTCCTTGTTTTGGTTACAAATACATTCTTTTATTTATAACTAGTATTTTCTGTTCTCTGTAGATAATGAATTATTTAAAGGAGGACAGCTTTGTCTGTGGCTTCATTTGTCCAGTTTGATCGGTTATTTAAGTGTTTTGCTCTCCTTGCTTGTAGCTGTTTAGTTGCTCTGGTTCCCAATAATACAGAACCCTCATTATAAATGTAATTTCAGAAGTAACTAAAGGTTTGTTCTAATTGGAATTTATAATGTGTTGCAGAGGAAAACAGCACTGCTGTATTTGTTTGCTGTAGTTGTAAAGCTTTGAGGGGAGGGTAGGATTTAGAAGAAAATAATTGTGAAAACTATCAACTCATTATGCATATGAAAATATTAACAAATAAAAAATCATAACTATTAAGCATACTGGAGATTTAAGTGTTGAGAGACAAAAAAAAATCTTTTATTTTATTGCACAATTTTAATTTATTTTCTTTTTCCTCTGCAAAAATAACTTCCTGAGTTATGCCGTTACCAGTTCTACAATAATGGTAGAAGATATTTAACTATAAATAAAACGTATAAAAATACTTATCTGAGTGGTTTTTAAAAGGAAATTAACTAGTTGAGAATTGGTACTTAGAAATGTTTATTTTATAAAAGAGGATGTGAAAAGCCAAGATTTAAAACTAAATGTGAAGAGAAGACTCAGGGGAAGCACATTAAAGTTGAGGGATAAACTAGGATCAAGACCATGATGCGTGAGGCTCTGCTAATATGCCAAGCTGCGGGTAACTTTAACATAGCTTTACAATCTAACTTTAGATAACTTCAAAACTATTTTGTCTTGCTTATGAAATAGTGGGATTTTAATCTAAGTCATGGCTATATGTAAATCCTTCTGAAGTGACTGAAAGCAGCTTCAATCTTCATTTATCAGGAGGATACTCCTCAGCCCTATTAGTCTTCAGTTTCTTGTAATTCATATGATTCCATTCATTAGAAAGGATTTTGGAGAACATTTTATAGTGATTGATGTATGCTGTACATTACCATGTGAATTTTGGCTTAGAAAAGGTGAACATGCCCTTGTTGGGTAACCTCATTAGTGTGCTAATACTTTTAAGTTTGGAAGGTTAAATTAAACACTGAAAGAACTCAGAAGAGCTTAAGGAAATAGACATTTATGAATTATTTGAGTTTCAGTTCTAAAACTATAAACCTCTTTAAACATCTGGTTTTTAAATACAAGACATCAGTCACTGCAACTGGAAACTAATTTTGGTGGGGAAATCTTAAATGTTTAGTCATTAATTAGCTTTTAAACTTTTTTTTTTTGCTTGATATGGTAGGTAAAATTGACTACGTTAGAATGATAACTGCAAAATTGAAAGCTGGAAAATAAGAATAACGTGGAAACACTTAGTTTCAATTTAGTCTTGTGGAAAGATAGCTTAATGTTACCTATTTACCTGGCAGTAATTGCAAATTATTAAAATAATATTTCTAAGCTATGCTTTCTGCTTTTAGAATCGTACAGTCTTAAGATAAATTCGTTTCTGGGAGTCTGTGTTGCACAGTTTGCTAACGTATGATAGCACTGTAAAAGATGCAGATTTTGGCTGAAAGAGTTTATTTAAAATAAAATTTATGTAATTTGAATTTCATTTGTAGCCTGATAATACAACAGTTACAACTGTAAAACTTCCAAAGGTGTTTTTATGAAGCTATCCACAGAGCTAAAACTTCTAAAAAAATACATGGTATAGATAAGGAAGACCTTTCTTGTCCTGACTGTTCTTTTATAGACTGATACTTTTCTATGGATCACAGAAAACTTAAAGTGGTTCTTTGCCAAAATAAATATTTTGCGATATTTGTAATAAATTTATATCTGAAGATACCCATGTGAAGATTTTGGAACTGAAACATACTTTAAATGCTTTTAGTGATGGGTTGAAATTTGAATTTTGATTATGATGGTATCATAAAAAAATGAAGCATCTTATCACTGATCTCAAATTTTTATCATTGATCTCAAATTTAGTCTGAGATATTAGGGACCATTGATTTCTTGACTGTAAAACAGAATTCATATAATGTCTTTTATGCTTTCTCCAGTTACTAGTGTGAGGCTCCTTGGAGGCTGAATACACGCACAGCTGCAGTATCTTTTCCTTGAACCAAAGCAGCTTGTAGAATTTAACTTACACTGGGGACACTAAGTGGTTTGAATCCTCAGATCAAGGAGAGAAAATATAATTTATAGATGCTTCTGATCACAGCCCTTTCCTGCTATCTGTGTTGTACATGCTGATTGTAGATTCTGGGCAACTATATATAGTATTTCTGGAATAAATTTTTAACAGATCTGTATTTTTTCACTTATCATTGATGTTTGTCTCTTATTTCTTGAGATATAATGGGGAGGGACAACAACACTTTCTAAGTGCAAAGATACTAAAATTTTGAGTAATTGCTCTCTCTGTTTTGTTTTTTTTTTTAAATCCTAAGCAAATTCTAGAAATCTACAGTTTATGTTTGGAGATGACTTCTGCACTTCTGAAAATGCATAATGTTATTGGCTTCCTATTGAAGCACTAGAATTTTGTGTTTATACTGTGGCAATGTGTAGAAAACACCATCAAGAATCAGCTTATTTCACTAAGTACTAAGCTTTAAAACACCCACAAAAATAATATGAAGATCTTGGCAAAATGTAGCTATAAGTGAAACCAAATTGGGTGTTCATAAACCCCAGAATAGATGAAAAGGTATAATTGCTTAACAATTAATATGTAGAATTGCCTTTTGGGAAATTATTTTAAGAATTTTTTCTCACTTTCTTAAATACGTTTTCTAGCTTGTATTTATCTGATTGACTAAGGATCATATTATCTACTTTAACTATGATCTGAAATTACATCCCCGCTGAATTGTGAAATCATATTTTATGAATGAGGATTTAAATTTATTTCATAATAATGTAGCAATAATATAAATAAATAGGCTGATGTTGGATCATGTTCTTTTTGTTGTTTGTAGACGCCAGAGAAGAAGCAGTCAGAACCTTCTAGAGGAAGAAAAAGAAAAGCAGACACTCAGAGTGAAAGCAGCCAAGGTAAACTAAAATGTAAATGAATTAGATAGTTATTGCATGTATTTAATCAAATTACAATGCGAAAGGTTTTGACAGCCTTAAAAATTCTGTATTTTTGCTTGCATAAGACATGTGTTGGGTTTTGGATGGTAAATTATGTATCCTCCTGCTCCCCCCACCCTCATTTGTCACTGGAAGGGATGGGCAAGTAAAACCTGAATTGAGCTGGTACTTGCCCATAAGAATTGTGTGCTACTGTGTGTGTTAACTTGCAGCTATGATACAGCTCTGTACACTTTTAAGAGTTGTAGCAGATCTTCTCATCCAAAATACCTTTGTGGTTTGTATTTCTTTTCAGTAGGTAAGGGGGGAAAGCGATTACAGATTATAATATCTGATTGCTTGCTTTTCAGGTATGTTTAAAAATTGAATTTTATTCTTCCTTTTCTGTGGATTATTGTACAGTGTAGTTGTCTAGAGGGATGGGAAAATTGGGATGAGACCAATTTCCAGTTTAATATTTACAAAGCATAGTTTTTGTTGTTCCTCTCTTTAACGTGACTTTTGGGGGAGGAATGGTGGAAATTTAACCTCAAGACAAAAATTTATCAAAAAGGGAGAGGAAATAGTTTTGGTAACAACTGTATTAGCTTTTTTGGTTTCTAACTGAGCTAGGAAATGTCACTTCAGATACATATCGATGGGCTCCATATCTAGAAGTCTTCATGATGTAACATGCTATTAGTAAAAGAATTATGTAGTTTGACTAAAATTAATTTCTTTGTAAGTGTTGCTTCACAGAGACCTGCTTTGTTCAAAGAACTTGAATGAAATTTCCTATTTCCATTGTTCTAGTAGCTTATCCTTCCTGCTGCCCTTGTCTCACTACCAATGAGAGTTGAAATTAGAGATGATAGAAATTTTAGGAACTTTTTGGCATAGACAACATGATTATAATGTCTTATAATTACTATTTTACTGTCAGCAACAGTGAAACTGAATAGTCTGCACTGCAGTATTCTCAAGGAACTGGCCTAGGAAACTGCAGCGTATTGGAGTGATACCGTACAGTTGAAGCACAGCAAATACTGCTATTGGATCTCTTGTTCCTTTTTTCAATACATCTCTTGTATATTGCATACCTATGATTTTGACTTTGTAATATGCAAAATAATCCATAAATGTTGAAGAAAAGTATTGTTTAGAACATGGAGGTAATTGGAAAGTGGGATAAAATGAGTGTAAATCTATTCATAATTGGCTGTGCCAAAATAATTTGATGTATTTCCTCAGTGCAGAGTTCTGTAACGTAACACAGATTTTTCTATACTGAAAAGGAATGCAGCCTGTCTCATTTATCTGGATGAAAGCAAATTTTAATTTGATAAAGCAATATATGAGAATTAAGCATGAAGACAGAAATCACTAGCAGAATTATAGGGTAGGTAAAGAACTGGCTAGAGGGCAGTAGCAATGCTATGTACACTAACTGGGTAACTACTGGAGGAGTTAGCTGTGTGCTGTTCCAGGTCTTTGAATTATTTTATCTAAATATGTTAAAAGTCTTGACACAAAAAGGGCTGCCAAATGTTTCTGTTTCTTCGTGGTATTTCTTAGTGACACAAAGTTATGCAGCAGTGACAATATAGAGGCATATTGGACTAGAAAGAATGCTATTGCTGAAGCAATAGAAAAGCTTGAAAATCTTTGCTAAGAAGTCCAAAATTACATTTTTAGACCTATGGGTAATGATCTCCTAATTTATCGCAAAAATTTCTTTCTATAAAGAAAAAAGCTTTGAACAACGGTCTCTTTTCAAGATGTCTCCTAACAGGTAGTCTGGCCTGTATAAGAGACATATACAGTCTTAAGATTTATCTTAGGGCCAAATAGAAGAAAACATTCATGCCATTGGGTAAGGCATTGGTGCAATCTCTGGAATGCCGTGTGTGGGTCAGGTCTTCATGTTGAAGAAAGATTAATTCACATGGGTGCTCCTGAAGTCTCAATACCGATTAAGATAAAAGAAATTCTGCGCTCTCATTCTGCTCTATTTATTTCCCTAGTTAACCTTGTGAGTTAGCAGATTCATAATCAGGTTGGTAGGAATGGAAATACTTGTCATCCTCCATGCCCACACTGTTACTGGCACTTAGGGAAATCCTTGTGCTGAACATTTGGGCACAATAACTCACATGGAGCAGATAATGTTAGTAGACTTGGTTAATTTATTATTTTGGAAGTCAGTGAACTTTGAGATGGTGCTTGAAAAGGGGAGGGACTTAAAGCTAAAGGTTTGATCTGTAGGATGAGAGATGAATTTCCTGTTACCTAGAAGAGGTCTAGGCTTACTGCTAAGTCTGCACTAATCTGGTTTAGGAATTGAAGTGTGACTTAATTTCTGATTTCTCAATGAATAGAATACGCAAATCTCTTTGTTGTGGCCAGTCCCTTAATTATCTACATAGGGAGATGATGTATTAGCACATCAAAGAAAACCAATTAACAAGTGGTAAAACTTTGCTATATTTACTCTTCAGGTAAAAATGTAAGACACATCTATAAGTGATTTATTTAATCAATTCTAATGTATTAATGTATTTGTTTCAGGAAAGAATATTGGGGGACGTGGTCACAAGATTAGTGACTATTTTGAGGTAAGGTTTTTGTGCGTTTGTAAAATTTACTTTAGCTTTAAAATTTACTTTCAGCTTTTTTTGGATGTTAAAAAATGTTTGCTTGTAACGGACAGGCTTCTTGAGAGGATACTTTCTTTTTCGTGATGCCAGTTTATGAGTATTAAACCTTGAATTAGAGATGCAGTGGTCTCTTGGTGCAGCCTGAGCTAAAATACAAAACCCATTTTCTTTCATGCTTTTCTTTAAATGGCCAAAGGCTACACTAATAAAAGCAGTTCAATCTCATTTAGAAATTCTGTGTACGCATGAGCTGTATCATTCAGTAGATGTATAATGTATTTTGATAAGATTGACTAATTGGAGGGCCGTATCTTCTCTACAGTACCAAGGTGGAAACGGCTCTAGTCCAGTGCGAGGTGTACCTCCTGCAATCCGATCTCCTCAGAATTCACATTCCGCTCCTTCTTCTGTAAGTTTGTGAACTTTGTAATTGCTGGAGATACTTTTACAGTCTAGAAGTAGAGTAATTGAAAAGAATCTATATTCCAGGGAAGAGTTTTCAAAGGAAGGAATCCTGGGAAGGAGGCTTTGCCTTTCAACAGGAAAAAAAAAAAAAAAAAAAAAAAAGGATCAAGTTAAATATTAAAACTAAAATTTTCTGTTAACACTGGGACTTCTTTTTTTAAAACATCAATTTTAAATACAAAGTAATTATTTAAATGTTGAATGAATGTTAAATTGTTCTAATGACATCTTTTCACAAGCCTCACACAGAAAAGGGGAAGATTTTTGTTACTTATGAGGAAACTGAACGCCTAACTCGGAACTTTAAAAGCTCAGTTTTTGATAAATTGTAAGTTTTTAAATAATTGACACCTAATTTGCCTGTGTTGTTCTAAAATTCTCTTTGTTGGTCATGCTAAGTAATTTTTTTTTCCTCCTCATGTACACAGTCTCAGTGTTAAGCATACCCACCTGTGATTCTAAATGGCCAAACAGATTCTACCAGTTATAGAAAGGATTTGTTTTCTCTGCTGGTAGACCTCAGCTTTTATTCCATGTACTTTCATCTTCAGGCATCCTCTTATTCTTGTTAACAGTATGGAGTGTAATACAGATTGTGGAATTTGGCTTGAAAACAGTCTCATTCACACAAACTAGTGGGTTTGGGGAAGTTTCATTAATGGGATTTGTGTTCTGATCTGCACTAGCTTCGCCTTTCTGGTTCTCCCATGGCAAATGACCACTCCAAAAATAACTGACATTACTTTATTTTTGAGTTGTGAAAGCTTAGAATCAGAAGAATAAGTCTATGTAAGACTGACATTGCCTTATGTCAGTCTTGTATTAAATCTTTCAGTCTGTTTCCCAAAAGTGACAATCTTAGTTTTCTCAGAGAATATATTGCATCCTTTCTAAACTGCAAGTGATATGTAACAGCATAGTGATAGCTCTCAATGCAGTGCTCCAAGTAGTATCTTCTGCAATAAAGATACTTTATTTCTCCATTCGATACGATTTTCCTGCCAAAAGTTGTAAACAAGGCTATGTTTATAATTGAATATTATAGTGGTATCTAAAATCCTTTGTCTTCATGTGTTCCAGGTTCGACAGAATAGTCCTTCTCCTACTTCATTAGCTTTTGGGGACCACCCTATCACGCAACCAAAGCAGTTATCTTTTAAAATTACTCAGGTAACTATTTTTGAGTAGAGCTATCCTATATCACTTCAGACTGTAGAAAAAAACTGATAGATATTTGTCTTTCAACTTCTTCTAAACTCTTAAAGGCTTTCAAAAGCTTTGCTTTTTACAATCTGCCAAAGCATTTTTCTGTTAAGTTTGGTAGCTCGTAATTTAAATCTCTGATTAGTTTTGTATTCTGCACTTGGTCTGCTTCCAACGTTGCACTTCATGAGTTAGTTAGATGACCATGTCATTGGTAGGCTTTTGCTTAAGATTTTAGCTGTTGTGTGATCTTAGTAGAGGCTGCTCTTCCAGGCAGTATTTGAAGTGACAGCTGCTGTTGTCATATTGCATTTAAAATATGACATTGAAGAAGAAAAATGAGATTGTAATCAAAATTATCAAGATATAGTTGTCATGACTTTTAAAAGCTGCAAGCAACTGTTTTATCCTCTCTGCCATTTCTGACATGATCCGTTCTATCTTTCACAAGTTAGTCAGAACAAGGCTATTTCACCTGTTGACCAAATACAGAGAACTTGAAATAATTAGCTGACATTTACATTCTTGCCCTGTTTTATATGCTTTTTTGTGAACAGTAACTTTTTAATTAGTGATTAAATCTTTTAACACTGTTAGTGGTTTGTCCCAGCTGTTCACAGTTGTCCTCACGAAGAGGGAAAGCAGTTTTGAATAAGAACATGCCATGTCACTTTCAAAACATATGAAAATAAGATGTGCTGGTCTTGTTGAATGTTTGAAAGCAGTTTATTATTCTGCGTAACAAATGTGAGAAAAATAATGCTGTAATTGTTAAAGGAAAAGATAAATATTTCAAAATGTTCTTTTTAGACTGATCTCACAATGCTGAAATTAGCTGCACTAGAAAGTAATAAAAATCAAGACTTGGAAAAGAAAGAAGGTCGTATAGATGACTTACTCAGGGTAAGTGTTAGACATGGGGTAAAGATATTTATTCAGAACCACAGACAGTGAATCTGAGATAAATATTTTAAATGTTTTAGTAATCCTTGTTTTTAAAAATAACCCTGGAGTTACCTAAATTACAATGGCTTGTTAATGATTAAATATGTTTATAGACTTTCTGAAGGTACAAAGAAAGCTGATGCTGTTTTGCAGGCAGTTGATTAATTCCTTAAGTTCATAATATAATTTCACGAAACAGGTGTTCTTTTGTGGTTCTCATTGTGAATAGTAGTTATCAGTGGGACAACTGTTGGCGGTTTCAGAATGGAGGTGATTGTGACAGAAATTATTATGGGCAATAAATGACAAATTTAGTAAGAAACCTGTGCTATACTGTGCTTTAAGACCTGTTTTCAGAAAAAAATCTTAATGCTTGTGCTCTTGAAAGAAGTGTTGGAGAGGTGATATATAGAAATATGAAACAAAAACCCCTGTATTCACAAGTCATAGTCTGTTTAGTGTTTATATGTAGGCAAGTATATGTTAATCCGTGCAGTCATACACTATAAAATTGTACGTGTAGATTGTTTTAGCACATGTTCAACAGTATGGGATAGACAAACCTATCCCTTTTTTTTTTTTAAAATCATTTAGTTTTAAACAAAATAATATTGCTGTTGGTTTTTTTAGGAAATAAGTTAAATATAATTGGAACGTAGGGAACCTATTAAAGTTCCTACTCAGATAATTGAAACTTTTATCATTGTGATTTGTTTTGTTTCCTTTTAAATTAAAAATGTTAGGATTTCACGTGACTTCAGCAATCAGATACAAAGGATCTGGAGCTAAATTTGAACTTCCAGTTTAACACTGGAGGACTGGAAAAGTGATCAGTACAATGCTTTTATATATTATTTATATGCTGAATGCTCTGTAATATGGAATGTAGCACAGTGTAAAGGAAATAAAAAAGGACGAAAGGCATCCTTCTACAGATTGGGATAGATCTGTGAAATAAGTTTTTTGCCTATACATATGTATGTTTATATGTATTCTGTACTTTAGTCATGTGAAGGTAAATACCTTTATTTTCTGTGACAGCTGATTAAAAAAACCGGTGTTTCGATGTACCTTTTCATATTTTTTTTATATATTTATTAGGCTAACTGTGATCTTAGAAGACAAATAGATGAACAACAAAAGCTACTTGAAAAATATAAAGAAAGGTTAAACAAATGTATTTCAATGAGCAAGAAGCTTCTAATTGAAAAGGTAAGTTTACTGCTTTTAAAATCTTTGTCATAAAAACTGTGAGGGTGCTATAGAACTCCATTATGATTCCTTCATTTTCACTTTAACTTTTTCACATTAGTCTCTGAGACTGAAACTTCATATGCGTGGTCTCTATCTGGCAGTAAGTGTTTTTATAAGCCTGAATAGGCAAAATAAAATGTTGAGCCTTTTTCAGATTGTGGAAAATGTGCCTTTTTTAATTTAAAGGGGGGGGGGGGGTGTCCCATCATGAGTAATTCAGATATAGCAAAGTGTAAAAGATAAGAATTTAGTATGTGGCAAATTTTCTGGACAAACTTTAAGAATGAGATTACAGTGAATGAAAAAAATTCTGAACATTGTTGTGGAGAGCAGATGGATAAAATCTCGTTGTGAGACACTTAAGTGGCTGAGATAATTTTTGATGTAAAATGATAAAATGCTCAGCTCAGGAAACACAGAAATGAAAGTGACCATTTACCTTCATACTACTATGAAAGAAATATTTATTTCAAATTTAATGCCAATTATAATTAAACTAGCAGCAATTTCTTAAAAGACAAGGATACCTTGTCTTTCTCCCTCTTCTTTAAAATAGCCTTACTAAAAAAAAAAACAACTAACAAAAAGTGAATAGAAAATGAGCTTATTACAAATTAGGATACAAAAAAGTTTTAAGGTAATTAGCCAGGTCTCTTCCCTAGCACTAGCTGCTAGATGCTGCTATCAGATACAAAGACACAAACTGATCTGTTAGAGGATTAGGGAGAGTTTCCTTGCTAGCATGCCATAAATAAATTATTGCAGTCCTTTTTAAGTTCCAGCATGAGGGGAATGCAGGGAAAAGATGCATCAGATCTGTTTAGCATGATACTAGGTGGGCACCTTCAGACTAAGAATCTCACATAGGCCATTTTTTGTGAAAGGCCATGCAGACCTCCTCTTCAGTCTAGAAGTCTGTTTGCACAAAGATCCTTAACTCTGTCAACTTCTCTCTTTTTTTTTTTTTTTTTTTTTTTTTTTGTGGGGATGTGTGTGATTTTGGGCCATTAGACACTTCTTAAGAAGGAAGCATTTGTAACAATTAAGGAAGTTTCTGTCCATCAGCAGTGTTCACAGTATTCTTTCTTCTTGTGCTGAAGCAGACTAGGCAGACTCAGTCATTTATCACATCCCAGGGATGCTTCTGGTAGTAGTGACTGGTTCTGAGAAGGGCACCTGCTTCTATTACTGTAAGTGAATATCTGATTGCAGTTAAGTCTATCTGCAGCGCATTCCCACATAGAGATTCCTGAGCTCAGTCAGTTTGGTACAAGTAGTAACACAGATGCTCTGTCAAGGGAGTTTCCAGGATAAGTATAGTAGGTGCACTCCTTCTGATATCCAAGCAGGCTCATTTAGTATAATAGACGTGTACAGACATAATCTTAATTATATGCCTGTATGATGCTGATACTCTATCAGTTTTGCTATATTTACAAATAAAATGTTTTGTTAATTATGAAGAACAGTGAACTTTACAAGAAAACTGTCAAACTCAGATTTTTTTGTTGTTGTTCTTTGTGCACAAATCGTCATTAGTACCAATTCTAACAACTGCAGATGTTTGAGTTCTGCAGAAATTAGAATAAATGGAGTAAAGTAATAAAAGATATTTTAATCTATTCTCCTCTTATCCCTTCTATAGAAAGTTGTTGGAAAAAACCTGAGTGTTTTACAGACTTTTTGAACACTTTAGTATTACTAAACATGATTTTTTTGTTTTGTTTTCTTAGAGCACACAGGAAAAGCTGGCAAGCAGAGAGAAGAGCATGCAAGACAGATTACGCCTGGGGCATTTTACAACAGTTCGTCATGGTGCTTCATTTACTGAACAGTGGACAGATGGCTTTGCATTTCAAAATCTTGTGAAGTTAGTCAATGCTATGTTCTTAAAATTCTCACTAATTGTTAGTTCCCTCTAGTGGATTTTTTTTTATTACTAAGGTTCTAGGATTGGAGCGGCTTTTCATATGTTGTATTTTGCTTTGCCTTTTGAAGATTGATAATACAGTACAGAACTCCCTTAATCAATTGAGAGAATACTCAGGGCTGAGTGTCTTTGAAAGACAGTTTGGTTTCACTTGATTTTAACTATCCTTAGAAAAGCATGAATGTACTAAATGAGCAACATGTAATTATTCAGCTCAGCTGGTAGAAAGAGCTATAAAACTAAATCGGTGATTTTTCAAGCAGCTAACCATGTATCACTGGTGATCATTGGGGCAGATGAGGTCTGTGAAGTTCTCATTAGTCACATAGGTGCTGCCCGCACATCCATCACTGTAGCAGGTTTTTCTGGCATCCAGCTCCTCAATACCATGAAGGAGGAGTGACAAATCTGGCAGCCTCAGATAGGGTCTAGTGCATCGGATGCAAGTGGATGGGGGAAAGCAACCACCTGGAAAAGAGCTGCTGCAACAGGTACTTCAGCAGAGATGGGGCCAAGGAAAAGGGCTCTGGGAGACCATCAGAGATGGTCATAAAATAATTATGCAATGCCTCAAAAAGTGTTCTTTGGTAACGAGTCTGATTCAGTCTTTGGAGAGCTATATGGATATATATATCTATAAAATAATTCACCAAGATATTAGTTTTTGAAGGGCAATATGTAGTCTTAGCATTATGTGATTGCCTAGGGCATTGTTTTTTTAAGACAATCTTAAAAACAGTCTGTATACGTGTTTTGCATAAAAGCTGTAATGGTTTGCCATACAACGAAACTGTTGATTCATTTGGGAACGGTCAAATCAAATTCAATATTTGGCCTATAAAAATCAAGTACTCTCTATTGACTGTGTAACATTTCTTTTGATGGTATAAAAGGTGTCCACCAGCTCAGATACTTTTTTTTTTCTTTTGCTAGTGCAGAAATCATGTGTAACACTTTCAAAAACAAAACAATCCCAAAACAAAAAAACCCCACCACATATTTCAAAAGTAAATCGTGCCAAAACTTTAGAAAAATTTTTCCACCTCATGAAAAAATTTGGTGTTCTTTTTCCTAGGAAACATTTTCACAAGTACAGTAAGTTTTCTAAAAATCTCTTAATGCTTTATCAGTTAAAAAGATAGTTCTTTAAAAAAATGCAAAATGATGAAACTTTAATAAAGCTTTTTTTGGGGTTTACAGGCAGCAAGAATGGGTGAATCAACAAAGGGAAGACATTGAAAGGCAAAGAAAGCTCCTGGCCAAGCGAAAGCCTCCAACTACAAATAATTCTCAGGCACCATCTGCCAATTCTGAACCCAAGCAGAGGAAAAATAAAGCTGTGAATGGGGCAGAAAACGATCCCTTTGTTAGACCCAATTTACCACAGCTGTAAGTTTAACATTTCAATCAGTCTTTTACATAAATTCTCAGATATTGTCTGTGTGAGTTCTATTCAAATAACAGCATAAAAAGACACTCAGTATATTCAGCAGCTATATTCTCACTGACGACTTGCTGATGTTAGGGAAATTTGCACCACTGCCTATGAAGATGTCATACAATTGCCCGGTTTATTTTTGGTAAAGTCACCAGAGAAAGGCCCATTCTGTGTTTATGCAATGTTCCTTCTGTTTTCCTGATCTAGAGGAGTCCTTATTCTGATTTCCTACTCTTGTAATGTCACTGATACCTATTGAACTTTCCTTGATCACATTGGTTTAGGAGCCTCTCCTTTACTGAGAGATCATTTCATTTTTCATATAACAGTCTTTAGCTAACAAGAAAAGTTTTTTTAGCCTTTAGTATTTGAGGATGTGTCTAAAAACAAATGGAAAAAAATTCCCCCCCCACACTTCCGAATGCTAGATCCTGAGAGCAACTGTCAGAAGTTACTGATCCCATTTCACATACTGACAATGTTGAAATTTTTTGTCATTTAAACATAAAAATTGAGAGCTATCAAAGAATTCTCCACTTTTCAAGTGACATTTTTTCCTGCAGACAGAAATGCTATAATTCAAGGCACAGACAGATGTGTCCTTGACATTTATTTTGAGTATTTTAAGGAGTTGCTGCTTGGAGATACTAGTTATTGCCCTTGATGCCGAGAGGCTGAAGCTGATAGTGTATCTGTTCCTCGACAGGTTAAATAAAAAGTAAATAACTAGGGTTAAAAAGACTAATGAATTAATCTGTGTTACTTTGCAGAAGTAGGCTACGTGTGTATGGTCACCTCTCACTTGTGGAGGTAGTAATTTATACCTCTGGGGGTGGGGGGGTAAATAAATTACTCTGGTTAGATCTGCAAAATACATATGTTTGGACCATCAGTTTAAAGACAGCTGCATATGTTTTGCATAATGCATCATTCTTAAAGTTCACATTGTGAAATTGTTTGGCTGTGACAAAAATACCATGAAAATACAGTAGTAAGGCTGGCAATGTAAGCAAATCTTGATTAGTGTTACTTGTATATTTTGGTAGAGAGCTGAGTTGTCATCGCTCAGATTGATTCTTTATTAATACTTACTGCCTACGTTTCATCTTCTTAGAACATAATTAATACTTCTGAATAGTACGGTAAAGATTACCATCATGTTAAAAAATACTTTTTTGATTGAATGTAATACCTCGTTATTAAAAGTAACATTTAAGTAATGGAAAAGACCTGAAAAATTACCGAACTTTACTTTGCCAGCTTCTGGTCAGGTCTTCATGTTAAATTTACATAATCTTATTGCTGCTTTAGGAGGTGATAAAATACACATTTGGGAAAAAATACAGAAGACATGTTCTAATTATTAAGTAGGACAAGATGAATTCCTGATAATAGACTTCTGAATATTTTCTTGTGTTACGCAGTTTTAAATAATTTCCAAATGACTAAAAACTTTTTAAATTTTCATTTCATTTGGCTTAACCAGTTACGTGTTAAATGGCACATGAAAATGCTTGCTCGTTATAGAATTGCCAAGAGAACAATCAGAATTGACCTTTTGTATTTAATGCTAGCATAGATGTAAGCTGTTATTGAATCAAAACTGTTTTTCCTTGAAGTGTCCTTATTTGGTCATTATATAATCTAGATATGCAATTGCTTGCCTATATGATAAGTTTATAAATTTTGTTTCAGATCTATGAGAATGTCCGTAATGTGTCCTGAGATCACAGAATCATTAAGCCGCATCATGTTTTTAGGCCTTTACTTGAAAGGGTTTTTAAAATGTTTGTATTTAGGATTCATTATAATTTTGTATAGTGGCATTATGTGTTGACTCCTCTCTGCTTCTCAGTACAGAATTAAATACTTTTTGTGTATCTTGGTAAAACAGTTACTAATTGTGCACTTCCATTTTAGAGTAAATTTGTCATCTCTTGTATGTGATTCCCTCCTATTACATTGTGCTTATCACTGTTCCTGTGTTACTTCAAAAGTAATGATCTTAATTAGTACAGCCAAATGGAAGTGGTTCCACTTATATGAGGCATGGGGAAATGCAGAGCTGCTTGAGATTAATGAACTAAACCAGTACCAAATCAGTACAACATACATGCAAGTGATGAGGCAGAACTTTTTTAAACAAACAACTTGCTAGCAGTTGTTAGCAACAAGTGTCTCTACCACTGCATTGTTTGCTTTAGAAAATGTCTCCAGCTGCAGATATTGACAAGACAAAATGATCTATAGCTTTGTAACAAGCAGTATTATTGAAGCCCTTTTGAAAACAGGTATTAACTGTTTTGAAATGGATTGAAGGTGTTGCCTGAGGGATTCTTAATACGGGCATTGTTTTAGTTTAGCTGAATATACTATGGTCTCTGATACAAATTTAAAAGCAAAATTTTTGCACTGAAGTTATTAGTATAAAAGTGGCCACCTGCCAGTGTCCTGTGAGTGAACGGTGGGTTTGGTGTTTAAATAACATGCAGCAGATGAGTCTACCCACCATCCTAGTTTTTCATCATTCTTTCCCTTTTTGTGGCCCAAACCAAAACTAAAAAGTAGTTTCAATTTTGAGACATCTCTTTTCTGCTGAGTGAAGTAATTTTACTAGTCTTACATGAAAGGAATAAATTAAAATTTATGTAAAGAAAAAACATTTATTTGAAGTAGAGGTTGCCTTCTTACCCCTGGAAAAACCTGTTTGAAAAGACTCTTCCAAATTCTTTGGAGACTTGAGAGATTATAATGCTAGTCCCCACTTCTTGGAAGCAGCTCTTATTTCACTAGACAGTTATTTCTAGGAGCAACTTTTTATTTAGTTTAGGTGGTGTAGTCCTTCGTGTGCAGCTTTAGCCATGTAAGTTATATTCACTTCCCAGTCACCTCTTCCTCTGCTTCCCAGTTCCTCCATGGGAGTCTGCATGCATCCTTGTCCCTGCATGCAATTTGAAATAGGAGAGCAGAGGGAGCTGGCAGAGTTTGTTACTGTAGCTGAACAAATGCATCATTTAGAGGGAGCATTCTGTTCTGTGTGGAACAAATAAAAATATTTTCAGAAACTTTTTCAGGCTGAAGTGCCAGCAATGTGTCTGGGCTTTACAGGGCAAGTAAAGACAGCTCCTTTCCTGAGGCAGTCTCTTTCTAGGGCAGACATGGAAACAATGGTGAAAAGACCTCATGGAAGGCTTTGACTTGGTCAGTGTCTGCCCATCCTTTTAGAAATTCGAGGAATAAGGTTGGACTAAAAAAGGAGCGCTTCAGAAATTGTAGCCAAAGATTTGTATTGGATGTGTGTATGGCTGTTTAGGGGCATGGCTGCATTCTGCTGTGCCTATGCATCCAAGATGATTTTTCAACTGGGAAAAGACGGGAGGAGAGGGTTGTAAATGTGCCATGCTTGTTCATCATGAAAACGAAGGAGCACGTGGCCGTTTTGAGTTTTTGTCTTCTCTATACCCACTAGTAAGAGTGTTTTTGTCATAGAAGAAGGTTTTGTCTGAACTTGTGAGGAAGAAGTGCAAAGAAGATTGGCTATGTCTACCTATGCATGCTGTGTCAAAGCCTTTGAAGTGTGGATATGAAAACACTGTTAAACAACTGGAAGGCCTATTTTTGCTAATTAAAAAAAAAAAAAGTTTAAATTGGTGATAATCAAGTCTTTCAGGCCAGGTAAGCTGTCTACTTTCTTCCAGCGACAAGTAAAGATGGCACACCATGGCCCTACATGTCACAGGAAAATTACACTACATGCACAGAATATGTCCAGTGCTTTTGGGAATTTCAGGAATTCATTGCATGTGTATGGTAGTCCATTTGGCTGTAGACAGTTAAAATACAGCATTTGTTGCACAGTAATTTTGAGCAGAAAAGATCACAGTCAGGACCATTAATTCATGCAACCTGCTCCCAGCTGCCCTTCTTCCCCCATGCTCCTCAGATTAGCCTCAAGCCTGCCTATCCAGCTTAAGTTCATGTAGTGGATGGCCGCAGCCTGTTTCTGGCTGACAGCCCTCCTCTGTGCTCCTCAATGTTTCTTCCTCTGCATCTGATGAGACCTGTGTGTCTCAGGTGATGGAGGAGCAATGCCTTCTGTGGGAAATGATGGTCTCTCATAGGTGACTTCTGTTTTCAGAAGGTGCCTCCAGTGTGCCACTGCCCTGCAAAAGGCAGCAGGTGGATG